>NC_081439.1:13091138-13408892 GCF_949786415.1 Peromyscus eremicus | reverse complement strand
ATCAGTAATTGGCTGGTTACTCCCCCAATCCTTGTGCTACCATTGTCCTAACATATCTTTCAGGCAGCACACTATTGTAGATAAAGGTTTTATGGCTGTCCTGATATTTACATTTCTCTTTTGAGAGCATACAGAGAATATTTCTGTACCAATGATGCTGGAGTATAGGGGTGAAGGCTCCATGTAGACACCAGCTCAACATCTCCATATTCAATGAGTTGTGTGGGTATTGTCTTCAGCAATGGTGTCCTGCTGTCAGTTTGTAGAGAGCAATCTATAGTTCTAGCAACACCCTGGGTTGTTTGGGGATTCCTGTTTGTCCACCTTGGCCAACAACTCAATTGGATGTAAACCAACCCTGGTACTGGGAGCTTCATTTGGTGACAAGAGATGGCCAGTTGGGACTCTGTCTCCCCCATTATTTGGTGATTTCATTTAGATCACCTTCATATAACTATATATTTTAGGAAGTTTCTACTGTATTAAGATTCCATACTACACCTCAAATGCCCCTCAATTTTAGCTGGCCTTTCCTGTATTCCCCCCAATAACACCTTCATACCTCCCCCTCACAACTTGATCCTCCCATTCCAGATCCCACCCCAGCCATGCACAGCTATCTATTCTATTTCCCTTTCCTAATGGGATCTATTTGTTTTCTCTAGTCCTTTACTCTATAGGTTGTTGCTGGAGAATTTCTCTCCAGCTCCCACCAACAAGTCCCGCCAGTCTCAGAGCCCACTTATAAAATAAACACACAGACTCTTACATTATTTAAACTGCTTGGCCATTAGCTCAGGCCTGTCATTGTCTAGCTCTTACTCTTATATTTAGCCCATTTCTATTAATCTTTACTTTGCCACATGGCTCATGGCTTACTGGTACCTTACATCTTCCTTGTCCTGATGGCGGCTGGCAGTGTCTCTCCCTCAGCCTTCCACTTCCCAGAATTCTTTTCCTTGTCCCGCCTATACTTCCTGCCTAGCCAATGGCCAATCAGTGATTTATTTACTGACCAATCAGCAACACACTTGATATACAGACCATCCCACAGCACTTCCCCTTTTCTTTTCTTAAAAAGGAAGGTTTTAACTTTAACATAGTAAAATTACATATAACAAAACAATTATCAAGCAAGAATTACAGTTACAATATTAAAGAAGAGATCCTATCTATCTTATATTTGTAAGTTTAAGGTTTTATATCTAACTTATCTTTTATTATAACTAAGGAAAATTGTAAGTATCTAGTCTTTAACCACATCAAAGACCTCAGAAGGATATGCTACTACCTGAGAAATGGAGAAGGATATAAGCAACTTTTAGGAGTCTTGTAGGGTAGACAGAGACAGCTGAGCCTGGACAGTCATCCAAAGTTTTCTTGTAAAGTTGGGGCATCTGTCTTCAGCCCACAGGCCTAGAGTCTCTTATTTACTTTTCTCTGTGTCTTGTAGAATGTCTGGCAGATTTCTCTGCAAAGCAGGAACCTGAAGGACCATTTTGTCAAGCAAAGTTCAGTGGTCACCTTTCTATGGGTCCTGCATGTCCAGTTGATCAAGCAGTCCAGGCAAGAACAGTTTCTTGCCCAAATGGCTATTTTTGTCAAGGTGAAGATAAACTCCATATGGAGTGTCTTCGATGCCCATCCTCCTCTCTGAAGTAAACCGGTGCCGTCAGGAGCAGACATGTCTCACTGTCCAAAAAGTCTAAACTTTTAAAACATTTTAAATGCCATATTCTGTAGGTCTTTGAAGTGTTTGAAGACTACCTATCTATCTGAAATATATCTATGTATACCTAGAAGACTTAACTAACATGGCTACAAATATTATCATAGATGACTAACTATTAATCTATTTTTTAATTATCCATTACAATTTTAAATGAGTTACATAAACATAATACCTCAAACAAGAATAGAAATATATATACAGTATAACAAAATTAAGTTTAAATTTGTATCAATAAACTAAAATCTATAGCAATGTAAAACATTTTAAACAAGTTGTTATTCTTTAAAAGTAGGTTCATTAATCTACCCTTTCATCCTATCATATCTAAACTATCCCCCTTTTTGTTTTAGAAAGAGATTGTATTTATAATCAACCTGATTTAAATAAAAATATTGTTTTTTCTCTGTCCCACAGCAGAGGGCTCTTCTGATTTGGGACACAAGAATCTCTTAACCATTTTTTTTTTTGAGCAATATGTCTGGGTTTAGAGGGGGAGTGAGCCAATTCCATCTCTAAAGCCAGCTTGGTATATTTGGGAATTTGGGCGTAGCTTCTCTTACTACTTCCTGCTGGAGGGGGGCGCTGTATCTTCTGGAGACAGAAAGAAAATTTTAGGATCATGGAGTAGTCCGTGAGGCTGTATATCTGAGCCAGTTGACTTGAAACCATTCTGGATGTTGAATCATCTGGGCCATGGTGTCATTGGAGACCTTTCAGGGGGTCTTGGCTGGTCAAACCTGATGTATCTTAATCTGGAACAAATCCACAGTCTCTGGCTTTCTGTGGAAACAAGAGCAGAGACTCTCTTCCAAAGCAACATATCCTTATATCCAAATTTTGAAGTCAAGGTACCTTTAAAATATACATTTTGGCATAACTCAACAGCTTTTACAATCAAATGTTTTTCTGCAGTTACGAATATCAAAGAGAACATAATCCAGATTCTTTGTGTGGTAGCCATCTTTACGTGGCTTATTTTTTTATATTAGCGTGAGCCTATTGCTTTAAACTGTAGCCTTCTAAGCCTGAAACGGCACTGGCGCTGTGGCTGCTGGTTCCGCCCACTTCAGCTTCCCAACATGGCGGCGGTCCGCTTTCCGCCAGCTCTGGGAGCCATAACTCTCAGAAATAGTGGGTCTACACTTTTACCAAAGTAGCGTGTAGCCCAGAAACCTCTTTTTTTGTTTTGTACTAGCAAAGGCTAAATTCACCACACAGTTTAATGTGCTACTTGCAGAGGCCTCATTCCCACCATACTGCAGGTCGAGAGCGCACGCTAGGAACCCGCCAGTAGCTCAAACCGGCAGCTGCCGCTTATTTGAGAGAGACAATTAGGAAGCTGTTTTTAGGTCCGTTTTAGAATCTTTTTTCTAAGTTTTTAGGTGGAAACTCTTGCCCCACGTTGGGCGCCATTTGTTGCTGGAGAATTTCTCTCCAGCTCCCACCACCAAGTCCCGCCAGTCTCAGAGCCCACTTATAAAATAAACACACAGACTCTTACATTATTTAAACTGCTTTGCCATTAGCTCAGGCCTGTCATTGTCTAGCTCTTACTCTTATATTTAGCCCATTTCTATTAATCTTTACTTTGCCACATGGCTCATGGCTTACTGGTACCTTACATCTTCCTTGTCCTGATGGCGGCTGGCAGTGTCTCTCCCTCAGCCTTCCACTTCCCAGAATTCTTTTCCTTGTCCCGCCTATACTTCCTGCCTAGCCAATGGCCAATCAGTGATTTATTTACTGACCAATGAAATTATTTAGGCCACTCCACGTAGTTAAAAGGAGATTTATTTAATGGCGTAACTTACAAATTAAGGGATAGGTAGGTCGCGGGGTCTGGGGAAGGTGTATCACAGTCCAGCTTTGTTCTCTGGAGCTCTCCTCTGTCTACCTCCACCATCCAGCGTCCTGGAACCAAGAGAGCGTTCGCCAATCCGGATCTCGGGTCCCCAGGCGCCTCCCTTGGCCCCGCCTTGTAGGCGTGACAGTTGCCGAAGTCTCAATGGGGGTTGGAACTTCCAGAACAAAGCTGAAATGGCTACCCACTACAATAGGTACTCACTGTAGTTTTATGGATTGTAGCTTGGTTATCATTGTCTTCACAGCTAATATCTACATATAAGCAAATACATCCATACCATATTTATCTTTCTGAGAGTATGATACATCACTCAGAATAATTTTTCTAGTGCCATCTATTTGCCTGAAAATTTCATGATGTCATTTTTTCCCAATGGCTGAGTAATACTCTATTGTTTAAATTGACCACATTTTCTTTATCCATTTTTCTGTTGAGGAACATCTAAGTTGTTTCTAATTTCTGGCTATTGTGAAGGGAGCAGCAATGAACATGGCTGAGCAAATGTCTCTGTGGTAGGATGGAAAATTCTTTGGGTATATGCCCAAGCGTGATATAGCTGGGTCTTGAGGTAGATAGCTTCCCATTTCCTGAGGAATTGCCATCTGATTTCCATAACGGCTGTACAAGTTTGCACTCCCACCAGCAATGGAGGAGTGTTCCTCTTGCTCCACATCCTCACCAGCATGAGCTGTCATTTTCTCATTTTCTTGATCTTAGACATTCTGATGGGTGTAAGATGAAATCTCAAAGTCGTTCCATTTGCATTTCCCTGGTAACTAAGGATGCTGAACATTTTAAAAAGTGTTTCTCAGCCACTTGAGTTGCCTCTATTGAGAATTCTCTGTTTAGATCTGTACCCTGTTTTTAATTGGGTTGTTTTATTGATATTGTTGTTTCTTGAGCTCTTCATATGTTTGGGCTATTGATCCTCTGTCAGATGTGGGGTTGGGAAGTCTTTTCCTGTAGGCTGCTGCTTTGTCCTATTAGCAGTGTCCTTTGCTATACAGAATTTTCTCTGCTTCATTAGGTCGCACTTATTAGTTGTTGATTTTAGTGCCTGTGCTAACAGTGTTCTGCTCAGAAGTCTTCTATGCCATTGAGTTCGAGGCTATTCCCAACTTTCTCTTGTATTGTGTTCTGTGTCTCTGGTTTTATGTTGAAGATTTTTGATCTATTTGGAGTTGAGTTTTGTGAAAGGTGATATGTATGGATCTTTTGGGATTTTTGTACATGAAGACATCTAGTTTGACCAGCTGTCTTTTCTCCCTCTAGATATTTCTGGCCTCTTAATAAAAAGTCAGATGGCCATGGATGTGTGGCTCTTCATTTCAAATTTATTGATCAATTTGTCTGTTTTGTGTCAATCCCAAGCTGTTTTTATTACTATAGCTTTACTGTACAACTCAAAATCAGGGATGGTGACATATCCAGAAGTTCTTTTTATTGTTTAGGATTGTTTTAGCTGTCCTGGTTTTTTTTGTTTGTTTGTTTCCATATTAAGCTGAAAATTGGCCTTTCAAGATCGGTGAAGAATTGTGTTGGAATTTTACTGGGGATTGCAATGAATATGTGGATTGCTTTTGATAAAACAATCATTTTACTATATTAATCCTATTGATCCACGAACATGGGAAATCGTGCTATTTTCTGATATCTTCTTCAATTTCTTTCTTCAAATACTTGAAGTTTTTATCATATAAGTCTTCACTTGCTTGTTTAGAGTTACCCCAAGATATTTTATATTATTTAAGGGTTTTGAGAAAAGTGTTGTTTCCTGATTTTTCTGAGATCATTTGTCATTTGTACTGATTTCTGTGAGTTAATTTTATATTCAGCTACTTTGCTGAAAGTGTTTATGCACTGTAGGAGTCTCTGGTAGAACTTTTGGGGCTACTTATGTATACTATCATATCATCTCTGAATAGTGATAATTTGACTTCTTCCTTTCCAATTTGTATCCCCTTGATCTCCTTTTGTTGTCTTATTGCTCTAGTTAGAACTTCAAGCACTATATTGAATAGATATGGAGAGAGTGGACAACCTTGTCTTGTTCTTGATTTTAGTGGAAATGCTTTGAATTTCTCTCCATTTAAGTTGATGTTGGCTATATGCTTGTAGTGAATTGCCTTTATTATATTTAGGCATATCCATTGAATCCCTAATCCCTCCAGGACTTTTTTTTTTTTTTCGAGACAGGGTTTCTCTGTGTAGCTTTGCGCCTTTTCCTGGAACTCACTTGGTAGCCCAGGCTGGCCTCGAACTCACAAAGATCCGCCTGGCTCTGCCTCCCGAGTGCTGGGATTAAAGGCGTGCGCCACCACCGCCCGGCCCTCCAGGACTTTTATCATGGAGGTATGCTAGATTTTGTTAAAGGTTTGTTTCGGTAATGCCTGGGCTACCGCCACGGGTTCACCATGTCCGAGCGAGGGGCTGTGGATTAAAAAACAGAGACAAGAAACAGCGAGTCATCCGCCACAGCAGAATGCCAAATGCCGTTTATTGAAAGAAGGAGGAAACCTTAAATACAGGCTTACAGCACAATGGGAGAACCCAAGAGGGCAGAAGTTCGCTACTGATGTTTACAATCTTGCATCTAAGCTGTTAACGCCCAAAATGCAGGATACACAAACAAGGAACTTCCCTTAAGCATTCAGGAGGGTGGAAATGGCAGGGAATTAGCATAGGGAGGACATCTGGTCAAGGTCGGCAAGCAGGCAACAGCTTGCTCAAAATGGGAAGGCCAAGGCCTTACAGGTCCCCCCTTTTTACTAAAAAATGGTTCCCATACTGGGAGTCAAACCCGGGCCGCCTGGGTGAAAACCAGATATTGTGGTGACCCCATACGCCCAGTCTCAAATAGCATGGTTACAAGCTAATGATAATGATTGGGCCATATTGACATGTTCCATGCAGGGTCAGTTTGATACTCATTACCCCTCCAATGATGTGTGCAAATTTTTTAAATTGCATCCTGTTGTATTTCCCAAGATAGTACAGATGACTCCTATTCCTCAGGCCCGTGTGGTATTTACTGATGGCACTTCACGTGGTTTTGCTGTGGTAGTTTCTGGTAACATAGTGAAGAGAATGAAAGTCCAGGGCACTTCTGCCCAGATGGCAGAGGTACAGGCACTGTTGCTTGCTTTACAGATGTTTTCTGATGAGCTTCTAAACATTTATACTGATAGCTAATATGTGGCACATGCAGTTATACCTTTGGAGACAGCAGCCTACATACCATCCATTTCTCCCATTCATGAATATTTATTGCAATTGCAAGGACTTATATGGTCCCACTCACATAACCTTTATGTGGGCCATATTAGAGCTCATACTCAATTGTCTGGACCTCTAAGCGAAGGTAATCAGAAGGCTGATGCCATTACTCATATGGCTGTCACATTAGTTTGTTCTGCCTTTGATAAGGCTACTCAGTTGCATCAACGTTATCATCTTAATGCTGGATCTCTTCATCATCATACGGGCATAACCCGGGAACAAGCCATCCAGATAGTTTAATCATGTCCTATTTGTGCTGAATTTTTACCTGTTCCTCATTTGGGAGTTAATCCCGGAAGGCCTTTTACCTAATCATGTGTGGCAAATGCACATCACACACGTGCCTTCCTTTGGAAAATTACAAAATGTCCATGTGTCTATTGATACATATTCCTCTCTAATTTTTGTTTCTGCCCATTCAGAGGAAAAGGTTAAAGATGTAAAGAATCATTGTCTTCATGCTTTTGCTTACATGGGAGTGCCAAAATGCATAAAAACTGATAATGGTCCCACCTACAGCAGTATGGGATTTTCAAAATTCTGCCAAGATTTTTCTATTGTTAATAAAACTGGTATTCCTTATAATCCTCAAGGACAGGCTATAGTAGAACGCTGCCATCATACCTTAAAAACATATATTGCTAAAATAAAAAGGGGGGAGCTAGGGGCTCATCTCTCCTCTTTCCCTCGTTTTAAATTTTTTATTGCTGGATTCTGCTGGAGTATCTGCTGCAGATAAGCACTAGAGGGCTCCTGTTGCAAATCATCCTCTGGTGCGATGGAAGGATCTTTCTACTGGCACTTGAAGGAGACCTGATCCGGTGTTGGTGTGGGCCCGGGGATCTGTTTGTGTCTTTCCGAAGGACAATGAGGTTCCTCTTTGGGTTCCTGAGCGCTGTGTGCACCCTGTGGCTGCTGCTGAATCCCAACATGGCAGAGACCTATTGGGCCTTCGTGAAGAACTCTCCCCTTCTGATACCAATGGGGATCAAGAGCCCAATATGGCCAGCCTTGGCAAACATTAATGTAAGCCTGGGAACTGTAGCCATGTGGTTGGATTCTTCAGAAGGTAATGTATGGTAACTGCTCTTTCAAGTATGTTTGAGAACGTGTCACCCAGACACCTTGGAGATTAAGGATAACTCTGAAGGTCACTGACCTTCATTTGTTAACAATAGCATGCCAGCTAAGCCTTTTTCATTTTTGCAATCTTCTTCAAGCTGGTGTAGTACCTACTTTTCAGGAGTGGCTCTGTGCAACAATTATTGGCCTCCTGAAATTCATCCAGCCTCTTTTGAAGATACCTTAAAATTTGTGAGCCTGATTGTAGCCATTTTGAGATCATTAGTTCTGCTCCTTGTTTGCTGTCTTTTTTGTTTGTTTGTTTTTGTTTTCTTTATGGTTCTCAGTTGTTATTTTGCAGAGCTGCCAGCTTAAGTCGTGCTGGGATCAAGAAAAATGAGCCTTGGCAGTTCGTGTTCCTGGAACTGTGTCCATGCCAGTGGACCGTGGCAGTTAGACACAGATGATGCCCACGTGCTCCAGAAAAGAACTTGACATCGCTGCTGCCTTGTTGCTGCTATAGCAGTGGTGGCCACTGCTGTTACTGTTTCTGGGATTGCTATTTCATAATTGGTTACTACAGCTAGCACAATGGAGACCCTGGCAGCAAAAGTAGCTACCACAATTAATCTTTCATTCTATTGGGCATGATAAATTTAATTCAACAGTTATATACATTTCAATTGGCTTTGAAAGTTGTAAAATTTATAAAACTCAAGTTCCACTTGCCTGTGGGATACCACTTTAGGAGGACTCCAATTTGCAGTAAGGCTCGTTAAGGAAGGGAATGGCTCAATTGCCTTTAGCCTACAGGCTTATGGGTGGGTTAGGACTTTTGTTGGTCTTTTCTGTGTTGCACAGATTGCAAGCCCAGTGCCACTTTGAGATCTTTGGCAGCAGTTAACTCTACAGCTCACGTGGTTGAGTCTCTATGATAATGAGTATTCAGAGACGGGTAATGCCTAGGGGGCGGTCACCAACCTAAGGCAGAGTGCCTGTGTGGCCTGGGCAGGTGTCTCCATGACGGGTAAGGTGACCTGCTGACGTCCCACGCAACCTAAGTCAGAAGCTCATTTTTTAGTAAAAAGGGGGGACCTGTAGGGCCCTGGCTCCCCATATTGAGTAAACTGTTGCCTGCTTGCCGACCTTGACCAGATGTCCTCCCTATGCTGATTCCCTGCCAGTCTCCTTCTTCCTGAACACTCACCAGAGGTTCTTTGTTTGTGTATCCTGCATTTGGTTTAAACAGCTTAGATGCAAGAATGTAGAACATTGGGTAGCGAACTTCTGCCCTCCAGGGTTCCTCCATTGTCCTGTAAGCCTGTATTTAAGGTTTCCTCCCTCTTTCAATAAACGGCATTTGGCATTCTGCTGAGGCGATTGACCCACTGTCTTTTGTCTCTGTTTTTCGATCCACAGCCCCTCACTCGGACATGGTGAACGGGCGTTATAGCTACAAAGGTCTTTTCTGCATCTAATGAGATGATGATGTGTTTTTTTCTTTCAGTTTGTTTATATAGTGGATTACATTTATTGATTCACATATGTTGATTTATATATGCATCTCTGAAATGAAGCCTACTTAATCATGGTGGATGATCTTCTTGATACGTTCTTGGATTTGGTTTGCAAGTATTTTATTGAGTATTTTTTTGCATCTATATTCTTAAGGGAAATCGGTCTGTATTCTCTTTCTTTGTTGGGTTTTTATGTGGTTTGGGTATCAGGATAACTGAGGCCTCATAAAATGAATTGAGCAATGTCCTTTCGGTTTCTATTTTGTAGAATAATTTAGGAGTATTGGCACTAATTTTTCTTTGAAAGTCTGATAAAATTCTATACGAAAATGAGTTTCCCCTGGGCTTTTTTAGTTGAGAGACTTTTAATGACTGCTTCTATTTTATTAGGGGCTATAGATCTGTTTAAATTGCTTATATGATCTTGATTTAACTTTAGTAAGTGATATGTATCAAGAAAATTATCCATTCCTTTTGGAGTTTTCAATTTGGTAGAGTACAGGTTTCTAAAAATATGTCCTCATGATTTTTTTTTTATTTCTTCAGTGTCTGTTGTTATGTCCCCCATTTCAGTTCTAATTTTGTTAATTTGGATAGTCTCTCTCTGACTTTAGTTAATTTGGATAAGGGTTTGTCAATATCACTTTTTTTTTCAAATTATCAACTCTGTTTCATTGATTCTTTGTATTGTTTTTTGTTTGTTTGTTTTTGTTTTTGTTTCCATTTGATTGAATTTAACCCTGAGCTTGATTATTTTTGCTGTGCAGTCTTTTTGGATGAGATTTCTTCTTCTTGTTCTGGATTTTTCAGTTGTGCTGTTAAGCTGTTAATATGAGATCTTTCCATTTTTTTATGCTATGAACTGGCCTCTTAGAACAGCCTTTGTCATGGCCCATAAATTTGCTATGTTGTGTATAAATTTTCATTCAATTCTAGAAAGTCTTTAATTTCTGTCTTCATCCATTTTTTCATTCAGTAAAGAGTTGTTCAATTTCCATGAGTTTGTAAGCTTTCTGTTGTTTCTGTTGTTGTTGATACACAGCTTTAATCTGTAGTGGTCAGATAGGATGCAGGGTGTTATTTCAATTTTCTTGTATCTGTTGAGACTTGCTTTGTGTCCAAGTACATGGTCAGTTTTGGAGAAAGTTCCATGAGGTGCTGAGAAGAAGGTATATTTTTTTGTGCTTGGATGAAATGTTAATGTTCTGCAAATATGTTAGGTCCATCTGGCTTATAACATCTGTTAGCTATACCATTTCTCTGTCTAGTTTTTGTCTGGAGGGCCTGTCTATTGGTAAGAGTGGAGTTTTTAAGTCTCCCACTATCTGTGTATGATGGTCAATATGCAGTTTAAGCTGTAGTTGTGTTTCTTTTACAAACTTGGTTGTCCTTGTGTTTGGGGCTGAGATATATGAGTTGCATTGTCTTCTTGGTGTATTTTTCCTTTGATGAGTATGTAGTGCCCTTATCTCTTCTGATTAGTTTTGCTTTAAAATCTATTTTGTCAGATATTAAAATGGCTATACCAACTTGCTTGCTTCTTAGGTCCATTTGCTTGGAATATGTTTTTCCAAACCTTTATCCTGAGCTGATGTCTACACTGGATGCTAAGGTGCACTTCTTGGATGCAGCAGAAGGATGGATTCATTTTTGCATCCATTCTGTTAGTCTGTGTCTTTTTATTGGGGTATTGAGACAATCGATGTTGAGAGATATCAATGAGTAGTGTTGGTTGATTTCTGTTACTTTGTTGGTGTAGTGGTGATGGTGTTGGTGGTGATGGTGTGTGCGTGTGCGTGTGTTCCCCTCCTTTTGACTTTGCTGGTCTGAGATTATTTATTTCCTCTGTTTTCTTGGATGTATTAACTTCTTTAGATTGGAATTTACTTTCTAGTATCTTCTTTAGGGCTGCATTTATAAGTATATATTATTTAGCTTTGCTTTTATCAAAGGATGTCTTATTCTCATCATCAGTATATATTATTTAGCTTTGCTTTTATCAAAGGATGTCTTATTCTCATCATCTATGGTGATTGAAAGTTTTATTGAGTACAGTACTCTCAGCTGGTATTTGTGGTCTCTTAGAGTCTGCAGCACATCTGTCCAGGCTCCTTTGGCTTTAAAGTCTCCATTGAAAAGTCAGTTGTATGTAGAGTGAGTAAAAAATTTCTTAATAAGGAAAAATTGAAAAAAAAAGAATATAAGAACATTAAAAAAAAGTCAGTTGTAATTCTAATAGCTCTGCATTTATATGTTACTTGGTCTTTTCCCTTGCAGCTTTTAATATTCTTTGTTCTATATGTTTAGTGCTTTGATTATTATATGCCAAGGGGCTTTCTTTACTAGTCCTACCTATTTTGTGTTCTGTATGCTTCCTGTTCCTTTATAGGCATTTCCTTCTTTGGGTTAGGGAAATTTTCTTCTATGATTTTGTTCAAACTATTTTCTGAGCTTTTAACTAGTGTTTCTTCTCCTTTCTCTACTTCTATTATTCTTGGATTTGGTCTTCAATTTAGTGCCCCACATTTCTTGGATGTTTTGTGCTCGAGTTTTTTTAGATTAACATTCTTTGGCTGAGATATCTATTTCTTCTAATGTGTCTTCAGTGCCTGAGATTCTCTCTTCCATCTCTTACATTCTGTTGGTGAAGTTTGCCTCTGTGGTTCCTTTTCAGTTCCTTTTTTTTTTCTTCAGATTTCCCTCAGTTTGGGTCTTCTTAATTGATTCTATTTCCACTTTTCAGGTTTTGAATGGCTTTATTCATTTCATTTCACTGTTTATATTTTCATAGATTTCTTTTTTGTTTTAACTATGTTCAACTACATGAACTGACATTTATTTATCTTGAGTGATGAGCATCTGCTTCTAGGCTTTACTTTTTTCTTATTAACATAATTTTTAATTGATTCTTTAGGAATTACACATCATGTATCCCAATCCCACTCATTTCCCAGTCCCTCTGTATCTGCCCTTCACTCCCCCAAAGGAAAACTAAAAAAAGAGGTAATAAAAATAAGCTAAAAATAAAAATTAAAAATGCAAATAAGAATATTAATTTAAAAACAAAATAATAAACAAAAAACCCACTTTGCTGCACTGTCTTTCCTGTCTCTCCCTCACCTCTTCATTCATCTTAGTGGCACTGGAGCTGCTGTGTATCATGCAGTAGACCCTTTTGTCCAAATAGCTTTACTTGCCAATGTTCATTGTGTAATGAGTTGTTGGTCAGGTTCAAGGCCTCTGACTTTGGTACACCATCAATACTGGACCCCCACTGACATTCCTCTCTGATATCCTGCTGTTGCCCCAGTCATGGAGATCCTGTGGCTATGGGTCTGCAGGCCCAGTCCCTTCACACACTCCAGCAGGTCATAGATCAGGCAGATGTTGGGGAGTGCCAACTCAAAGCCTTGGAGGTGTGTCTAGGTGGTAGTTGGGTTGTTCTGACTGGGCTGCTGGGACCACCCCCTCAGAAGAGGGGCAGATCCAGCTCTCTCATACACATAGTGAGGGGTGGAGCCAGCTTTCATAAGTGCAGGGAACAGCTCTCCTCTTAGAGGCAGGGCCAGCTCTGTTACCCCAGGGGTCAGCTCAGTGAGGCCTTCTTACTTCAACACATGGTTCAACACATGGTTCACATGGGTTCCTGTGGTAACATGGGCAACAGACATCAACACAGACCCCAGATATGGAAGGACCATAGACCCAGACATGGCCATCAGCAGCAACTTGAGTCTGGATGTCACCATGGCCACGTATAGCAACATAGTCATTTCAGATTAGCATGGGCCCAGCAGCAGCCTAGTCCCCGGACTCAAACATGGCTCCAGGTGGCAAACCAGACCCCAGAGAGTTGCATGGCCTGGTAACAGGAGACACGGACATCAACAGAGACCCTAGCTGCAATGGGGCCACAGACCCAGACATGGCCTCAGGCCACAGCTCTGGCTCAGATGTCAAAATGGCCCCAGGTGGCAGCACAGGCTACTAGCTCTGGAAACAGCGTGACCCTTAGACACCAAATTGGCCTCAGGTATTGCCCTAGACACTGGGCATCTGCACTGCCTTCAGTGGTAATAGGAGCCACAGACATCAACACAGACCCTGGCTGCAATAGAGCTGTGGTCCCAGACATGACCCTCAGCATCAGCTTGGGCCCAGAGCATATCATTACCATGGGTGTCAGCACAAACCACTCAGATAGGCACGGCTCTAGCAGCAGCACATCTCTTGATGTCCAACATGGCCATAGCTGGTGGCCCAGAAGGCAGGCATTCTTGTGGCCTTTGGTGGCAATGCAAGCCATGGGCATCCACACATATCCCAGCTGTGGTAAGATCACAGACCCAGACATGGTCTTTGGCAGCAGCCTCAGCTCAGAGGTCGCCATGGCTCCAGGTGGCAGAGAAGGCCACTCAGATTGGCATCATCCCGGCTGCATGGTAGCCCTCAGACACCAACATGGCCCCAGGCAAGGGCCCAGAACCTGGGCATCCATATGACCTTCGATGTTAACAGGCACCATAGATATCAATACAGACCTTGACTATGGTAGGGCCAGGGACCCAGACATGGCCCTCAGCTGCAGCTCAAGCCTAGATGTCTCAATGACCCTGGGTGGCAGCTCAGGCCACTCAGATTGGGATGGCCTCCATGGTGGCATGGCCATCGGACACCAGTAAGGCCACATGTGGCTACCCAGACAGACCCTGGGTATCCTCACAGCCTTCAGTGGTAACAGGAGCTATGAACATCAACAACAGACCATGGCTGTGGCAGGGCCACAGACTCATACCTGGCCCTTGGTAGCAGCCCAGGACTGGATGTCACCATGGCCCTGGGTGGCAAGCAGGCCTCCCACATCAGCCTGTTCCTCACTGCCTTTGCCTCTTCGGATTCCACAGAACATGAACCATTGTGCCTCTCTCTTCCATACACTACCATATATTTGCTCACCATAATGGCGCCTTACAACCTGGTTTCTTACCGCTCCTGGCAGGCTCTGGGTGGACATGTGTGTCTCCATCTCTGCCTGCTCCTTTCATAGATGAGGGGTTTACTCATTTACTCTTTAAGGGCCTCTATCATATGCATCAATTCATTTAAGGTCTTTTTCTTGTGCTTCAGCTATGTTGGAATACTCAGCGCCTGCTGTGGTAGGATAGCTGGGCTCTAGTGGAGACATATTGCCCTGGCTGCTACTGTATTTTTGGCATGTAGGCATCTGGGGTTGGGGAGATTGCAATTGTAGGTGTTGATGTCTGGTCTTTCCTGTTGAGTGGATGTTTTGTTCCTTGGTTTCTGTTTCCTCTCTGGTTCTTAGGAGAGTGTGGTGGCTGTGTGTTGCCTGGCAGAAAATTTTCTGTGGATTTAGTAAGTGTGGAGATCTGAGACTTAGGAACTGGAAAGGGCTGGGGTGGTAGAGGGGCTTCACATGTGGTGTTCCATCAGGATCTGCTTATTCACCTGGGAATGAGGTAGTGTGTGAGGAGAGGCCACAGACATGGGGATGAGACTGGGGGATTAATTTAGAGGAGCAGGGAGAGGCAGCAACGTGCAATTAGTTTATCTGCTTCCCTACCCAGCCTGGCCTGTGGTTTCCTAGGGAGTGCTTGCTGGTCTTCTGGGGTAGGAAAAAGCAATGAGTTCTGGAAAAGAGTTTAGGATGGGAAGATCTGTGAGCAATGAGGCTGGGAGGAGGCTGCTGTAGGTGTTTTGATGATGAGACTGGGGGATTGAACTTGGAGGAATAGAGAGAGAGGTGCAGGCAGCCCACCTGCTTCTCTAGATATCCAGATATTTCAGTCTCCTTCCCCTCTCATTTGCCCATTGTATTCCACTCCATTTTTCATTCAAGTCCATATTTTATTCTCTATTTCATTCCAATTTCCACAAGTCTCCATTTTATATCATTCTGCATCGAATTTCAAATTCCATTTTCTTCTCTATAATATTTATCATCCCAAATACAATTTTGCTCAGTTTTCTATTATTATTCACTATTGATGCCCCTCCTTGGGGCCAATAAACACTGTCTCCCACTCTGTCAAAAGGATTAAGACAATGATTTCTAAGACAACTCTTTTTTTTTTTTCATTTTTTTTCTTGTTCTTTGATTAGGTTAATACTGAATTTTGGTCATTTCCACATACATGCCCGTTACCCTCTTTCCTCTTCCTCTCTCTCCCATTGAAATTCTTCTTCTTCCGAACAAGTCCTCCCCACTTTGATGTTGTTGACTTTTGATTTTGTTTCATTTCTTTGTTAACTCATTGAGTTGTTTTCATCTGTGTGAGTCGGGGATCATTTACCAGAATATTGACGATTTATCAGTAGCTACAATATTAAAGAAAATGTCACCTCCTATCCCAGTACCAAGTGAAGGCCCTGCCACCCTCCATGTTGCCAGTGCCTGTGAAGGAACAATCTATCCTACAGGGAAGCCTCAACCTCCATGGCAACCTAAGATGTGTGGAGCCCAAGACTGACCGCCAAGCTAACGTGAGGCAACTCTAGTATGCTGACTTGTCTAATTCATATCTAGCACATACCCAGATACCCAAACAAATCTTCCCAGGAAGCATCCTTGTTATGACCAAGTTGCACAATGACTCCATGACAACACCTGCTTGCTGTGGCCCCTGTACCTCGTTAGTCATCACCTCAGCTACCATTTTCCCCAAAGTCTCAGTCTAGCAGCCACCATCTCCAGTTTTCTACAGAGTCACATCCACAGGGCCAGACCATGTCCTTCAGTGCTGTCAATCTGCATGAGGTCTTTATCTCTCCAAATGCACCCCAAAAGTCCCTGTTCTCTGCATCATTGTACCCAGGGCTCAAACTGCTCTCCAGCAGTGCCATGACTTTGTACCATGTCCTCGCTTATATAGCCTTAGCCTCATGCTACTCAGTCAAGGATAAGTGCCAAGTCCTTATCTCAGTAATAAATTGTTTTAACAGCACTATGCTGTGACATTTATTAATCTTTAATTATATCTGTAAAATACTGCATAGAAAAAAAATATCATCAATGTTCTGTTGCCTTGCCACATGTTCAGGTTCTATCTCAGATCAATGGGTAAGAAATTACACATACCAATGCAGTTAGAGATCATCATTGAATTGTGGTGATCACACAATCCAATTATATATGCAATGGAACTACATAAAATGTCTTATAAAGACATTAAAGAAACATTCACAGCATTATTATTGCTATTGGTCACCTTCTGGAAACCATTTGAATACCTCTTAATGGTAGAATGAATAAATACATTGCACTATTTATAGAAGCACACAAACATCCCCACACAGAAAACATCAGTAGGTTTCAAAATCAGGTTACTAAATAGATTAGTAGTCAAAACAGTTTATTTTTATTTTCTTTTTTGGCATTATTGTTGTTGTTGTTTTGAGACAGCCCTGGATGTCCTGGAAACTTGCTTTGTAGATCAGGCTGGCCTCGAACTCACAGAGATCCTCCTACCTCTGTCTCCCAAGTGCTGAGATTAAAGGCATGCACCACCATGACTGGCTTGAGAATTTTTTTCTTGATTTTTTCTATAATGTTTAAAAACAAGCAACATAAGCCTACAGTGACCTATGTCAGAAAAATGGCCAACTTCAAGGATAATAAGCAGTTGGAAGTATGCAAGTTGGAGATGCCAGTCACATTCTATTATAAATCATGGTCAAGGTGGTAGGTACATGAATATATTTGTTTTGTAAGCCTGGAAATGTATGTTTCTATGGTAAAGCACTATCAAGCTGCTTTCCTTTCAGATTTGTGCACTGTTTTCTTTGCATTTTCTTTCAGTGAAATAAATTTCAAGTGGAAAAATCGTATAAAACACTAGTTGACAGGCTAGAAATACTCTTCAGACTCCAAATCATTTATTGCAAATTGCTAATGGAAAGTTGTGTAAAACCAATTATTTTTCCTACATTACTTACCTGAAATAAATGAACCAAATTGATCTGAGACTGTTTGTGCTCAGATCAAGATGTATCCATCTGGCAGGAACATTTTACATTTTCATGTAAAAAGGATGCACTGTTACATTCAGCATCCTTGTTTCTAGACCATATTTTGGTTTCTCTGTGAAGTATAGTGCATCAATTCCAAGGTATTTGATCATTAGAATCTCAGAGAGGGACTGTGGAGAACTAAAGGACTTTTAAGAATTTCACAATACCATCCTCCAAATAGTAAGTAAAAAGAACTGAGACTACAGGTATCATGTTTCCTAAGGGTGCTAGGCTCCAGCAGTTCTGTAATATGGTACTGACACTTCCCCTTTGACTTTCTAATACAATGGATAATCAAAATATTAAATCTTTCATAATATAACACTATCCATGCATGGAATAAACAATGATACAGATTTCTTATATATTGCAGACACTTCTTATACATTCAAATGCCTACTTCGTTGTATGTGAATGAATTTGTGAAAGCATGCTTATGCACACACAAGTCTGTGCCTGCTTTTTTTCTTGATTGTTCATGTGTTCTATCATCTAGATGTCAGTGTTAGAGCTCAGACAACCTTATTTAGTAAATAGGAGTAATTTACACCTTTCTTCCAAGCTTTGAGGACACTGAAATAAGGTTCAGAAATTTGTAACCTCTGAAAAACTTGCCCGTTCTGATTGTTTCTCTGAATATTTGTTTCCTATGTCTAGTTTAAAATGTAACATTTTCTGAGAATGCTGTGACTGTTCAAAAATACCCATTCCAGGATAGGTGGAGACTATATGAAATAATTTTGATAACAGACAGACTTGGGGTATTAATTTAGTCTCTGTGGTGATTTGAAAATGGTCCCCATAAGCTCTTAGGGAGTGACACTATTGGAGGGTGTGGCCTTGTTGGAGGAAGTGTGACACTGGGGGTGGGCTTTGGGGTTTCAGAAACCCAAGCCAGGCCCTGTGTCTCTCTTTATTGCTGTTGCCTGCAGATCCAGATGTAGAAATCTCTGCTACTTCTCCAGCACCATGTCTGCCTGCATGCCGCCATCCTTCCTGCCATGATGATAATGGACCAAACTTCTGAAATGTAAGCCAGCCCCAAGTAAATGATTTCTTTTATAAGAGTTGCTGTAGTCATGGTGTCTCTTCACAGCAATAGAACATTGACCAAGAGTGTCTCTTAGTTTATATTAGGTTTAGTTTCTTCATGGATAAAATGAAATGCAGTCCCCTTTCTCTCTGTTTCTATCTCTCTCCCAAAGACTCAGCATCAGACAATGATCACATCAGCACCCAAAGCAAGTAATGTGATAGATAATATATGCCTATTAATAAATACAAATAATTATTATCAATGAGTAAGAATTAGTAACTGAGTAATCATTCATTTTTAAGCTTTCATATAATCTTACATTTATGATTAGAACTTCTATATATTATAGATGTGAAATTCCTGGACTATTATGATGTTTTTCACCTATTATTTAAATTCTCAAAAACCTGGTCTTTGTATTACAAGTTAAAGAGATCAAATTAAATGAAAATGGAAATTACTGTATCCTGGAACCACCTTGTGTTCCATTTGCACACTCTCTCTTGAATCTCTGAGATCAGTAGTTTCAGTTTTTGTTTTCTTTCTGTCCTGAGCATGAGTCATGCAGCCCACAGGGGTGTACTGATTAAGGTACATCACAAACATGGCCACAAATGAGAATTCTCATTCAGCTTTAATATGCTCAGAGACAAGAAAGCGTCAGCTCTGTCCTTACAAACAAGAAAATGCTCTGTTTTGGGACACAGCAGTGAGTAGCGGTTGGAGGCACACTAGAGTCCTGGAATCTTAAACAGCTGTGATATCCAAAATGTCACAGTTGAGGTATTCACCAGAGAATACTGCTCAAACATGGGTTTAAGCCAACAGAAAGTCTTTATTATCTGTCCAGTGACTATACTGGGTGCTTGGGATCTCAGTGTAGCACTAATCCTTTAAGCACAAAACCATGTTTTGGATTGACATACTTTGGTTAATAAGAACAGTTAGCCAGAAGCAGAACTGTAGAAGCTAACAAGCAAGGTTAGTACATTTTGAGACTTTCCCAGAACTATATGGATTTTGATGGATTGGGTCTTTGTTTTCATTTTGGTTGGTGGTTCTATCTACATGCTGAGTTTTACAGCCTGAATGGCACTTCCATCTTGGAGTCAGCTGTGATAAGGTCTGGGAGACTTACTAAGGTCTGGGGCGATGTTAGTTTCCATCTTTGAGCAGAGGCCTCTGCATTCCTAACTGATGGGAAGACTGGGGTGGTGAATATGATGAGTGGCTTCAGGACACCCTGTAGTTTGCAGGCTGTGAGGTCATGTAATGCTCAAGATCTGCTCATTCACAGGGGACAGCCTCTCCTCCTGACATCTTGGTTCTTCTGGCCAATAGAAAGGAACACTAGGTGTCAAATGCCCTCACTACCTTCTCCTGAATGAAGATTTACTTCATTTTGTAAACATTCTGTCATAGCCTAATCCTAAGCGGAGAATGGGTATTCTGCCCACTTTAGTCACCTCTAGTTGCCCTGCCTCATCTGAGGAATAAACATCCAGGAGAAGTCACACCTCAAGGAAATCATGTGAGAACACTCTAGCCAGGGAAAGGAAACAGAGCATGAACGGAAGGTGACATCACCAGAGAAACACCTTTGAAGATCACAGCCCAGGACCATGGTCCCTCCTACAGCCAGAGATTCAGTCATGTGTTTCTTAGTTGTTGCTGTCTTCTCTCCACACCAACCCCATGCAAAGAAAATTATAGCTGATTGTAGCCTAAAGTAGTCCAAAATGAGAACTCTCTGTTTCAAATTCTTTGGGAAGAACATACTCAGGAGAAGGAGATTGACACAAGGATTCTAGTGGAATCATAAGCCTCCAGCTTACTGGTACAGTACCTGTCAAACACAGCCTTCCTCTTCATAACATTAGCATGAATGTTCACAATACATCAGCATCCAATCAAATCTCATTTCTCAAAGGAAAGAGCCTCTTTTAGTATAAAAAACAATGCCTGCCATAAATCACATACACATCAAGAAGGGGGAGTCAAAATATCATGGTTTCTCTCCTATGAGGAAACTTCATTTGATTATAGGGTGTGTGTGTGTGTGTGTGTGTGTGTGTGTGTGTGTGTGTGTGTGATGAAAGCAGAAGGGGAACTATTTGAGGGAAAAGGAGGAACAAGTGAGAGTAGAGGAGAGATGGGTTTGATATTGGGTATGGTGATATTTTATTTGTACTGAAATGTGATTTTAATTGTATGTTAATAAATAAAGTTGCCTGGGGGTCAGAGCTATTAGAGTCATAGCAAAAGCTGGGCGTTGGTGGTACACGCCTTTAATCCCAGAACTTGGTAGGCAGAGCCAGGCAGATCTCTGTGTGTTCAAGGATACAGCCAATGGACAGTGAGAGGTAGTCATGTGGTTGGTTTTACAACCAATGAGAAGGCAGAAAAGAAAGTCTATATAAAGACAAACAGACAAGAAGTAGGTCTCTTTCAGAGAGGTCTCTTGGCTGAAGACGCTAGCTGCAGCAGGCGGGTGAGGCTCTTAGCTCTGACCTCTTGGCTTTCTTCTTTGCATTGGTTCTGTGTTTCTTATTTAATAAGACGGTTGGTTACATCTACAATTGGGAGCAATTATGAATAAGATATTGTAAAGACTATTTTGGTTGTCATCTTGACTATATCAGGAATTAACTAAAAGTCCCAAATGGCTGGACACACCTGTGAGAGATTTTTGCTTAATTGAATCATTTGAAGTGGGAAGATCCACTTCTCATCCAGATCTTTGAGGTAGAAAGACATCCCTTTAATCCAGATCTTTTAAACTGAGAAAACTCACCTCTAATCTGGGCCATACCTTTTCCTGGAAGCCTATATAAGGTCATGGAAGAAGGAAGCTTTCGCTCTTTGTCTGCTTGCCCTCACCTTGCTAGGAAGTCCATTCCTTCACTGGCATTAGAGCCTACTTCTTCAGAATTCCAGTGTGTACTGAAGACCAGCTGTGACATCCAGCCTGGTGGCCTGATCAACAACTGGATTCTTGGTCCTTTGTTCATAGGCAGACATTGTTGGAATAGCTGAACCACAGCCTCTAGGACATTCTAATAAATCCCGTTTTTCTATATATAAAGATTCATCCTATAAATTCTGTTACTCTAGCAAACGCTGACTAATACATATTTTCTGATATATATGTATTTACACATTATAATTATATCCATTATATTATGCACTAACCAAAAACTTGATAGAGCCAGACACAGGAGTGCACACTTTTAATGCCAACAGTTGGGAGGCAGAGGCAGGTACATCTCTGTGAGTTCAAGGCCACCTTGGTCTAGATACTGAGTTTTAGTAAACCAGGTTTACGTACTGAGATCCTGTCACAAAAGGGAAAAAAACAAATAAAAATGGAGAATAGGGCGTAGAAGCAAGTAGTAAATGAATTTCTGATATGACATAGATGTTAGAACAGTCAAAGAGAGAATTTAAATAAATAATAATTATTATGCTAAGGGATGGCATGTAAAAGTAGACAGCATGCAAGAGCAGAGGGTAATGCTTGGCGATACATGAGAATTCCAAGAACAGTTAAAAGAAAATACTAAAAATCAAATGCAGTGTAAGAAATTACATGTATCTGTAAGAGGGCAATTAGTAGAATTAGATGGACATGCACAGGATTGGTATATTAAAAATGGTGTTTTAGTCAAGGGAAATATCCCAAACTGAAATACTTATTGAAAAAAAGCACAATGTTTCTGCACTTCTCACATGCTCAGGTGTTCACTTCATCTGCACTCCCCCAACTGGGTGGGGATGTGGTTCAGTGGTGGGTCTCTTTGTAGCATGTGAGAAGCCCTATGTTTCATGTCTAGAAACACACAGACACACACACACACACACACACACACACACACACACAGAAAGACATATACACACACACAAAGCCTCGAAAAACTTTTGACAGAAAGAAAAAATAAAAAGAGTACATATACTACTAATAAATACACATCACAGCTTCAATCATAATTGAACTGTGGAAATCAACAGTTAATGGGGAAATCTTGAATGAGTCTTCCAGAACCTCAAGTAACTTCACTGATAGAGTAAGATGGGACAGAATTATAACAGATTTCTCATAGAAACTCATGTGAAAAAACAGAAGGGTGAATGATCTAAAGTATTCATTAAGAGAAAGACACATTTTCTAGAAATTCTATGTAGTCATTAAGATTCTTTCATTAAGAAAGAAATAAAAACTTTCTCAGAGATGTAAAGGTAAAGTCAATTTATCCATAGGAAAAATGTCCCAAAAGTATTGTTTTTAAAATCACAAAGAAAGTAATCATGTTAAAAGTGTTGATTTTGATATATACTTCCTATGGAAACCTATTATTTTAGAAGTAAAATTTAAAAGTTAAAATTATAATAAAGATAACAGTAATAAATAAAAATCTTTTTAAAAAACTTACTTTTTTCATAAAGAAAGAGCAAGAGTCAGTAAAGGTACAAATGGAATTAAATGACATTGTTCTACAGTTGTTAGATTTGTGTGTTGCAAAATGTGACTAAGCAGAACAATGTGTGATTGTAGTTATATAAATGAGTGAAATGACTGTCAGGAACATAGGGAGTAGCTGGGAACACTATGTCATTTGATATAAGCACTACATATTATTTAGTGTTGGATGGCTTAGGTCTAGGGAGACCAGGAAAATAGTTTGAAAAGCAATATAATGAATATAATTAATGTAGGTAGTGATCACATGAGGTTAATTAAAGCCAAAACAGCCTAAAATAAGAGGGGCACAAAGAAATAACAACAGCAAAAGTAAATGGAATGAACAGAAAAAGTCAACAATAAATACGATTTATATAGTGTCCATTATATAAAATTCTCTTTAAATGATGATTGTTTGATACTCCTTTACAGACATGGGTATTCAGAGTGACTTACAAAAGCTACATAAAATTTTTATGCAGGATGCTCATATTCACACTAAATTCAAAGACTCAAAAGGGGATAGAGAAAAGTTTACATTGCTGGTACTAATCCCCCCAAATCATACAGCAGCTATGTTCATTTCAAGTGGAGCAAACACCAGAGCAAAGACAATTACCAAAACAAGCCCTCACACAGAAACTAAGAGGTCAATCCTCCAAGTGGCTACGACCTCATATGTTTGTCCCTAAGGACAAGTGTTGAAACAAGTAAGGGAAAATCTGGAAAGCATTATGGAAATGTCCACAGTGGTAGTGGGAGATTTCAACATTCTTCTGCTACTAATTAATAAATCAAAGAAGCAGATGACCAGAAAAGTGACCGATAATCTGAAGGGCATCACCTTAAGTCATCTTAATGTGCTTGATATTTACAGAATATACCATATCCAACTACAGTAAGATTCACTGCTCTCAAGGTAACAAGGACTGTTTATAATCGGAACTCATCCTTGGACACTGGGCACATAACAACAAACATAACAAAATAGAAGCTATCTTAGTCACTGTTCTATTGCTGTGATAAAACTCTATAAAAGAAAGCATTTAATTGGGCTTATGGTTTCAGGGAGTAGAGTCCATGATGGTGGAGCAAAGGCATGGTGGAAGGAACTGCTGAAAGCTCACATCTTGACCTATAAGTAGGAGGCGAGAGAGAGAAAATGGTGCCAGCCTTTTGGAACCTCAAAGCCCCCCAGTGACAAACATCCTCCAATTAGGCTATACCTCCTAACACTTTCCAAACAGCTCTACAAACTGAGAGTCAAGGACTCAAACATGTGGCCTATGGGGGCTATTTTCATTCAGCAATCACAGAAACCATGCAAAAGACACTTCAAACGGAAGTGTTAAGATGTTATTGAGGATACCTAATATGAGAACAGAAAGCATAGTGTTTCAGAATAAACTGATCACATACACACACACACACACACACACACACACACACACACAGAGAGAGAGAGAGAGAGAGAGAGAGAGAGAGAGAGAGAGAGAGAGAGAGAGTGTTTTTACTAAATGGGATGAGGAACATGAATCTAAACATCAGACTCAATAATGCTAAATACAAAAAGCTGTTGTATTCTACTGAAACAATCCGTTGCCACTGTGGAGGCAGGTTAGTAAATTGACACCTTTATACACACACACACACACACACACACACACACACACACACACACACGGGGGGGGGGGATAAATAGATGGTAGATCCGGGGAGTGGTAGAATTTTCACCACTGGTGTGAAGAATAATGAAATGACAGAGGCAAAACTTCTCTACATCATAATAGAATCGTACCAAAAAGATGGGCTTGAATGCATCTGAAGCTTGTTAGAGATACTCGTGTTAGCTTTTATTCAAATTGTAACAATGTGTGTATATGGGTTAGTATATATGTTCGATTCCTTGTTCTTTCTAGTCAGATGGACTGGCGAAGGCTGTACCAAGTAAGAAAAACACATCCACTGGACAGTGCTTGATTGCCATGACCACCATTTTGTTGTTAAAGGAATCGAGCTGTGTGAAAGGCTGTCTGTCTTGTATGAAGCAGAAGGGAAAGTGGTTAAAGGATTAGATTTTAACCTAAAATGAGTAAGTATTCAAAGTGGCCTCACCATGCTTTATATAGTTGAATGAAATCATAGACAAATAGAGAAGCAGTGATCCATCTTGTATGCAAAACAGTTTCAAAGAATTTGGGGCAGAGAGATGGCTCAGCAGGTAAAAGTGCTTGCCACAAAAGCTTAGTGACCTGAGTTTGACCCCCTAAATCCATGTGAAAAGCAAAATGGGGCCACAAACATCTGCAATCTCAATTCCCCTGCCATAAGAAGGGAAGCAGAGACACAATAGTCAGGAAGGTCATGGGTCAGCTAGCCTGGAGCACCCAGCCTGTCAACAGAAACAATAAGAGAGAGCCTGCTCTGGAAATAGGGTGGAAAGAAAGAACCCATTTCTAAAAATGTGTCCTCTGACTTCCACATGTGTGCCATGGCACATGCATGCCCCCCCCCAACTTTAAAAAAAAAACTTTTGCACATTCCTTCTCTTGAGGAAAGAATTTGTAACTATCTTTCACAGCAGTTATGTGTGGTCCATTTCTTAAAGACTTCATTCCAAGTGTAACAGGCCTGGCAGCAATGAAGCTATTCTATAGAGACCTTTGTCTGACAGACTGTTGAAACAATGGACGAAAATGGGCGTTTCCCCGGGAATCTCACGCTGGGAGAAGGAAAAGACCCCAGCATGATGGGGAACTGGTCTCCCAGAAAGAGGTTGAACAGTTTTAAAAGCTCTTAGATGACTTTACAGGATGAGACAGAAGTTCAGACAATGATGGGCCAGTGGTGGGAAGGCCCCAGACTGATGCATGTGCACATCCTTGGCCCTCTACTTCACTTTCATTTTACTTCTAGACCCGGAAGAGGGACCTGAGGGGCTTGCTACATCTCTTTGTCACTCTTCCCAATGTGGGACCTGAAATCAATCTGTTTCCACTTTTACTTTGGCTCTTTTAATTAGCTTATGGAGCACAGGTGGCTGGACCCGACATAGGGCACAAGTTATGACTCCCTCCCTCAAGTATCATAACACAGGAAAATAGTATTTAAATTGACAAAGAATGAGCTTCAGGTGGGCAAATCTGACAAATGCTACTTCATCCCTAGAATCAAGGTCAACTTTAGCAGTCAAAATCTATGTTGATACTACACATTCTTTAAGATGAGATACAAATGGCTTTTTTTATCACCTGGTGCCAGGGAAACTCCCAGGAATCCACAAGGATGACCCCAGCTAAGACTCCCGGCAATAGTGGAGAGGGTGCCTGAACTGGCCTTCCCCTGTAATCAGATTGGTGACTACCCTAACTGTCATCATAGAGCCTTTATCCACTAACTGATGGAAGCAGATGCAGAGATCCACAGCCAAACACTGGGCCAAGCTCCGGGAGTCCAGTTAAAGAGAGGGAGAAGGGATTATATAAGCAAGCCGAGGTCAAGATCATGATGGGGAAACCCACAGAGACAGCTGACCCGAGCTTCTGGGAGCCCATGGACTCTAGAATGACAGCTAGAGAGCCTGCATGGGACCGACCTAGACCCTCTGCATGTAGGTGACAGTTGTGTAGCTCAGTCTGTTTGTGGGACTCCCAGCAGTGGGACCAGAACCTGTCCATGATGCATGAATTGGCTTTCTGGAACCCATTCCCTGTGGTGGGATGCCTTGCTCAGCCTTGATGCAGGGGGGAGGAGCTTGACCCTGCTTAAACTGGATATGTCATGCTTTGTTGACTACCATGGGAGGCCCGCCCCTTTCTGAATGGAGATGGAGCAGGAGTGGATTAGGGAGGGTAGAAGAGTGGTGGAGGAGGGAACAGGAAGAGAGGTGAGGAAACTGTGGTTGGTATGTAAAATAAATTTAAAAGTTAATAAAAATAAGTAAATGGCTTTTTATCTTTATGTTATTTCTCTTACAGTCAAATCACTGAAATCACAGAAAATACAAAAAATAATAGCAGCAGGAAATATTCTGTAGAATATCTTACCACTAACTTTCCATATTCTCTCCTGCATATACATGTATAAATGTATATGCATGTATATATATAGATACATATATCCATATATATACACATATATATATGTGTATTCTGAAATGTTCATAGCAAAGGGAAATTAAAATGGCATAAAGACTATGTGTAGAATGGAAATCTGGACAGGAAAAGGAACCTGAACAAACTGTTTCTTCTACCTTTGCCATCCACCAGCATGGAAGACTTGGAGCCCCAGCACCACCATATAAACTAAGCAGACAGTACTGGAGAGATGTTCAGTGGTTAAGTGCACATGTTGCTCTTGCAGAATACCTGGGTTCAGTTCCCAGAACCCACCTGGTGGCTCACAACCATCTGTAACTCCAGGTTCAGGGGATCAGATTCTGCCTTCTGACCTCTGAGGGTAACAGGCCCACATGTGGTGAACATACATGCATGCAATAAAACACTCACACACATGAAGTAAGCAATTCCTTTAAAATAAAAAATAAACCAAGCAAACAAAATAGCACAACAAAAGCTCTGAAAATTATATTTTCTAAAAATGGAGGCCAGGTTCTTCATGCTACACTTAAACAAGGCAGGTAGCTTCTAAATTAAAACATTAACTAGGAGGAGAAAGTCCTAACATGCTAACTAAAATATCTGCCATAAATCAATGAGAAGGAAAATTACAGTTCAAATGAGACGAGACAATCAAATTGTGTCAAGAGAGATATGAATCAGATTTTGCAATTATCTGACAATCAATTGAGAGCAACCTTCATAAACATGCTTCATTTAGCAATTACAAGCAATCTATAACCAGATAAAATAAGAAATCTCAGCAATAAAATAGATTTTATTTAAAAAGAAATTAATGAAGCATTGCAGTATGGGCCCAAGAGCAGAATTGAGACAACAGAGCACAGTTGAAGGCTGGTCAATAGCATTTCAATCCAGTGTGAGCAAGAGAGAAATAGAGAATTGAACAATGAAGGGTAATGAAAAGTGGACATCAGTGGACTGTGATAAGTCACCTATGTATACCGTAAATCCTAGAGCAACTACTGATATATTTTACAAAATAAAACACTCATAGTCAAAGTGAAAACTCAGAAGTTTTCAAGTAAACCACAGAAAGACAGAAAAGCAAGAAGAGATGGATTTAACACAGAGGAACCAAAGAATACTAATAAGTTTGTGGGATTAAACACTACCAAAATAATAATTATATTAGCAATATAATTAATTTAAAAGGTAGATATTGGAAAGCTCAGCAAAAATGTACCCTCAAGTGGTGATATATTGTGTACCATAATAAAATTTGCCTGAAGATCAGAGAACAGAACAAGCCACTAGATTAAACATAGATGCCAGGCAATAGTGGCACACACCTTTAATCCTAGCACTTGGGAGGCGGAGATCCGTCTGGATCTCTGTGAGTTCAAAGCCACCCTGGACTACATAAGATTGATCCAATCTAGGAGAGAAACACAGCCAGGCAGTGGTGGCACACACCTTTAATCCCAGTACTTGGGAATTACATGCCTTTAATCTCAGCACTTGAGATCTCATGCCTTTGCTTGGGAAACACACACGCCTTTAATCCCAGCACTGGAAAGGAAGTGATGGCTGGGTGGAGAAAGGTATATAAGGCGTGAGGAAACAGGAACTGAAGTCTTTCCAGGCTAAAGAGTCCTAGAGGTAAGAGGTGGCTGTGGCTTGTTCCTTTGTCTCTCTGATCTTTCAGCATTTACCCCAATATCTGGCTCCGGGCTTTTTATTATAAGACCTATTAGATTTCATGCAACATACCAACTTTATAGAATAAAATAAAAAACAATAGGAAAAAGAATCTCATCATATGAACATTAATGTAAAAGTTGTACTACACTTTATACGGTCATGGTGCTTCTGTGGATGCTTGTGTATGGATATCGGAGGACAACTTGTGAAAGTCTGCTCTCTCCTTCCACTGTGGGTTCTAGGACTGCAACTCAGGTAGTCAGGTTTTCACAGCAAATACCTTCACTGCCTGAGCCGTCTCCTTGGCCCTCATTACATTTTTATTTACTTAGTTCTTTTCTGTGTATGGGTGCCTGCATGGCATTATGTACATATGATAATCACAGGACTACTTGTAGAAATTAGTTCTCTCTTCCCACCTTGTAGGTCCTGAGCATCGAACTCAGGTTGCTAGACTTGGCAGCAGCTCCTTTATTCAATGAGCCATTTGATGAGCTTGTGAACATTAACTATGAAATAATAGAAAGCACATTAATATTAAAATGGCCTTAATTAGAATGAAAACTATTAGTGGTAGAAAGAAAGCATAACCAAAAATGAATCTATCTTGCAGAAAGATTTAGGAGTTTTCCTGGCTCCTCCCATTCACTTTTTCCAATTGGTACACCCAGGTGCCCCCTTGCTTCCCTGAGCTTTCAGCTCTTGTCCATACCCCACTGTTTTGGTTATTGCATTTCTGCATAACTGATCCCAGATAAGTATGAGTTCTTTGGAAACACTAATAATTTTACATAGGGGGCGACTGCTTTTTGGGAGCATAGACAGCTTTGATAGACTATTTTGATAGGCCCTTTGGAAGGGTCTCTACATCATTTAATAAGCAGCCAGTCATACTAGTACAGACCTGGAGCCTTCTCAGCATCTGCAAAGGAAATGAACAGTGGTTGGCATTGGATTAGCAAACTGAAGGTGCCATGGACAGAGTAAGGAACACATAAATGGCTCCAAGGCATAGGTGAAAGTGAATGGGGACCTTCCCATAGTCTGTGTAGTTATGGTGGTACTGGGCCCACCTGCCCACACTGCTGTATGTCCAAGTTGGTAGAGTTTGGAACCCACATGGCAGGGAAGGAGCACCTGGAGGCCAGAAATGATCAGGAAAGGACCTGGCAGAAGCACTTGTGGCAGAGGATACAGAAGACAGAACCTAAAGATCCGCTGCTGTCATTACTACTGAGGAAGACCTTGGTGTCAGTGTCCAACCCACATTTCCCATTACCTAGATCTAGAGCTCAGCGAGAGTGCTGGGAGGGGCACGTGTTGCTCTTGTGGAGGACCAGGGTCGAGTTCCCATCACACACATGGTGACATACAGCCACCTATAACTCCAGTCCCAGGGCATCTGACACATGCCTCTAAACTCCATGGGCACCAGGCACATATGTGCTTCACATACACGCATGAAACCAAAACACTCATACATGTAAGATGAAATGAATAATTTTTTTAAAAAATGTTAGGGAAACCTTCAAGAGGATTTTTTTTTCATTTTTTAAAATTTTGTATTCTTGGGATCAAATTTCCTGCATCGTGAAGGGTAGGGTAGTCAAGGGAACTGGACAAGAATGGAGACTATTCTTTGATGGTATTATGCAGAGAGACACCTACAAGGGTGTCAGGAGTAGAGACAGGTATTTGTTTCCATTCCAAGTCCTCGAGGAACTATGGCAGGTTGGGGCTCTAGATCCTATGATCACAAGCCAAGCATTCCTGTGTGTGTCTGAATATAGCAACAGAAGGATCTTAAACACGGATTTGATTCCCCAGCTCTTCACAGCTTACTATTTCTCCAGCCAGTGTTTGAACCTATCACTACCATTGTCTCTGTCCTGGAATTAAATTCCACCCGATTGACATGTAAGTTTCTGCTAAGAGCGTATCTGAGGTTATTGCTTGTACATCATGGAATAAGGTCTTTTTGCTAAGAGGCTCAAAAAACAGTCCTTAGCTATTCAATTGCTAGGTTCAGAGGAGAGGCTTGCTTGTAAGAATGAGTTTCTTTCTTTCTTTCTTTCTTTCTTTCTTTCTTTCTTTCTTTCTTTCTTTTCTTTCTTTCTATTTTTCTGATCATCATCTAGGCAGAAAGTGAAAACAGGTGGGTGTTCTTTCTTTGTACTCCCATGCACCAGTGAATGTCTTATTACCTGGGAAACTGAATCCATATCCTCAAGGCTAAGAGTGCTCGCTGTAAATTAACAAGGAGAATTTTAGAGCAGTTAAGAGTATGACAAAGCAGAAGTAAACATAGCAGAGACACCGGAAAGTGGAGAGCAAGGCAGGACTCCTGAATGGGAGGCAGAGAAGCCATTGCCTCAGCCTAATGACTGTTCCTTGTTTCCCGGCAGTGGGGTCAGGCAGTACACTTCTGAACAGCCTTCAGCTTGTTCCCCATCCTGTCAATCTCTGTCACGGCTTGCGTCTTACTCTTTGCACTCTGGGCCCACGGAAATGGGCCCTGTATTTCACCCTGCCAGAGATCAGCCCCATACCACCAACATGAGCCCCGAGGTGCCTAGCAGGATTAGCATGCAAAAACAGTGGGCACTGGGACACTATGGAGAACAGTCAGCCCTCCCCTGGAGCTCTGAGGCAGAGGTGGACCCATGATGAACTACCCATGGTTACTGTCAAATCTACGGAGAGAATGCTCTGTTCTAGAAACCTCACAACCAGGAACACCAGCAAGACTATTTCATTAGGACTTCCCCAGTCACTCCTGCTAGATGTTGTAAGCACTTGATGTTTTGCTGTCTGACTGCTGTTTGCTGTTTGCTCTTTTACTTAGATGTCTCACTCAAGGGAAAACACTCTTCTCCATCTGGAACTCTTAATTAGGAACTCTGTTTAATAGTGTTACCTAATTGGATGATGCTATCTGCTATTTGCTATTTGTTTTTTGACTCTTGCTTGCTATACTCTTAATAAATTTACTCATTCATAACCAAAAGAACAACCACCATAGATCAATCTCTAAATCAGTGGTTTTCAACTATCAGTGGGTTACAACCTCCTTGGCAAACCTCTATTTCCATTAATATTTACATTATAATTCATAGCAGCAGCAAAATTACAGTTATGAAGTAGCAAGGAAAATAATTTTATGGTTGTGGGTCACCATAACATGAGGAATTTTATTAAAGCGTCACAGAATTAGGAAGGTTGGGAACCACTGCTCTAGACAGAATCAGATCATTAGCTTGTCTGCGTGAAAGCTTGGTTGTTGGATAAATTTGGTATCAGAGTATTTGAAAAGATAGTTTTTGCAATGGGAACAAAGGTCCTATAAGTTATTTTATTCAGGGTAAATTAAATGCCTTTTGATAACTACTGTTTCAAAGAATATCTGCTTGCTGAGTTCTATGGATTTGATGCTCCAAAAGCTCGCCCTCACATTGATGAGAGAGATAAAGACCTTGTTTATAGATGTGGTGGTTTGAATAAGAAACCTTCCCAGAGGCTTGTGTATTGGACCACTTGGTTTCCCAGCTGGTGGGTTATGGAACTTCCCAGATGTGAAGCCCAGCTGGAGGAGTTACACTGCCGAGGAAGACCTTGAACGTTTACAGCCTTCCCTGTCTCACTACCAGTTTGCTCTATCTGTTTTCTATGTGTGCAGCAGAGGTATGATCTCTCAGCTCCCTGCTCCTGCACCCATGCCTTCTCTGCCATGGTGGACATCTAGCCCTCTGGAACCATAAGCTAAAATGAATTCTTCCTTAAGTTGCCCTTGGTCATGGTATTTCATCATAGCAACAGAAAAGTAACTAACAGAACAGGTATATATATATATGAAATATACATAAAGAAATCCATCAGGGTAATTTGACTATATGGTAGAAGAATGGCTTTGGGACTAGAGTGGTGCTTATGTCATATGTTCACATTCTTGTCTGAATAACAAACCACCACAAACTTAGTACATAAAAATAGCCACCATTTCCTTGAAGTACGGAATTTCAAAGTCAGGAATTTAGCAAGGACACAGCAGATATGACCTGTTCCCCATCCTTCCTGTAACCTTAGTTGGAAAAGCCTGACTGTCTGAGGGCTGGCTCCACTGAGGGGCATTCACTAACATCCCTGGCAGGCCATTTTGAGAGGACTGACGTCTGGAGTTTCATGATACTTCTGGTAGGCTGCACAGCAGTCAGGCTCCACACTCGATGACTCAGGCTCTGAGGAGCATTTTTTGTAAACAAGGTAGATGTCACATCACTCTCTATGACCAACACACAGAGCTCATGTTGAGTCACTTCCTCCATCCTCTATTGATTAGGAGTTGAGTCATAAGCCCTTTCAGATTCAAGTGGGTAATTAAACTGCATCTCTAGGCGGAGGAGGTGACACCTTGCATAACAGCATGAGACATGAAAGATAGTCCTGTGGACAATTTTAGAAAATGCAGTTTTGTACTGTGGCTTCCAGGTAGCTGGTTATGTGTCATTCAGTTTCGCTAAATGGTAGCCACACAGCAGGGGACATTGGCTTGTCCACTGTTAACGAATAGCTTATGTACAATTTATGCACAATTGAAACCATAATATGAAATATTTTTTATACTGGCTAATGTCTGGCGTGCAGCAAGACCAGAGTAAATGCATGCTGGAGGTACAGAGGAAATGTCATTTTCAGAAGGAAGCCATGTCAGGATCACTCCAGGAGTGACAATTTCTACATACATACACACAGTCCAGGGTAGAAGTCTAATTTGTGGACTTTAAGTATTTCTACTGCAGGAACACTGTGGTCAGAATTCTTATCTTTATAGTAATGTTCGGGACTCAAATCCAGGCATAACAATGCCAGAAAGAAAAAGAGAAACTGCCTTTCTGAAGGCCCTCTTTCTGAGGGGCAGGAAATATTTTTCTTAAAACAGTTTGCTATAAATCTTACTTCCAATTTTCATCTTGTGAGTTTTAAGGAAAATCTTGCTAAATACAGATGGTTTATATTCCCATAGAAAAGGAATTTCAACTCTAGAGGTTTTATCTCTGACTACAACATAAGAAAAAGTTAATATTTTACATCCTAATCAAATGCGGTAAGTCATCAGTTTATATAAAGCAATGATTTCTGAGACTGTAGACATAAAGCCAATGGAAGCGAGTGTTTGTTAGAATACAGTACATAAGCATGTTGAGCAACATGGTTGCTCCTGTTTTCTCCAGTGAGGGAGCACTCCAGCAGAGTGGTGATGGGCTGCAATGTGAAGGCATGGCAGAGTCCTGGGAAGTTTCATCAAAGGGGATTCTGCCACTGGAAAAATGAGGAAGAAACCGGACAACGTTGTGTTAAGTTAGCCAATTCAGGTACATATAAAGACAAATGCTTCATTCTGTTTTAACTTAAACGTGGTCTCTAACACAGTGGATCTCATAGAAGCAATGGTTTTATAGAAAGGTTGTTACCAGAGGGCTGGGTCAAGGCTTAAGGAATGTTGGACAGAAGACAGAATTTCAGTTACATGGCAGAAATAACTCCAAGAGACCTAATATTGTGACTGCCGCGGACTGGGTCTCAGTAGGGCCACCAGACCAAGGGAGAATGGGGTGAAGGTGTTCAGGATAATTGGGATTCGGCGATGACAGACAGACACAGACACCAGAGTATGCTGTGAAATTGCTGTAAATTCACTGAACATCAGGCTGAGATTTTGTACAATCTTAACAAGGAACTAAGTCCAGGGGCAAAAGGAAAACAATAGATGCAATCTTTTGTGGTCACACAATGTGGTTTTCAGAATGATTAATCCTTTCAGACAGAGACATGCTGTGGCCTGAACCCTAAGAGCCAGATCACACACTCAATAACTAGTGATCCATTTCTAGTAATTTATCAGAGACAGTTACAAAGTCCTCGCCAAGAGCCTTAGCCCACCTCTTTAGCACAGGTGCTATACCCCTTAATATAGCTGACCTTGTCTGCCTATCATATGTACACCATACCTTTCTGCTTCTAACCAGCCTTTCCATAAAAGGCAATTGATTTTATAACATTTTTTTCCCATGATTTACCCAACCGATTTTCTTTATAGTTATAAGCCCCTGTAAAAGGGGGTGGATCTAAGTAATTTCTACTTCTGGGATTTTAACGTTAATACGGATTTTAATATGGATTTTTCATTAATACGGTATTGAATGTACTTTTTAACCATTTTTGTGGGGGTTGTCAGTTTTTTAAGTTTTTTTGTGAGTTTGTATGAGCTGAGTGAGGGTTACCTAACAATCTTTTTACTTTTACATTTTCTTCCTTAGAATCTGTGGGAACCTGAATCATTAGCTCTTTCTTTTCTAATCCATCTATGAGTGTCCCCATTGAAGTAGGGGTTTTTTGTGCTATCTGTCTAAGGGCTTGAATCACTGGGGCAGTGTCGGTGTAACAGCTGAGGAGTTATCAGGTACATCAAGCGAGCGTCTACGGGAGTCCAGGCACAGGGAGGTTGTTATTGTCAGGAAAGAAGAAAGAAGCAGAGGTCTTGCCAACCATCCACGGAAGGCTGGTCTTTAGGGAACAATGTATCCAGGAACCATTGCTCAGGCTGATTGCCAGGGGACCGCTGGGGGCCTAGACTCAAGAGACATGCGCCCCCCTTCCTCGAGATCAGCATTTGTCACACGGCATGTGACTACATTTAATAATACAATGTTTAATAATTTTGGAGAGGGACTTCTGGAGTAAATGGCAGACTTTAAGCTGACTGCATATGTCACGGTTCATGTTGGGATAACAAAGAGTAGTTTCTATTGCAGAGAGAAAGAGTGGAAATCACAAGGCAAGGGTGATAGGTCACCAGGCATGGAAAAAGAAAGAAGGAAAACTCAGCAAAAGGAGGTAGCATCCCAAGGCTCCTGCCACATGACTCAGGTAGAGGGAACAAAAACAGAAACCTCATCCATGAGGCAAGCCAGAAGCATGGCTAAAAAGGAATGAGGGGATTGTGTACAGGATGAGCCTATAGGTCTTAGGAAGCAAAAATTCATTTGGGGGTTCAAATGAGGCAGGTCAGCAATGAAGACCAGATATATTTTGACATGTCCCATATCTGGAAGACTGTGGCCATGTGACATCTTGAGAAGGAGCCTATAGCCTATGCCAAAGATTGAGCTACCCTGAAAGAATTGAGAACAAGGAACAACTCCAAGTCAGGGATCCTATAATCAACCAACCACAGTCTTTGGGTGGGCAATGGCCACAGGAAGGCAGAGATGGATAGAGGTGGGATGGATTCAAACCGAGGCAATCTGAGACTTAGACAGATGGTAAAGGGCTTCTTGGCTGGCGGCTCTACTCTTTGATGAGAAACAGGTTAACCACAGCAGAGACTGACAACTCCAAGCTAGTGGTTTGATATCATTAATGTTCTTCTCTCTGAGGGGTTCCATGTATTAAGGCCCCAAATGGGTACTGCTCACTAAAAAAAAAACAAAACAAAACAAAAAACACCTTCAAAATAACATCAGAAGAGATAGCTGTCTCAACAAATAGTAACACTGAAACATGAAAAAAACAAAGCTATACAACTCCTCCAAAAGATCATACATCTTCAATTATCAAATCTAAAGACACAACATTTTAAAAATGACAGATGAAGAATTCAAACATCAATCAATGACTTCAAAGATAATATGAACAAGCACATAAAATATATGAATAAGTTCAAAACACATTAAGAAGCAACTAGATAAACACATAGAAAACAGTCAGATACCTTCTACCCACTATATCCAAAAATGAACTCAAAATAAAAGAAATACACAACTGTATAGAGAAATGTGAGAAATAATTTACAAAAAAGAAGAAAACGTCTTTTTGTGTCATTGACTTAAGAAAAACCTTTTTTATGCTTGACGCCAAAGCACAGGGAATAGAAGCAGGACATCTGGATTGCAAAGCGAGGTCCTGTGTGAAATATTTTTTAATAAAGGAAAGTAATATGGACTTATTGTGGCTAGTGGTAGAGTGCTTGCCCACAATTTATAAAAGTCTAGGACCGAACCCTAGGACCACAAAATGGGAAAAAATATCAACAAAGAAACCAGAAAAAAAAAGATAAATACATAAGGCCTGTGAGATGGCCCAGCAACTAAAGGCAAGCTGTGCCAAGCTTGACAACCTAAGTTTGATCTATAAGACCCACCTGATTGAAGAAAAGAACTGATTCCCACAAGTTGTTCTCTATCTTCACACATGTACATGTCCCACAAAAATAGATAAATAAATGTAATAGAAATAAAATTAATGCATTAATAGCATGCTAAAAATGTCACCTACTTTTAGCTGCAACATCAGGATGGCTGTGCTGTGCTACAGTAGGACACATGGACACACACACAAATACACACACACACTCCTCTTCATAGTTGGCTATTCCTATTCTCCACAATATTTGTATTTCATGGTGAAGTTTCCATTTAAGATTTGTTCAGCTCTTAAAACTTTTGCTTTGAGGTAAAAAGAGATAACTTCACAAGCTTATTGGCAAGACCTAGGATGAAATGTATCTGACATGTCAATAAACCTTAGTGACATAGTGTTATTGATATTTAGAAGTTGTTAGTTTGGACTGTCCATCCTATAGAACAAACTAAGTCACATAGACATGTGTGAGTTCATCAGGTACGTGCACTGTGCCCCTGCTGAGAGTCGCCTTGAGGAAGTGACAAGTCATTTTTGAATAGTAACGTAATTGCAATCCAATATTTCTGAGTTAATTACTTTAAGTAGGTCTCAGAAACCTACTTAAAGAATTACATAGAATTGACTTTTGCTTCATAATCCAGTCAAAAATTCCTTCTGTCAGATGCTGTGTGCAGAGTACTGACGTCACTCCCTTCAGTTCTAACAGTTTTTGTGTTCTCTATTTTGTGGCTCTTGTTTTTGCTGTCAACATATTGATAACCTATAGGATTTCTTCATCTACCCTTGTGCTTTTATGGAACCATCCATCTATGCCCTTTTTTTTTCTTTGAAGAAAAAGTCCAGTTTACCACAGGAACATAGGTAAGGAAATGGGAGTTTCTACCTTTTCCTCTATATCCCCACATCTACTCCAAAGGTTTCTTTTCTTAACTGTTTTGTGTAACGAGAATGTGTAACTCTGGGCTGTGCGTAACTAAATTCAGTCCTCAGAAGTCAGGTTTACAGCGTGGGACAAGCAGTAACATATCACTTTCTATGGGATTATGTCAGTAACATCACATTATTGGATGCTGTCCTATAACACTGGATAAATACAAAGGGGATGGTTGATGCTGACTTTCTCAGAGTCTCTGGCAGAAACCAATTACAAGCTGGAAGACCAATGTCAGGCAGATAAAAACAACCTGTCACTTTCTATTTGTATTAAAATAGCCCATCTTTCAGAAATTTACATCAGGTCCTATATCCAGTTGGGATTTTTGTTTCTTCTGGTTCTGGGGTTTTGCTTATTTGTTTTGTTTTTAAAACAAAAATTCCGGGCTACCAAAACTCTTGTTTTGCTTAGCATATAAGGAAAAGGACATTTTGATGGGTTTGTCTCAGTAACTCAGAAACACAGGGGGAGGAAAAGGGAGAAAAAGGAGGGAGGGAGTACAGGAGGGAGGGAGAAGGGAGGAAGGAGGGAGGGAGGGAGAGAGGAAGAAGGGAGGGAGGGAGGGAAGGACAGAGAGAGAGGGAGAGGGAGGGGGAGAGAGAGAAATGTCTGCCATACGTGATGGTACTTGCCTGTAGTGTCATTTATTAAGGACTCTGAGACAAGAGGATCACTTTAGCTCAGGACATAAAGAGTATAGAGGGAACAGCCAAAGAAAATGAAGACGAAAGAAAGACCATCTGAAAAGAAAGAAGGGAGGGCTGAAGAGATGGCTCCAGCAGTTAAGAGCACTTGATGATCTGCCAAAGGACCTGGGTTCAGTTCCCAGCACCACATGGAGACTCATAACCACCTGTAACACCATTTCTAGAGCACTAGACATATACATGGTACACAGACATACATACAGGAATACGTACACATAAATTAAATTTTTTAAATTTCAAAAACATAAAAAAGAAGAAGGCCTGGGAGCAAGAAGTGTGGGTTGGGGGTAAGGGGGTAAGTTATGTAATTATATTAAAGAATTTAAAAACGTATGGTATAGCACACCCTTCTGTGTGTATGTTCATTTGAATTCATTACACAAATATCTAATTCCTAAATAATAAGTCCCACAGGTTTCAGAAAAAATTAAAAAGAACATAAAATTTTAAAAAGAAGGAATGAAGAAGGTGAGGAAGGTAAGGTAAATTCTTATCTTTTATTATGGTGGCTCACCCACCTTTGACAGTGAGGAAAATTTTGTGGATGCATTATTTCTGATTGCATTTTATTTTCCTATGAAGTAAACCCACAAACTGTTGCACTGAAGTAGTCTCTGTATAAAGAAATGAGAAAGCATCCTTTTCTCAATGCTTATGGAGCTCATGATGTGTTGAGAGAAATAGGCAGAAGAACAAGAAACTGTAGTAAGCGGTGGAAGGCACCCAAGAAAAGGAGGATGTTCTGAACATTCATATCATGGGGCCAACTTACTGAATTTTATCTTAGTCTGTTGCTATAGCAAATAATGGCAAGCTGAGAGCTTGTGAAGGAAGTATGTTTATTTAGCTAACAGGATTATAAGCAGTTTTGGCCTAAGGGGAGAACCTCATAGTGGCCAGCATCACACTGCCAGAAGCAAATGGCAGAAGAGATCACAATGTAAGACAAGCCAGAAGCTGGAATAAGGCTTGTCTTATCTTTCCACTACTCACTGTCAAAAGATTACCTGGAGGTGTATCAGTCCTGCATCAAGTCTCCTTTGAGAGAAGATTCCCCCAACAACTCAAATACCTTGGCAACTACTTAATATTCATGTTGGAAATCTGTCTTTCATCTGTTAATTCTTAGGGAAAAAAACAAACAGAAACCATATAACCTTTCAAAGGAGACTTAACAAATAATAGAAATTACTCAGACCGAAGCATAACTAGAATAGTCTAGAGAACTATAATAACATATATTAAGCCATAAAAGCTAGACAAAGGGTGATAGATATGACCAGCAGGTTTTTATGCTGTCCCCATTTACATGGTGACTTCTGTGACAAGAACTCTATTTTATTTTGAATTTTGCTCTGTATAGCATCTAACAGATTAATGTAATATATCGAGGAAGAGGGCAGTTCTAACTCCTTTTTAGTGTGCTTTCTTGCTGTAGGTAGGGACCATTATGAACACTAATGTGAGGAAGGATTTAATTAGAACTGAGTCTTTTTTGAAACTTTAGAAGTTTTAGTATTTCTGGATACCAATGTGCTATATGCAGCTGTGCAACAATAGTTATAGTAAAATTGAATAACCTTTAAATTTGAAGCACATTTCAATTAATTTATGTGACAAAAGAAATATAAAATTAGCATAACAAAAGACAACCAAAAAGGTAAATATAATAAAATGTTTAAAAAGGTTTCTACATTTTAATTTAAAAGCTATTAACTTATTCACCTCAGTGTCTTTATTGAGACGACACTAGGATGATTAAGATATTCTACTTGTATGTATTATGCAATCATGAAATAATCCAGAATACACAGTACCATTCTATTCTTCAGGCTGAATGAACTGAGGTCTGAGACAGACATTGGGAGCATGATGAATAACAGGATAGCTTTGGAGCAGATTTAGGAGGCAAAAGCCACAGTCACTGAAGAGGAAGCATACATAGACAGCCATCAGGGCAATCTCCCCTCAAAAGTCTCTTTGGCTTGGCTCTGCACAATTCTGTTTTGGTATCACTGACACTAAGAACGAATACCTTGACTCGCCCAGGTTCTGTGGTAAAATACCGAGGACACATAAACGTGATCCAGGACGGATCCTCGTCTCCTAAATGCAGCTCTACTATCTATTTTTTGAGAACAGGGAGATTTGTTTGGAAACTTCCAAGGCTTGTGTCCTTAGGGGATGTCCTTTATGAACTACGCAGTTTCTGATTGAAAGGATACACATCAGAAGCTGAATTGCTTCCACACAAACATCTTCCAGGGAGGATTTAAGGAGAGCTACTCTTTTAGGGGAAATCATAAGTCTAATGATGAATTGCTAGACAACTGACAGAGAGAGAAAAACCAAGGCAATCGCTAAGAAGAGAGGGAAACCTAAGGAGAGAGGACATTCGATTCAGGGGGAGGGAATGCTCATTGTCTAGGAAGTCTGCAGTATCAACATTTAATACTATCTTATAAAATCTTCATTCGACTATGATAGCCTATACGTGGTCATGACATGCTATATGTTTACTGAGAAACAGATACATAGACAGCTGGAACATCCCCTCATCTGACATTCTGAAATCCAAAATGCTCCACAAGTCAAAAGCATACTTTCTGAGCGCCCATAAAATCCCACAAATGACAAAATCCACACCTGGCCTCCTATGACTAGCTGCAGTCCAAAGATAGGTAGACTCAAAATGTGTACCGTCAACTTCAGGCTGTGTGGACAAGAAACATACGAAATATAAATGAACTTAATGTTTCAACCTATGCCCCTTCACCAAGATATCTCATTATGTATATGCAAATATTAGCAAATCCGGAAAAAAAAAAAAAGCCCAAACTGGAAATGCTTCTGGTCAGTGGCATTTCAAATAAGGGGCACTTGCTTATATTTCCAGGCAAGCACTTTGCCATCACACTGTATCCACAGCCTCTTCAACTTGTGTTTGTAATAAAAAAATTAAAATTAAAACTTTAATATTAAAATATCCAGGACGAAATTTGCCATGGGTCTCATCAGTTTTCAATATTTCACACTTGCAGAAATTCTTATCTCCACTAAACAGAAAGTGTTTAGAAGTGAGCACTGCCTGAACTAGAAACATTTCATGTCTAGAGGAGTAGACAGGGAGCCATCTTGTCCACAATTCCACTGTCTGTAGTTCACAGCCTGGCTAACCCTCAGTTCTGGGTTAAAGTGTCCTTTCCATTAGTTCTTAGAATAAAACATGGCATCATTCTGACAATACTGTTTCTACCTACACAATATAAAAATCCCCTAGGACACAGCACCTCAATAATGTTCTTAGAACCATGGATTTCACAGAAATAGGACTTCTTTTGAGCTGCAAGGCTGGAGTCCATCTTTTTAACACTTCTCAGGTGCCAGAAAAGGAGACCTCAGGAAACAAGGAACGCTAGAAATGTGGAGTCCACATAACTAAAAAACATTAGCCACCTACCCCACTTCCTCTATTGCATGACCCTTGTCCTATCCTCTGCAGTTACAAGAACAGCTGGATAAAAATAAAGACACCAGCTATGTCAAGAGCTGTGTTAAGATAACCACAGACGTGTGTAAACAAGCTTTTACAACCCCCCTGTTAAGACTGTACCAACGCCTTGTTATCACAAACTGTACTACTAGTTGTAAAATGTTATCACAAGTTGTAAATTCCTAGAATGTACGGTCACCCAGGACTCAACCTCAAACTGTAAAAATTCTTTCTTATATCATCCCTGACCCCCCTACTTGTGGCTTTTGCTTTAAAAAGGGACTACTTCTGTTTGGGGTCACAGTGTCAGAGCCCAACCTGCCCATGGCCCTAACTAGTTAGAAGTTCTTGTACCCCGAGGTGATGGAATAAATTTGCCTCTGTTCATCTAACTTCGGTGGCCTGGTCCTCAATATTTGTGTGACTCCCAGACCCAAAAGAAGCATTTCACAAGACATTCTATGCGTTACCCAGTGGGAAGGTTTGGAAACCTGTTGCTGAGACTTCTGAATTGCCAAGACCTCTCAATGTTCCCTGAATCCTGGAACTTCTTGTGGACTATTTGTTTAACTAGGCAAAGATGTGTGACATTCCTTTATGCTTCATTTGCTTAACTATGTAAAGATGTATTGCATTTGCATTAATAAAATTAACCTGGGCTCAGACAGGTGGGGTTGGCAACTGGTTGAGAGGAAGTAGCAGGGAGGAGCATAGCATGGGTTTTTTCAGTTGGGACAGTGTGGAAGGGGGTGGCTTCCAGGATGCCAGCTAAGGGAGAAAGTTAGCCAGTTGCTACTCTAAGTCTCTGAGCTTGTGGGATTTCACCCTGGCCTTGGAATCTCGAGCTTTATTAAGACTGATAGAGATGTAGTTAGAACTACCTTTAGCAGCAGCAACAGAGCCACTGTCTGGGGGAACAGAATTCCCCCCAGCATACAGCCTTAGTGGTAACAAAGGTAAAACAGCAGAAATGCAATTCTGAAAAAATGGAGCTTTTCAGAATCTCCTATGGCCTAGAAATGGGATGGCAAGGGTCTGCCTCAAAACCCAATACAACTCAGAATAAGGTGGAGCTTTCATTTCAGAGCTTCCCTTGGAGCTGGCAGCAGGAAAATATAGAGGCCAAAAGCAATCTGTCATGAGAAACTGCCTCCTGATCCCAGCCCACAGAGAACTTCACCGATCTTAACAGTTAAGAAACAAGTATACCAGGGGTTCTTGTGTTTAATATTACTGGGGAAATTGAGGTTTCCTTTTTGGGTTCCTAGTCTGCTTAATAAAATGTATTTTAACAGACACAGAAGAAAGGTCAAGGGCAATTTGATTAGCGTCTGAGGGAAAGCAAAAGGGCAGACAAGTTGTAAATTTTCACAGGTGCTGGGAGGAGGGAGATGGGGATGAGAAAGAGAAAATGCCATTTGCAATAGAGGTCAGCAAGCAGCCACACGGTAGAAGAAAGCGAGGGAGGCAAGGCAGAGAAAGAATGCCCGGGGAGTCAGGAAGAGCATGCTTGGGCTTTGGGTCAGTATCTGAAAGAAAAAGATAAAGAAGAAAAACAGGTTAGCTTCTCAGAAAAGAATGAGGCTCTGTGATAAACAAGGAGGCTCTGCAGAGCTGTGTGAACTTTTGCCACAACATAGCATGAATGTCCTCACTCTCAGCCAGTTTCCAATAAAGTCCTTCCTTGTTTCCCTCTCAAACCTTGGGATTCCAGTCTTTGCTACAGCCTTTCTAACCTTCTGATCTTCTACTCTCCCACCAGAATATTTCATTAAGCTCTGCATGTGGGGCTGGGGTTTAACTCAGCCTGGCATACACAAATAAAGTCCCGAGTTTCATTCCTAGCACCACATAAACCGTGCATGGTGCAGCATGCCTGCAAAATCCTAGCACTTAGGAGGAAGAGGCGGGTGGATCAGAAGTTCAGTATAATTATGGCCTATAGTAAGTTCAAAGCCAGCCTGGGTGACATACGACTGCATCTCAGAAAACAGAAACAAAACCAACCAAAACCACGTACCACTCTGCTTATAACATTCTACAGCTTCTCTAGCATGCAGCACCAAATTCTTCCACATCCCTCCTAGAAATCATAAAAACAATTTTAAAAAGGCCTATGGACCACAAGGTCAAGCGTTGCAATGTCAGCTTTCCACATTAGTTACTTTTCTCATTGCTGTGACCAATATCTGACAAGGGACTAGGAGCCACTTAAGGAAAGGTTAGGTTTGGCTCACAATTGGAAAGGACAAGTCCTAATGGTGGTGAAGGTGAGGCAGCTACAGAGGTTCTCAGACGTTGCGGCAGGAAGCCTGCAAGGTGGCGGCTGGTCTCCTTATTTCCACAGTCGGGAAGCAGAGGGAGATGGATGCCCGTGCTCAGCCTGCATTTTCCTTTGCTCATTTTGATTCAGTTTAAGACACTGGACTAGCTAGCTCTGTGCGCTTAAGCCAATTTTTTTACATCCATTCACCTTTTCCCTGATGTTGAAAACATGCCCTTTACATTTCATTCATTCATTTATTTATTATTTATGCATGTATATTCTCTCTCTCTCTCTCTCTCTCTCTCTCTCTCTCTCTCTCTCTCTCTCTCTCTCTGTGTGTGTGTGTGTGTGTGTGTGTGTATGTGAATGCTGGTGCTCAGCTTGCATTTTCCTTTGCTTATTTTGATTCAGTTTAAGACCCCAGACCACAGCATTCCTGTGGAGGTCAGAGGACAACTTGTAGTTGTTGCTTCTCTCCTTCTACCATGTTTCTGGGGACTGGACTTAGATTATCAGGTTTGCTGGCAAGTAAGTGCCTTCACCCACAGAGCTATCTTCCCATTTCAATGGCTCTGCATGCATTAGTTTCTTTCTCTTCTTTTTTGGACAGGGTTTTTCTATGGAACCCTGTTTGTTCTGTAACTCAGTATGTAGACCAGGCTGGCTTTGAACTCAGGAGACTTAGGGGTGCACCCGACTGCTAAATGCTAGGATTAAAGGCATGTGTTACCATACCTGACCTGCATTCATTTCTTTCTTTCACTTGCAAGTAAAGATATATGGACAAAGGGTTTACTGTGTGACTCACTGTATCACACTACAGCTTCCATGATGAAATTTGTCCCCCCTCTCTTTTCTTTTCTTAAATTTTATGGTGGGGAGGCACTGCAATGGCAGAGGGCGGATACGCAAAAATGGGAAATGAATGGGATTGTGATGCATGATATGAAAGACACAAAGAGTAAATAAAAAGAAAGTTAAAAAGATAATATAGGCTTACTCTTATTTTATTTTTACTTATTATTGCTGTTTTTATGTGTATGGGTGTTTTGCCTGGATTTATGTCTACGCACCACCTGCATTTAGCCCCTGTGGATGCCAGAAGAAGGCATTGAATCCCCTGGAACTGGAATGACAGATGCTTGGGAGCTACCATGTGGGTGCTGGGAATTGGACTCAGGTCCTCTGGAAGAGCAGCCAGTGCTCTTAACCACTGAGCTATCTCTCTAGACCTTCTCCCATTCATTTCTTAAAGGAACAGGTAGTCAGTATTTGCTCTATGCCAGAAACTACTGTTCCCAATAATTTCTCAACAGGAAAATATAGATAATAATATTGCCTACCTCCTAGACAAGCTCTCCTGGGACCACATGGATGAAAAGAGTATGTTGCTGTTTTCTCTGTAGTACTTTAATCATCAGTGTGTCTTTGTGTCCATTCTACAGAGCTTGGAACCAAACCTGTGTCCTGTGTGCCCACAGTGCTTGAAAAGGCTCAGTAAAAATTCATTTCTTAAAGGCTATGGAGCATTATAATCATCCCATAAAGTACATTTGCAATTGTACTAGTACTTAGGAATTGGCAATAATAGATGTTGAATGAGTTGTCACCCATGGCATGATTTTGAGAGGCTCACTCCGGTGTAGTTGTGCCAGGAAACACAACTGCTGTGAGGTCAAAAATGCTGCACACTCTCAAGACAGTGTTCCACCTCAGGACTCCACTCGGACATGTAGCTCCTTATATCCTTTCCAACTCTTCTTCCACGATGTTCTCTGAGGTTAGGGTAAGTGAGACAGATGTCCAATTTACTCCCAAGCATCCAAGACTCTCGTTTCCAGCAGTTTGACCAGTATGTCTCTGTAGTTGCCATTATGCACAATAAAAGAAAGCTTCTCCAGCCACACTACAGCAGCACACTAATCTATTAAGCACAAATGCAGTATTTCAAAGTTAATTTGATAGACATATTTTGTTCATTTATCAGTAGCATCCCCAATATGGTCTCTGACATCCTCCGCCATGGGCCTTTATGTGGCTTAGAGTACCAGATGCGGATGGATTCATACCTGCAGAACCTATTCAAATACGTCCAGAAAGAAGTTGGATACCCCCATTAATGACTTGCCACCATTGCACCAGTGGACACTTCTTGACTAGCAGATTAGCTATAGCATGCTGGGCAACACTTGATGGCCATTTTCTGCCAGGAGCACGCATAGCACCTACCAGTACTACATGCCCTACCGCACAGGGAAGAAACTTACATTTCAATTTCAACTTGATTTCTCCATTCCCTGTGACCAAAGTGTGCATTGTCTTCAAAAATAGAGTCTTACTGTCTAGTTTTGGTGGGCAACCAATGTACCCCGCAAATGCCTATATTGTTTGGGGAGCTCTGTAGACTCTGACCAACTCATAGGGAGGTAGGGCATCCTTGGTACTGGGTTTTTATTTAATAAACTACGGCTTCTTTTCTAATTTTACTATTTAGTTAACTTTCCCATTGTCAGGATTCCTTACGGTTTCTTTCATGCATTCTTAGTTTTGATCGATCCTTTTCATGTCCTCCTTCTTTCCACAATCTCCTTGCCCCCTCCCTGCTTCAGCCTCAACCCTTCAAGTATTCTGCCCTTTACTTTCATACTGTCTTTTACCACACTTTGGAGCCACTTTCTTTCCCTCTACTAGGTATCTCTCTAGTTTATCAGCCTCATGCACACTCACTATCACATAAATACATATTAAAAATTACCAACTGGGATTTGCATATGACAGAAAACATGCAGCATTTTTCCTTCTTACCCTGGAATGCCTTGTTTAATGTCATATTTTTCAGTTCCATCCATTTCCTGGAAAATTTATCTTTTCTATATGACTGAAAAAAATTCCATCATCAGTGGGTGGATATCAAGTCCAATTCCATTTCCTTGCTATTGTGATTAGAGCAATAAACATAGGTATGCAAGTATCTCAGTGATAGGATACAGAGTCGTTTGTGTATGTGCCCAAGGTGTAGCGTAGCTTGATCATATGGGAGTTCTACTTTTAGTTTTTATCTTACTTTTTTGAGAAACCACTACATTAATTTTCCCAGTGGCTGGACCACTTTACATTCCTCTACATTCTCACCAGTATTCGTTGTCACTTGTTTCCTTGAGGACAGCCATTCTGACTGGGTGAGATGGAATCTTAATTTGCACTTCCCTGATGGCTAATCACATTGAACACTTTTTAAACTATTTGTTGTACATTTGCCTTTCTTCTTTTATGGACTCTCTGCTTGGTCCCTTATCGCAACTTTTAATCAGCTTGTTCATCTTCTCATTATGGAATTTTTAAGATCTTTGCACATTCTGTATATTAAACTTTTATAAACATACAGTAGGCAAAGGTTTTCTGTCATTGTGTATAGTGCCTCTTCATAGTTTGTTCCTTTGCTTTGTTGTACTGAAACAATTTAACGTCATGAAGCTACATTTGTCAGTTGCTGGCCTTAATTCATGAATGACCAGAGTTCTATTCAGAAAGTCTTTACTTATGCCTATATCTTGAAGTGCATACTCTACATTTTCTCCAGGAGTTTCAGGCCCCAGATTGAGGTTATTTGATCAAATTGGAGCTCATTTTTGTATAGATGAACAATAAGTATTTTCATTCTTCTACATGTAGATACCAGTTTTTCTGGCACTAATTATGGAAGGAACCATCTTTTCTACAATGTTTATTTTTGTCAAAAACCAAGTAGCTGTAGTTGTTTGGTTTATATCTTTGTCTTCTGTTCTATTCTGTTTGTCTACATGTCTGTTTGTGTGCCAGTAGTATTTTTTTTATTACTATGACTCCACAGTGTAACTTGAAATCAGGTATGCTGATACCTCTAGCATTATTCATGAATTCTATAGCTATCTGGGGTTTTCACGCTTGAATATGAATTTTTAAGTATTTATTTTATTTTTAATTATGTATATATGTATGTGTAGTAGGGTATGTGCATGTCAGGGCAGGTGTCCAGAAAGACCAGGGAAGTCAGATAACCTGGAGCTAGAATTATAGGCAGTTGTGAGCCACCCACATAGCTGCTGGGAACTGAACTTGGCTCCTCTAGAAGAATAGTATATGCTTGTAATGACTGAGCCATCTCTTCAGCAACTCCATTTTAATTTTAAGATGGTTTTTCCTCCTGTGAAGAACAGCATTAAAATTTTGATAGGTATTGAATTGGATCTATAATTTTTTTCTGTTAAGGTGGTCATTTTCACAATATTAATTCTTCCAATTTCTATTTTCAAGTATCTTCCTCGATTACTTTCTTCCATGTTTTAACATTTTCGTTGTAGAGGACTTTAACTTCCTTGCTTAGGTTCATTCCAAGATAATTTTTTGAGGCTACTGTCAATGGGATTGTTTTGATGATTTCTCAGTGTGTCTGTGGTTGGTATGTAACAAAGCCACTGTTCTTTGTATGTTGATTTTGGATATTGCCACTGTGCTGAAAGTATCAGCATCAATAGTTTTCTGGAGAAGTCATTAAAATCTCTTACATATAACATCATATCACCCATACATTAGGATTTTTAACTTCTTCCTTTCCTGTTTGTATCCATTTCATTTCTTTTTCTTATTGCGCTAGCTAAGACTTCAAGCACTATATTGAGTAGGAGAGGTGAGAAGGGACATCGTCTTCTTGTTCCTGATTTTAGTGGAAATGCTTTGAGTTTCTCTTGTTTAAGTTGATGTTGGCTGTCAGCTTGCTGTAAATGTCAGGTTTCACATTGAAGTAACTCCCTGTCATCCCCAGTTTCTCCATGAATTTTATTAGGAATGGCTGTTAGATTTTGTCAAAACCCTGATCTGAGTGGGAATGTTTTGAGTTTTTCTTCATTTAACATGGTGGATTTAGAAATATTTTTTTGAGATATTTTTGGTTTGTTTTTATCAGGGAGATTTTTCTATCTTTTTTTGTTGTATCTTTATTTGACTTTAGTTTTCAGGTAATATTATCTTTTTAAATGAGTTTGGAAGCACTTGTTCCTTATCTATTTTATAGAATCATTTCAGAGAGATTGGTGTTAATTCTTTTTTAAATTATTTTATTAAATGAAGGTTTTGCTTTTAATTTAATTTTCTGTAATAACTTGCACTGCTAAAAGTATACTTTGACAGAACCTAAATTAAGATTTTACAGTATTAAGATCATGACTACTGTACAGTGTGTTTAAAGTAGATTATACTGTATTCACATTAGCATCACTAAAAAGAAACAAAACCCAGATATCACAACTAAAGCAGAATTCTATTCCTTGTAAAATTCTATTAACTGAAGTTATTTGGATCAATGTCTGTGAGTTGTCTTAGGATAAAAATCAAATATCTGTGCTCTTCAAAAATCAATAAAACTGTTACTATAAAATATCCTAATATCCTAATAGCAGAAAAATCATAAAACTTCATAGAGAGCAATATTCTTAAAGGCTGAGAATAAGGGCTCCTCTTTTTAAATGGGGATTATTCTATTCATTCTGACGATGACCCTAGAGAGTACTCCTAGTAGTGGAGGATATGGAGCATCATCAACTGTCCTTCTTCTGTAACCAGGCAAGGGTTCCAGTCAGGTGGGACTGCGTGGTATTAACTCTATATTAAAGTTCTGATAGAATTATGTCATAAATCCAGGCCTGGAGATTTTATTAGTGGGGAGATTTGTTTGTTACTGATTCTACCTCATCAATGGTTATAGATAAGTTATTTATTTCATCTTTCATTTAATTTTGGCAGATCACAGAAATTTATCCATTTCTTTGAGATTTTCTAAGTGACTATAAGTATTTAAAGTATGTTTTCATAATTTTTTCTGGATTTCATTAGTGTCTATTGTAATCTCTCCCTTTTCATTTTATTAATAATGATCAACTCTCATTCTTTTGGTTCATTTGCCTTTTTTCTATATTTTCTTTTCTGTTCTTTTTATTTACCTTTTCAAAGAATCAACTCTTTGTTTCATTGTCTCTTTGTAGTTTTTGTCGTTGTTGTTTCTATTTCAATATTTTCTGTTCTGCTGCCAATTATGTCTATCTACTGCTTTTGAGAGAGAGAGCTAGCTCGAGTAAGTATGTATGCGCTCATATGTGTGTATGGGTGTGTATGTTTCCAAAGTTTTAAAATGTATTGTTAAGTTACTTATTGAGATCTCTTTGATTTTTTTCATGTAGGCAATTAGAGCTATGAACTTCCCTCTTAGGATCGCCTTCATTCTATCATAGGATTTGTTGTGTTGTGTTTTCCTCTTTAATTCTAGGAATTTTTGATGTTTTTCTTGATTACTTCAATGATATATTCATCACTCAATAGTGTGTTGTCTAATCTCCACGGTTCTGGATCTTTTCTGTAGTGCTTCTTGCTATTGACTTCCTCCTTTATTTCACAGCAGTCAGGTAGACTACAGAAAGCTATTGTAATTTTCATATATTTATGAGGCTTACTTTGTGTCTTAATATGTGATCAGTTTTGGAGAAAGTTTTATCATCTACTGAGAATGTACATTTTGGAGTGTTTGAATGAAATAGTCTGTAGATGTCTGCTAGGTTCGCTTAATCTCTGGTGTAATTTAACTCCAATGTTCCTCTGCTCATTTTTGCTTGTTTGTTTGTTTGTTTGGTTGGTTTTTGTTTTGTTGAGACAGACTTTTTCTGTATAGCTTTGGCTGTTCTAGAACTCACTCTGTAGACCAGGCTGGCCTCAAACTCACAGAGATCTACCTGCCTCTGTCTCCTGAGTGCTGGGATTAAAGACACATGCCACCATCACCCAGCTTATTTTTTTTTAAATGTCCTGTTTATTTGCGACAGTGGGATACTAAAATCATCCATTATCACTGTATTGGGGTTAGTCTGTGGTATTGTATCTAGTAGTATTTGTTTTTGTGAAATTGTGCGTACCTGTATTTACTGCATATTATTTAGAATTATAAAGTTTTCTTGATAGATTCTACCCATCGTTAGTATGAAGTGACATTTTTAGACTTGTAGATGTAACTGTCTTATTAAATAAGAAACACAGAGCCAAATGCAAAATTAAAAGCCCAAGAGGTCAGAGCAGTAGCTAAGAGCTCAGACTAAAACCACCTTCTTACTACTCCCTGCCACTGCCGTCCTTCCTCTGAAAAAGAGACCTACTTCCTGTGTGTCTGCTTTTTATTGACTTTCTGTTTTGCCTTCTCATTGGTTGTAAACCCAATCACATGACATCCTCGTCACTGCCTGTCTATACAGACCTCCAGGTCTCTATGGTTGGTATTGAGATTAAAGGCATGTGTTTCCTTGCTGGCTGTATCCTTGAACACACAGAGATCTGCTTGTCATGTGATTGGGATTAAGGGCGTGTGCTACCGCTGCCAGACTTCTGCTATGGCTTGCTATTAGCTCTGACACCCAGGAACTTTTATTTATTAACATACAAATAAAATCACATTTCAGCACAAATAAAATATCACCATATAGACTCTTCTGACTACTTTTCTTGTTTCCGACAACTTTTGATTTTATGTCTGTTTGTCAGATATTAGGATGGCGATATACACTTGTTTCCTGTTTTGTTTGTTTGGAATGGATTTTTCCATCCTTTCATCCTAAGATAATATATATTTTTGATGTTTGGTTGTCTTTTTTAGGCAACAAGCAGAAAGATCTTATCAATTTGTTAATCTGTGTCTTTTGATTTTGGAATTGGGACCCTTAATATTCAGAATTATTATTAAAAGTTTATTTTGATCCTTGTAATTTTGTAATGTATTGCCTTTTACTTACCCTCATTTGCTTAACTATAGTTCTAGTATAATTTATTGTTCACTGGAGTTCCTGGATGAGATTATCATTATGTTCAGTCTGAAGAATTCTTTCTGCTATTCTCTGTAGGGCTACCTAACTGATTATGAATTCCTTCAACCTGCTTTTATCATTGAATATGTTTCTTTCCCCATCAACCATGAAACATCATATAGTAGTCTGTGTTGGCAGCTGTTTTATATCAGAACTTGAAATAAATAATTCCAAGCCCTTTGGGCTTTTGAAGTTTATATTGAGAAGGCAGTTGTTACTCTGAAAGACCTTCCTTTATATTTTATATGTTCCTTAATGTTTTTATCTTGTAATCTTCAACATACTTTGTCTTTTCTGCATATTTAGTGTTTTCATTGTGATTTGATGTGGGAACTTCCTTTTTTATTAAGAATTTTTTTATTCATTTTATGTACCAATCACAGATCTCCCTCTTCCCTCCTCCTGCCTCTCCAGCTTTCTCCCCAACCCACTTCCCCATTCCCTCCAAGAAGGTAAGGCCTCCCATGGGGAGTCAGCAAAACCTGGTACATTCAGTAGAGGCAGGTCCAAGCCCCTCCCCCTGCCTCAAGGCTGTGCCAGGTGTCCCAGCTCACTCACCAGGGATGGATCCTGATCCTACTGCGGGGCAGAGTGGGGGTGGGGGTGGGGGCTTAAGCAGATCAAGCTACACAACTGTCTCGCTTATGCAGAGGGCCTAGTCCAGTCCTGTGGAGGCTCCACAGGTGTTGGTCTAAATTTCATGAGTTCCCACTAGTTTAGTTTGGTTGTCTCTGTAGGTTTCCCCATCATGATCTTGATGCCCTTGCTCACAGAATCCCTCTTCTCTCTCTTTGACTGGACTCCTGGAGCTCGGCCTGCTGTTTGGCTGTGGATCTCTGCATCTGCTTCCACCAGTTACTGGAGAAAGGCTCTATGATGAGAGTTAGGGTATTCACCTATCTGATTATTGGGGTAAGCCAGTTGAGGCACCCTCTCCACTATTGCTAGTAGTCTAAGCTGGGATCATCCTTGTAGATTCCTGGGAACTTCCCTAGCACCCAGTTTCTCCCTATCCCCATGGAATTGCTCAACATCCTTAGTCATCAGGGAAATGCAAATCAAAACGACACTGAGATACCATCCTATATCTTTCAGAATGGCTAAGATAAAAAACACTGAAGACAGCTTATGTTGGAGAGGATGTGGAGCAAGGGGAACATTCCTCCACTGTTGGTGGGAGTGCAAATTTGCACAGCCACTTTGGAAATCAGTATGGCGCTTTCTCAGAAAATTGGGAATCAATCTTCCTCAAGACCTAGCAATACTACTCTTGGGCATATATACCCAAGGAATGCTCAATCATACCACAGGGACACATGCTCAACTATGTTCATAGAAGCATTATTCGTAATAGCCAGCACCTAGAAACAATCTAGATGCCCCTCAACTGATAAAGAAAAGGTGGTACATATACACAATGGAGTACTATTCAGCAGTAAAAAAATAAGGACATCGGGCTGGAGAGATGGCTCAGCCGTTAAAGGCTAGGCTCACAACCAAAAATATAAAAAAATAAGGACATCATGAAATTTGCAGGCAAATGGATGGAAATAGAAAATATGGTCCTGAGTGAGGTAACCCAGACTCAGAAGGACAAACATGGTATGTACTCACTCATAAGTAGATACTAGAAGTAAAGCAAAGGATAACCAGACTGCAACCCACAGCTCCAGAGAAGCTAGCTAACAAGGAGAACCCTAAGAGGGATACATGGATCACCCTGGGAAGGGAAAAGAGATGAGATCTCCATGAGTAAACTGAGGATGAGGGGTGGGCAATGGAGGGAGGGGGTGGCAGATGAGAAAGAACATGAGGGAACGGGATGGTCGACCTGGAACAGGGATGAAGTGGGAGAGCAATGACAGAGGTAACAGGATAGAAGGACTTTCTTTTCTGGCCTTGTTTACTTGTTCTTTATGCCTCTTATATGTGGACTTCGAGAACTTTCTGCTCTATTCTTACTGAAAATATTTTCAGGGCTGGAGAGATAGCTCAGCAGTTAAGGCTGGCTGCTCTTCCAGAGGTCCAAAGTTCAAATCCCTGCACCCACACAATGGCTCACAGTGTCTATAATTGTAATCCCATGAGATCTGATACCCTTTCCTGGTACGCAGACATACATGCAGGCAAAACACCCATATGCATAAAGTAAATAAATAAATAGATAAATCTTTAGAAGATATTTTTTCTATACCCTAAGCAAAGAGGTTTTTACTTCTGTGCTTGTAAACTCTAGGTTTAGTCTTTTCAATGTGTTACAAAAATCATGCATGTACCATTTGCACATTCTTTTTAATCACTGTCCTTGACTGAATGTACAAATTCTTCCACTTTGTCTTCAAGGCCCGATATCCTGTCTTCCCTGTCATCTATTCTATTGGAGTGACTTCTTACTGGAATTTTATTTGACTTATTGAATTTCTTATTTCTAGCATCATTTCAGTCTGGTTTTCCTTCAATATTTCTCTTTAATTAATTATATTTTTGTATCTTGCATTAATTTCTTTATTTCATTCAGGTGCTTTTTTGTTCTCTTGAAATGTATTCCAGAGTGTATTCTTTATTTTTTATTTATTTGAACATGTTTATCATCATTATTTTTAATTCTTTATATGGAATTCCATCGAGTCACTTATTGTGAGTCATCATTCTAGGATTTACAGATTTTTGAGGAGCTGTGTTACCTTGGATTTTCGTGTTACTTGTACTTTCCCATTGTGACTTGTATATTTAAATTTAGATAATTGGTGATGGCATTTCTGTTGTTTTATGTCGGTCTCATTTTTCTTCTTTTATTGATCATGTTTACAATGTTCAGGAGAGATTAGGTTTTAGTAATATTGAGGTGCCAGTCTCAATCCACAGTCTTTCCCTAAGAGTTGAATATTATTTAAAGTAACAGTCACTATTCAGGGGTGAACATACTACATGAATAGGTTAATAGTCAGTTATAAAACAAGCATGCCTTAAATATCAACTATTTAGAGTGTAAAGGGTTACTGACAGTGTGGCGTATAGTAGTAAATTAGTTTTTATGGGTATGAATAGAAAGACAAAGGAAAGAAAAATTCAAAGCAAAATAAAAAATATACAGTGAGATTGGCGGTCAGTAGTAGGTTGGTAGTGCAGAAGGAAAGGAGGGGATGTAAGAGAAGGAAAACTGTAAGGCAAAAAGGAGGTAGGAGAGATGTGGGCATTTTGGCTAAAGGGAGACTGAAAAGGGAGACAAAGAAATTCAGTGAGTCAGCACAGGCCCATCTCCCTTCTCAGAAAGATGAGCTGCAGAGACCCTGAAAAGCAGGCTACCCTCTGTACTCTGAGACTAGAAACGGGAAAAGGAGTAGAGAGAAGAGGAGAAACAATGATAAGACAAGAACGGTGGGAGCAGGCTGGCTAAACTGACCTTGGATATTTTGAAAAGAAAACGAATAGATACAGGGACTGAAGAAATATGTGTGGAGATACAATGTATAAAAACTAAATGGCCTAATTTTGAATTATATCTGGAGAGTCTCTCTGTTCCGTCTCAGGCTTCTCACCCCTGTGACTTCCACTACAATGGGTTTTTCTATTCTCTCCAAGTCCTGCTCTGAACTATAATTCATGTTGCTTTTCTTCAGTTAGGTTCATCCTTTGAAGGTCCCCAGTGCTGCATCCTTATGACATTCACTCAAGCTAATTAACTCTGTTCCATATGCTGGGGCTGGCTGAGGTGCTATTGATCCAGAAGTCATTGCAGCAATAGGTGGGGTCCATGGGCTGTTTTGCTGTAGTAGCTGGAGCACTCTTTGGGGTTAGTGCACTATTCTCAGGTTCCTGGTGTTGTGTCCTGCTCTAGAAAATTCTGTAGATTCCTTGGATAACTGTGTCCGGGGTGGCTATGCTGGCCAGGTCACTTGCAGGGCCAGTGGTGATGACATTAGTGGTCACAAAATCTGAGAATGGGTCAAGTTCCTTAGCACATTAAACAAATGGCTCATGCAAAAAAGGGGAACAGCATCAAGCCAGGCAATAAAATAGTCCTGTTTCTTTCATTGTCCTAACTATAATCAGTCACTCAATCAGACATGACTTCTAAACGACAGTCTTCAACAGAAAACACTAATGGGTTTTGTACCTAGAATGGAGGTACCCACAAAGGGAACTGTTTGAGAGATTTAAAACAGGGCTGTCCCAGTCAAAACTTGAAATTTTTCTTTATCTAAATTATACTGGATAATGAAACCTTTTGCAGGATAGTGAATAATTTAATCTCTCCAAATATGAAGACTTGGTTCAAGTAAAGTGGGAGGTATGAGTAATCAAATAGTCATAGCAAAGATATGAGTAATAAAAAGACAGAATTATCATTTGTAGCTTTACTAAAGCCATAATGATCTACAATTTTATAATTTAAGAAAATATACCAAAGTACATTTTAAACATCTCAGACAAGCTCAAAGATCTTACCCTCCTTCCTTCTCTGTCCTTGCATATATTTGTAGTGCATAAAAGTATTTAAGAATATCTTCTAAAATGAGAGTTGATAGCAATGTTTTTAGAGTGATAGAAGGGTTTCAAGTTCATTTATTTGAGGTCATCAAATGTCAATATAGTCAATACAAGCTAAGTCACTAGGTGTCTGGAGTCTAGGATAATGACAGGCACCAAAGAATTTAGGGACCTCAAGGCATCACAGGTCTGAGGCACATCTCCAACTTATCAAATGAATACACCTAAGGTGCCCATCCTCTACCTCCCCCAAATCTTCTATATCCTTCTTCAATTCCCAACAGTGCAAGACACTCCTCCACTGTCTCCCCACATGCCTTAAAGTCAGTCTCCTTGCTCTTCCAAGTGGTTTCAAATCCTCTTCCTTTCCCTTTGGCCCTCTCCTCCACACTCTATCTGGTACTATGCTAATGAAATCTTGTAGTCTCAATAAATAATCCATGTCCCAGTGTCTCCAATCACATCCCAGACCCTGTATTTACTTTCATCTCTCATTCATTCAGCTCTTCTTCTCTTAGGAGCTCATTGCAGAATCATTTTACAGATCATTTTAAATTTGTAGTTATCATTTCAAAAATTCCTTTATAATACTGTATAATATTTCTCCTTAATAGAGATGGTTCATATGGTCCTAAAACCATCATCATAGACACCCATTAATTATGCTGAAATGGGTTAAATTTAAAAAAAAAAAAACCTCAGGAATATCATTGGTCAAAGAAGGCCAAAACATTTCTTTGTATGAATGTTGTGAACAGATTGTTTTTTATAGTGACTTTTGTTAATTCAACCAAAGCAGAACAATGGAAAACTAAACAGCAAGTTTCAAATAACCCATTTGCTAAAGCGTTTGCTAAATGGAACCCATTAAGTAGTGTACTAAAACTGCATCAGGGACAAAAGGAGCACCTTGAATATACAGTGTGAGTTACCACTGCATCATGTTTCCAAACAAATTCCTTACTCCAAAAGATTATTTTCTGCTCAATGAGTTAAATTAGGTATGTACTCCAGAAGACAAGATTTCTTTATGTCCCAAACAATGATTACTTTGGGAATGCAGTTTACAACTCTTCATGTGCCAGATATCTTTTTTCTTTGTTGAAATGTGTTAAACCACAAGAAGGATAACAATAGAATCCCCATATTAAGCAGAAAAGACTACTGTGGGACATGCAGTTCCATATACTAGAGACCTGCTTCATGGGTTAACACACTGATGATGGACTGTTATTTGGGAAATGCATAAAATCTAACAATTCTGAGATCTGTTGACTATTTTGAATTGGCTGGCCAGAGAAAACTAGAAATTATTTGTTTCTACAGTTCATCATTGTCACGCACTACTCCAAGAGCATAGACTGTGTGAACGTTATCTGTTTTGTGCTTGCGGAATGGTATGCTCTAGTCACAGCTGTTGAGTTCATCCACCTGAGATTTCAACCCTGGCAAATAAGCACTCTATGATATCAAGATTGGAGGTAACTATATATCCATCCCCCCAAACTGTCTTTGCTTATCCCCTAAGTAAGAATCATTAGTAGACTAAATGAATTACGAATTCCCAATGTGTATTTACAATATCTCTTCTAGAGGGAGGGATATATATTTCATTTAAATTCAGTCATGTTTATTCTGCTTTAATTTGTCTTATAAGGGAAGTATAGTAGCAGGATTAAGGAAGCTGTAATATACATATTAAAACGTTTGAAGATGAAAGCAAAATACATGAAGAAATTAGATGATCTATTTAGTAATTTGGGATTACGATTCAAATTTGGCTAAATTCCTACATAAATGGGAAGAGGAGAGCTGGTATCGAATCCCTCAAACATTCTTAGTAGCATAGCAGCTGCAGAGACGGCCAGCATTCAGGGAGAATGGCCTCAGGCGCCTGGGTCTAATTGCTAATTGAAGTCCTCCCAGAGCCTGTGCCTTTCTCCATGAGTCAGAACTCACAATGCATTCCCTTTCCTCTCTTGAAGAAAAAGAGAACACAGTTGAGTCCTTTAAGGCAGAGCTATCTTTAAGGCCTAAATTGCTGCCTCTACCTCTAAACCTAATTGGATGACATCTGGTTGGCCACGATTTAGTATTTATTTAGCAGCTGGCAGTTAATGAACAATTCAGTGTCCAATTTTGACAATGGCCAATTAGTCATAGGAATCCCCCAATTGTTTTTGACATAAGGAGTAGTAAAGTCCCAATAAAAGAAACTATTTCCTTCTGGTCAAGAAGATGAAACCTCTGATGGTGCCCTAACATTCCATTGGACATGGTTAAAGACTCAGATAAGGGGCCACTTCTCAGAAAGGTGGGTTCACCTTAAGCCAAGCTAAGAGATAGGTGGAATAATCGTACTCTTAATTCACAGAATTCCTACCTTGTAATGCAATATCTCACAGGGCCACAACCATGCAGCTTCTGAAGACCACCCACTTTACTGAACCACTAAGGAAAATGTAATATTTCCTTTGCTGTCTCTGTCCTTTTGGGTTCTCCTGTCCTTTCCCTAGAGCTCCTCTCCCTGCCATGTGGTTGCCTGTCTGCCATGTGGCTGGCTGACCTCCGTGCTGGCTTAATTCAAATGGCATGAAGTTTTCCTTCTCTCCTTCATTGATCCTCACTATACTCTCCTCCCACCAAACAATAGCCCATAGTTTCTCCTCCCAATTGAAATTTGATTGGGTTATCTTACAGTCAATTATAGGAAGGTGTGGCATTTTAAAATTTAAATTTCATAGTTTAAATTTCCAAATAAGATGTAGGTCACGTTACCATAATTACCATATAAAACCTCCTAGTGTGACAATTTTCTCCAACGATGTCCTCTTCTTTAAGTTCTATTTCCCAATTTTTAAGTAGATCCCTGTTCTCCCAGAAGTTGCAATTTTCTATGCTGGTTGGTGAGTTCTGTGTTTTGGATCAAATTCATACATTGTTTATAGAAGTATCTCCCTTGGGTCTCACTCTAAGGCTGGTTTCTCCCATTTTCTGTCAGTTTTCCCTTTTTTATCTTATAGAAATGTGACGTGGTTAATAACATTGGATTGTCACCATTAGTGTGTCTTTCTGAATGGGCAATTGGGGTTAAGTGTGCCACAGAAATGGGCTATTGCACATCCTGGAAACTTCTCGCTTATATCTCCATGTTGGGTTGAAGGTAACAAGCCTCTCTTATCACTGAGGTCCTTGTGAAAAGGGGTTGACAGAATTTCTATACTGAGATGGGGCAAGATTTCAAACAACAGCAGAAAGAGACAGAAAAACAAACATGCCAAATTAGATATTGGAGGAGCGGCAGGAGAAAAATGCTAAGGTCAGGCAAACCAAAGTCCCAATAAATACTCCAAAAGTAAGAGAAATTCCAATATAACAAGCGGCCCACAATAAGCCAATGGGCCATCAACCAAGACAAGGCAAGGGCCTGGCCACAGCATGGACCCATCACAAGCCAGGAGTAAAGGGGTCTGTGCTGGTGCTTTGTACTGATATAGGTAACTTCTCTGGTCAAAGCAGCTACTACATAGGGGTCCCACTTTAGATCACCCAAACTATCAGCAGAAAACACAGGTCTTGCTCCAAATAGTATAAAACATAGTTTATTCTGAGTAAGTATTGTCCTAGGAAAAATGGACACAGTCAGCCCCAAGTGACTTGTTAAACTGTGAAAGAGTTTACATGGATAAAAGTAAGTTTTAAAGTACTGTATCAACACACCTTGCTGGGAGTGTCAGGGAAGTCGGAGGTCTCTTCTTTAGGCTTCAGATGATGTCTTGTCTCAGTTTTAGCTTTGGGGTCTGTGGATGCTAGTGGTCTGTTAAGCTAATACTTTTCAAAAGTTTTACCTCATAGTCAAATGTGTTAGGACAAGATACAAAGGTTAGTGATAAATAGGATTAAGATAACTGAATATAATTTTAATTTTACACATGCAACTGTCCAGCTGTTAATAAACTTAAAGCTCTAACTAGCCAGTAAGTCTGTAGAATCTTCTGCTGTGGATATCGATCTGTATAAATAAAACACTGATTGGCCAGTAGCCAGACAGGAAGTATAGGCGGGACTAACAGAGAGGAGAATTGAGGGAACAGGAAGGAGAGGGAGAGACTGCCTGGAGCCGCTGCCAGGACAAGGAAGATGTAAGGTACCAGTAAGCCATGAGCCACGTGGCAAAGTATAGATTAATAGAAATGGGCTAAATATAAGAGTAAGAGCTAGAAAATGATAGGCCTGAGCTAATGGCCAAGCAGTTTAAATAATATAAGCGTCTGTATGTTTATTTTATAAGTGGGCTAAGGAACTGCCGGGGCTTGGCGGGACCCAGAGAGAACTCTCCAGCTACAATCTTCTATAGGGATGTGGCTTTCTCATGAAAACTTGGTTCACAATGAGAAGATTATGCTTATGCAAAACAAATGTTTTTTTTTGTTTGTTTGCTTTGTTTTGTTCTGTCTTTGAGAGATGCTAGGAATTGAAACCAGGGTCTCGCACATCCTATTTCTGAGCTATGCTCTGGGGCATAGATGTATTTTAAAACTGCTGGCATACCCTAAATTTTCAATAATATTGGTATCTCTAGAATTTTCTTTATAGAGTGTGTTCTAATTTCAATTCTTTGGTTGTTATAAAATATTCTGACAAAAAAGCAACCTAGAAAACAAAAGGGGTTATTTTCATTTACAATTCCATGTTATAGTCCACTTAGGCGGGAAAGTCAAAGCACGAACTTAAAAAGTTAGTCAAATCACATCCACACCCAAGAGCAGAGAGAAATGAACACATACATGCTCACTTGGTTGCCTGTGCTCAGCTTGGTTTCTCCACTCAGTTCAGAGCTCCCTGCCTAGGGAATGGAGCTGCCCACAGAATATCAATTTACCTTAATTAAGATAATCCTCCATAGACATGCCTACAGGCTAATCCAATGGAGAAAACGGTACACTGAAATTCTCTTCCCAGGTGATTTCAGATTGCATCAAGTGGACAATTAGAGCTAACCATTATAGGGGGACAAGAAAGTCTCTATTCTGATACCCTGATTGTGTGTGTGTGTGTGTGTGTGTGTGTGTGTGTGTGTGTGTATGTGTGTGTGTGTGTGTGTGTGTGTATGCTACGGTGGCAGAAGAAAAGTATTCTAAAGAGAGACACTTGTGCTCCTCACTTTTGATATCAGGTTATTGAAACAATAGATCCCAAAGAAATCTCATGCTCAGGCAAAGAAGGCTGAATTCCTGGTACCAGCTAGAAAAGATTTGCCTCCTACAAAAGATTCCACACAGTCCCCACAATTCATTGAACCACTTCGCAAGACAGACCTGAACCAAGGACTGCTTAATTATATATAACTCTTGTCCTGTATTTAAACCTAAGCTTCAAGATAGAACCTCAAAGATGAACTTGGGGAATCACTGGGCCTCTTTATTTTTCCCTATTCTCAATGTGGCCACATTGAATAATTGTCCTTTCTGGTTTTCACTATTATTTGTTACTTTAATTGGTATGTTGGAGATAAGCCTCTCTTGTTTTCACCCCCAGACTTTCACCCCCAAATCCTCTAGTAACAATTTTGGCATACTAATACAGGAGAAAAAAAAACATCTTTTGGGATATCAGACACTCACAGCAAGTGGATCCGAGTTTCAGAGACTTTAAAAAAAAAATCTTTACACATCATCCAGCACCGGCCACTTTCTACCTCTATTCAGAGAAGCAAAGATTGTCTTCTCACAAGCTCTCTTTGACTGGTGCCCTTCTCCCAAGGCTTTGTCCTCCTTTTTTCTTGCCAATTTGGATGATCTTTTAAACTATTTGAGTTCTTTTTTAACTAAAATTCTGAACTTGTCTTGGCAGCTCTAATTTAAAATATATGTGTATATGTTAGAGTGTTTGGGGGATGATTTGGGACTATATTAATAAGTAGGAGCTTTTATTCTGTGCTTTCTAAAAATTGTTTTCTTTCCCTTTTTTCCTCTTCCAAAAAAGAAATGATTCTAGGTCCTTATCTCAGGCCTGGCTGAAATCCAGGCATTTAAGAGTTAAGGATAGAATTTGGGGCTGAAGAACAAACTAGCTTTGAAAAGTTTATCTCTGTCAGGTCAGGCATAACTAAAGTCCATAAATTTAAGTGTGAATGTTTATCTTCCTGGTGGAATGGTGTGGGTTTGGCTCTGCCAAATGTTAATTCTAGAAGCTGATGCTGTGAAGGGGAGAAATAAAACTTGCTGCAGGTTTACAAGGGAGAGAACCAGGTGATTTGACACACAGATTTCAAATAGAGACAGATGATATTAGTATGTCATAGATATTATTTGGATTTAACTATGTGTTCAAAGATCTGATAAATCTATACTTCCTTACAAATTTAGGTACTTTAAACTTCTTGAAACCTACTAACATGCCACTATTCAGTCTATTAAATATGTTGCACAAACCATTAAAATGCTTTGAATACAACATTAAGAGCTGTTTGATCTCATAAAGCAATAATTTTGGTTTATCTAAATCAGCATTCAAGGAGTTGTAAAAGAAAAATTCTGTTTAGTTAGAGAATTTTGTATTGCCTTCATACATGTTTTTATTAGTTGGGGTTCCCTAAAGGAACAGAACTGATAGAATGAATAGATGTATTATGAAGGAGTTTATAGGGTTGGTGATATGGCTCAGAGGTTAAGAGCATTTTCTGTTTTGGCAGAGGATCTGGGTTTGGTTCCCAGCACCCACATGGCAGGTCACAACCTTTTGTAACTCCTGTTCCTGGAGATTCAAACCCTCTTCTGGCTTCCATGAGCATTTCATGCATGTTGTGCACATACATACATGCAGGCAAAACACTCATACACATAAAAAAAATAAATTTTTTTGTTGTTGTTTTTCGAGACAGGGTTTCTCTGTGTAGCTTTGCGCCTTTCCTGGATCTCGCTCTATAGACCAGGCTGGCCTCGAACTCACAAAGATCTGCCTCTGCCTCCTGAGTGCTGGGATTAAAGGCATGCGCCACCACTGCCCGGCAAAAGAAATATTTTTTTAAAAGAGGGGACTTATTAGATTGGTGTACATGATGTGGTCTGATGAGTCAAGACTCCAGCAGTTGCTCAGTCCATGAGTCTGAATGAGTCTCAGCAGTGCTAATCTGGTGCTGAAGGCCTGGGGGATTCCTAGAAGCTACTGAGCTTTGGTCTACATTGGAAGCCTGAAAAGGCTGGTTCTACTATCAGTGAAGGAATTTCTAGTCAACAGGGTTGATGAACTTGCCAGAGGGAATGAAGGAAGACAAGCAGGCCAAAAGCAGTTTGTTCTTCCATTTCCTTTTATCTGGGGTGCCACCAGAAAGTGCCACCCACATTTAGGGTAGGTCTTCCCACTTGAAGTAATATGATCAAGAAAGTCCCACACAGGCATATCCAGCAGATTGTATTAGTTTATTCTACATTCAGTCAACAACCAAGATTAGCCATCAGACTCTACTCTTGTCAACCTGACACCCAGTCATATCTCCTTATGCTTAATTTCCAAGTAAAAACAGTATTCTGGCCATAATTGCACCTAACATGATGTAATTATCACATGTATAACTGCAAATGCATTGTAAATGTATATATATAGCTATTTTATTTTTTTATTACTTTTGAGATTGTAGTTTAATTACAATGTTTCTCCCTTCCCTTTCTTCCCTCAAAAATCTCCTATATACACTCTTCCTTGCTCTCCTTCAAATTCATGGCCCCCTTTTTCATTAATTTTTATTTCATGCATATATGCATCTATATCTGCATGTATTTTATTTTTGTAGAGTAGTTGGCAGTCACTTGAGGAATGTTTATTTATTATTTATTTAGTGTCTCCTAATTTAAATACGATAATATAAACATATGCCCCAAAGGCTCTCCTGTACTCCAGACATAAATTTCCTGGCTTCCATTGTGGATATGCAGTTCAATTTGCCCTGGTAGTCTGGATCAACTGCCATTCCTAATATTGTTATTTCTTTCATTGCTTCTTGAGGGCCGCAGAAACCCAAAGTAGCCTAGGAGAGTCTTAGCTTCCATTTCTATGAAATTATCTTAGTTACTTTTCTATTGCTGTGATAAAACACCAACACCAAGTATGTCAACTTATAAAAGAAAGCGGCTGGGCGGTGGTGGCGCATGCCTTTAATCCCAGCACTCGGGAGGCAGAGCCAGGTGGATCTCTGTGAGTTTGAGGCCAGCCTGGTCTCCAAAGCGAGTTCTAGGAAAGGCGCAAAGCTATACAGAGAAACCCTGTCTTGAAAAACCAAAAAAAAAAAAAAAGCGTTTAGTTTGAGCTTACAGTTTGAGAGGGTGAGCCCATGACCAGCATGGGGTTAGAGCAGTTGCTGAGAGCTTGCATCTTATCTATAAGCAGGAGGCAGAGAGTTAACTGAGAATGGCATACACTTTTGAAACTGCAAAGCCTACCCTTAGTGAGTGACACACCTCTTCCAACAAGGTCACACCTCCTAATGCTTCCCAAACAGTTCCACCAACCAGGAAACAAATATTCAAATATATGAGCATATAGGGGCCATTCTCATTCAAATCATCACAGGAATGTTTGTTTTGTCTCCTGGCAAAAGCACTCTCTCCTTTGGAATCACAGCTTCGGAAGCAAAATTTTCCAGTGGGTCGCTAGGGATCATTCTCTGGGGTTACCATCCAGCAACTTGGTGGCAAAAATGTGGCACTTTCTTCTTGTTGGAATAGATACTTATTCTGTCTGTGGGTTTGCCTTCAATGCACATAATGCTTTAGTCAAAACTACCATTCATAGACTTACAGAATGTCATGGTATTTCACACAGCATTGTTTCTCACCAAGGAACTAACTTCACAGCCAAAGAAGTGTACAATGAGCCTATGTTCATAGAATCCACTGGTCAAACCAGGTTCTCTACCACCCTGAAGCAGCTGGCTTAAAAGAACAGTGGAATGGCCTTTTAAAGACACAGTTACAGCAACAATTAGTTGGTAATAGTCTGGAGGGCTACGAAAGGGTTCTCCAGAAGGCTGTGGATGCTTTGAATCAGTGTATAACATGTGGCACTGTGTTTTCTCTAGTCAGGATTCACAAGTGCTGAAATTAAAGGGGTAAAATGATGTGATGGCTACTCTTTGTTGACATACCAATTGAGGGAACCTCAGTTGAAGAACTGTTTCCATAATACTGGCTTGTGGACATTTTGAGGATATTTTCAAAATTGCTAAGTGATGTAGGAGATACAGCCCACTATGGGCAGTGCCCCACCTGGGCAGGTGGGCCTGGGCTATATAAGAAAGGTACCACAACAAAGCCTGGGAGCAATGCTACTCAAATATCTCTGCCTCACTTTCTCCTTTCAGGTTTCTGCCTTGACTTCATGCCCTGACTTCCTTCAGTGGTGAACTGTTACTTGGAAGTGTAAGATGTAATAAATCCCTTCCTTCCCAAGTTGGTTCTGGTCTATGTTTTATCACAGCAACAGAAACCAAAGTAGGACAGTATTGAAAAGGACCTTCTTCCAAAGCAGATTCTAAAGAGAAATGCAACTGTTTATTTATTGGTTTTTCCTTTTTTATTTAAAATTTTTTATTTAAAATTTTTTAATTGATTTTACATACCAACCACAGATCCTCCCTCATCCCTCCTCCTGCTCCCCACAAGCCTCCCCATCCCACCTCCCATCCCCTCCTCCAAAAGGGTAAGGCCTCCCATGGGGAGTCAGCAGTTTTTCGAGGCAGGGTTTCTCTGTGTAACAGCCTTGGCTGTCCTGGAACTCACTCCATAGACCAGGCTAGCCTCAAACTCATAGAGATCCCTGCTTCTGCCTCCCGAGTGTTGGGATTAAAGGCATGGGCCACCACCATCAAGCACAATTTTATTCTTAAAAATTAGAATAATGATGTGAGAAGACAAACTTTTTATGATAACAAAAATAGTTCTATATAATGTATATTAAAAAAAATCCCTAATTTTTAAAAAAAAATCCCTTCACTAGGGTAGTAAGATGGCCCAGTGGGTAAGGGTACTTTGTTACCAAGCCTGTTAATCTGAATTCAACCCATAAAACTCACATGGTGGAATAAGAGAAATGACTCCCACAAACTGTTCTCTGACTGCCACAGGTGTGTCTTGAGATCCATGCTCGAATGCACACATATACACCCACATACTTACACCCACACCCTCCCCACACACACATTAATTTTGTAAAAAGTGCAAAAATGGAAGGGGCTGAAGTAATGACTCATCAGATAAGAGCACTGTCTGGTCTTCCCATACCTCACCCCAGCTTCTGTTCAAAGTCCTTTAAAAAGCCCCGGACTAGTAGGACCTTCCTGCGATACAGGTGCTCTTCTCTCTCACTTAAGAATTTATAATAAATTTCTCTCTAAAACACACCCTCTGTTTGAAATGAACTTGAAAGCCACTGGATTGGGGCAGCTGTGGTGGCCAATAAGTTTCTGGGACTCTAGCTCCTCAAGAGAGACTCTTTCATTCTCAAAGACACCCCATATTCCAGTATTATCTCTGATGTGTTGGGCTGGGAAATTTGAGGTGAGTGAGGCCTATTTTCTATTTTTCTTGCTTTAGCTTTACCTTCAATTCTTTCCTCCTTTATGTTTCCTTGCTATAGATATGGATATAGATGGGATAAAAGGGTAGATTATTGAATCTACTTTTAAAGAGCAACAACTTGTTTAAAATGTTTTACATTGCTATGGATTTTAATTTATTAATACAAACTTAAAGTTAATTTTGTTATACTGTATGTACATTTCTACTTTTGTTTAAGGTATCATGTTTGTACAGCTCATTTGAAATTGTAATGTATAATTAAAAATATAGATTAATAATTAGTCATCTGTGATAATCACTCTTATAGTCATATTAGTTAAGTTTTCTAGTTATACATAGATATATTTCAATCAGGTAGGTAACCTTCAAACACTTCAAAGACCTACAGAATATGGCATTTAAAATGTTTTAAAAACTTAGACTTTCTGGACAGCGAGACACATCTGCTCCTGCCAGCACCAATTTACTTCAAAGAAAATGATGGGCATCGAAGAAACTTATAGCAGAAGTTCGCCATTTGGGCAACAAACTGTTCTTGCCTGGACTGCTTGACAAAATGTTATATTGACTGGACATGCAGGACCCATGAAAAAATGACCACTAAATTTTGCCAAAACAAGGAGAGATGGTCCTTCAGGTTCCTGCTATGCAGAGGAGACTGCCAGACATTCTGCAAGACTAAAATGCTTTCAAAGAAAACAAATAGATACCTTGAATCAAGTCCTTGAAGGCAAAGCAAAGCCCAAACCAAAAAGGTATTATCCACAATAGGATCCTAATCAACCTGCTCAAAGGAGGCTGGAGCAAGGCCTATAAATGCTCATCCAAATTTGCTTGAGGAGATAATACTAGAGTGTTTGGATGAGAGGTCCATGTTTCTGGTATCTTGCTCTCATCAAAGTGACTCTTTCAGTGAAAAGTGGATCATTCTAGGGTCCTCCACATTGGACATGAAAACTGTTGGCCCAGAAATACAGTTCTTACCTCAATGTTTATTCTGGAATGAAATATCAGGGACCATGACCTGGGAACACAGCTTTAGGTCACTGTAAATTTTATGCCCCAATATGGTAATAGTTTGGCGAAGTTTTGGTAGTAACAGAACAAAGAAAGTCATGTCAAGGTACGATTCAACTGCATTGCTGGAAACATTAGATAGACAGGATAAAGCAAAGCAGAGGGAAATCTGCTATAGGCCTCAGATGACATGGGATGGCATTCTTAGGCTTTTGGCCAGTGAGATCTAGATATCTATTTGTACATTCCAAAGGATTTATCTAATGGTCACAAAGATGTTAGATCAGGTACAGAGGAGGGTAATAAATGGCTACAAAGAGGACTTCAGATGGCCCAAGATAATTTGGTACTGGACTTGTAACACTCCAAACTCTCCACAATAACTGAAGTTCTAATTAGTCAATAAGCTCTGTGGAAGGTTCAGTGGAAGATGCAGTTTCTTTCAGGCAATTTATCTTTTGAGACAGCTCACTGTGTAGCTCTGGCTGTCCTGGAACTTGCTGTGTAGACCAGGCTAACCTGGAACTCATAGAGATCCACCTACCTCTGCTTCCTGAGTGCTGGGATTAAAGGCGTGCACCATCTTGCCCTGGCCCAGAACTTTTGTTCACTACAGAGAACTTGTGGGAGTCAGTTCTTTTCTTCTAACCATATGGGTTCCAGAGACTGAACCCTGATCATCAGGCTTGGCAATGAACTTCTTTTTCTGTGTTAATTTTGACTTATATGTTAAATGTTTTTATATTCTTCAAGTATATAAATGTCATAATGCAAAGCTTGGAAGAACAGTTTACTAAGCTCATGTCTTCTACATTATCATTGTTAATGTGTTCATGTGTTCCAAGTTGTACCATGACTATCCCTAGCTGTCTATAAGATTCTAACCATGGCTATTATGTCTTTTTTTTTGAAGCCTTCACTGAATAATACTCACCAAAGGCTAGCCTGGGCCCTCAAGACTGGGGCTGACAGGGAGACATCCACAGCCTGCCCCATGAGCAAGTATGTGGTGGATAAGTGGGAGAGAAGGAGAAGTGGAATGGTTCATGTGCTGTGGAAAGAGGCAGAACAGAAGTGAAGGTGTTGAGTAATAGGCTGAGGTAAGAGGCCTTCTTGCCACCTGGGGCCATGGTGATGTCCAGGCCCAGGCTGTTGCCAAGACCCATGTCTGGGTCCATGGTCCTACAGCAGCTAGGGTTTGTGTGGTCATCTATGGCCCATGTTGCCACCAAAGGTCACAAGGATGCCCAGTGTCTAGGCTGACACTGGTGGCTATGTAGGTGTCCAAGAGCTGTGCCACTGCCAGAGCCACAGTTATCTTAGTAGCCTGTGCTGCTTCCCAGGGCCATGGTGTTGTCCAGACCCGAGCTGGTGCAAGGACCGTGTCTGGGTCTGTGGCCTATAGCAGTCAGGGTCTGAACCTGGGACCATGTTGTATCCATGGTCATACAGATCTAAAAGATATGCACCGCTATCCATCTGGGCCAGGGCTGCAGCTGGGGGCCATGTCTGGGTCTGTAGCCCTACTGCTGCCAGGGTCTGTGTTGATGTCCATGGCTCCTGCTGCCATGAGGGCCATGTGGATTCTTGGGGTCTGGGTGGCCACCTGGGGCTGTGATGGTGTCTGAGGGCCATGGGGACATTCTAGACCTGGGCTTCTGCCAAGGACCATGTCTGGGTCCATGGTCCTACTGCAGCTGGGGTCTGTAATGAAGTCCGTAGCCCATGTTGCCACCGAGGGCCATGTGGATACCTGAGGTCAGGTCAGCCACCTGAGTTCATGTTAGTGTCCAAGGGATATGCTGCAGCTGGAGCCATGCAGATCTCAGTGGCCTTCACTGCTACCCGATCCCATGGTGACAACTGGCCCAGAGCTGCAGCTGAGGGCCATGCCTGGATGTGTGGCCCTACTGCAGCCAGGGTCTATATTGATGTCCGAGGTTCCTGTTATTATTGAAGGTCACACGGATGGCCGAGATCTAGAGCCATGTTAGTGTTCAAGGACCACAATGCCACTGGTGCCATGCCAATCTGAGTGGCCCACACTGCCACCTGGAGCAATGGTGGCATCCTGATCTGGCTGCTATCGAGGACGATGTCTGGGTTTGTGGTTCCACCACATCTGGGGACTGTGATGCCAACAAAGGTTACAGGGAAGCCTGGGGTCAGGTCTACAACCTGTGGCCTTGTTGGTGTCGGGGGCTGTATCGTCAGAGCCATTCTGATCTGAGTGGCCTGTGCTTCCCCCCAGAGCCAGGATGTCATCCAGGCTCAAGCTGCTGCACAGGGCCATGTCTGTGTTCATGGTCCTGCTGTAACTTGGGGGGTCTGTGTTGATGTCTATGGCCTGTGTCACTTCAGGGGGCCATAGAAACCATGCTTGATGAAATCAGAGGGCCATGCTAAGCCGGCCCTGCCCTTTGCTGGTCCTGGAAAAGCTGGTCCTGCCCCTCACTGGCTGCTGCAGCAAGAGAGCTGGCCTTAACCCTCATGGGAGAACTGGGCCCCCTGCACTTGGGAGAGATGGTCCCACATCTCACCATGAGCTGGGGAGAGCTGACCCTGATGGCATGGGCATAGGAGAGTTGGCTCTGTCCCTTGCCCAGGGCGGGGGGGGGGGGGACGCTGCCCTGGTAGCCTGGACTGACCAGCTTAATTACCAACCAGGCCCATAGCCAGATCTGAGGTTGGCACACCCTAACCTCTACCCCATCTAGGAACTGCTGGAGCTCGTGAAGGGACTGGTCCTGTGGAATGATAGCTTCAAGATATCCATGACTTGGGCGGCAGCAGGATGCCTGAACTGAATTTCGGTGAGGATCTAGTGATAGGGGTGTACCAGAAACCAGAGGCCTTGAACCACACCAGTGACTCATTGTAATGAACATTTGCTAGTAAAGCTGATTATACAGGGGGTACACCGTGTGACACACTGCGGCTCCCAATGCCACCAGGATGAATGAAGAAGTGTTGGAGTGGTGGGAAAGATGGGGGAGTGAAGAGGGGTTTTGTTTTGATTTGGCTTGATTTTTTTTAAAATTTTGCTTGGGGGGGTTGCTGCAGGGGGAAGGGGAGGATATGGGGGGACTTGGAGGTGAGCAGAATTGGGGTACATGATGTGAGATTCTTGAAGATTCAATAAAGAAATTATGTTGGTTGTGCTTTATAGTCTTGTTGATATTCTGCAGAAGTACAGCTTCTGAGAGAAGAACTTGAGCAGTAGATTTTGCAAACGGGAAGAACTAAACTGGGAATATACTCCAGGTGGGGGTCAGCCTAAGGGCCACCTGTTCCATACCTCTAAGTCGTTTGGACTTGATAGTAAAAGGGGCTTTATTGACACCAAATACTTAATGTCTATTCCTCACCACCAACATTATTAGATCACCTCAGCTTATCTGGAGGAGATCTCTTCCTGGTGACCAGAGACAGTCAGGATCAAACCACCTGATGATTAAACAGAGTATCTTCAGGGAAAATGTTCAGAGTTTTCATGTATACAATTTCCAGTGAAATATTTTTTATGTTTGTGCTATTTTTAATCAGTACTGTTCAAATGAATTATTTGCCACTTCAACACACCTGCTATGTGAGACACTGGTCTATATCTACTTGCCTTTACTACATAAGTACCGTGTGTGTGTGTGTGTGTGTGTGTGTGTGTGTGTGTGTGTGTTTGTCACACTTGCACAACAGAGAATTAGTCTGCATTATTCTCTAAAATTTAAAACTTCAAATTGGAAATTGAAATTATAGTGGACATGGTGATGATTGCCTGTAATCCAAGCATTTAGGAGGCAGAAGCAGGCAGATCATGAATTTGAAGGCAGCCTGACCTTCATAGAGAGACCCTGTCTCAAAGCCAGCAACCAAAGGGGAGTCATTTGTGCCAGTCTGTCCCACAGTATCTAAAAGTGAGAGGGTATAGAGAAATGTGGTTGGTTGGTTTAATTTATGGTCACCTAACATTAACTAAATGTCTTATAATCTTGGCTCTTACTTCCATTCTGCTTATGATATTTATTTAAGGTATAGGCCCTTTCATTTGGCTATCAGACTAAAACAGTGGACCCCCAAATTAAAATTTCCTCAGGGATTTTGTGCTGGGGAAAAGGGAAGACTGAGGCACTGGTACCAGCCAGAGGAATAACTTGCCTCCTAGAAGAGATTTCACCTAATTCTGGCAACATACCAGATAACCTATCAGTACAGACAGAGTGGAGACGATGGATCAATGATGGGCAGGACCACACCTTGACCAGGACAGCTGAACTATGCATAGTTCTTGCTCTCTGTTTAAACTTCAACCTCATGTCAGTCTACCAATGACAGGCTTGAGGGCTCCTCTTCTCAATGTGGCCATACTATGAATCTCCTTTCTCTGCTTTTTACAATGACATGTCTATTTGACTGGTATATTGGGGATGGGAAGCCCCTCAAAACTCTGGTACCAACACTACTCTGAAACAAACTAAAAGACAGAAATTGTTCTAAGAGACTAGTTTAAGATCAGTCTGGAGAAAAACTAAGGAAAATTTCTGTTCAAAAGCCCCCACCTTCTAATTTTCTAAGATTCCCAGGTATCTTCATAGGACAATGGGTAGAAAATATCAGTTCAATCTGTGCTATGAGGAGCTATAATCCTTTCTAGTTTCTGACCTTTAAGCATTTCCAGGGCAGGAAATGTCTTCCTTTTTCTTGAAGGTTATGTTCAAGCCAGACATGCTCTTAAAACACACTCCTTTGCAAGTCTATTCCTGCTGGTTATGGGAGTAGAGACATTCCATAGATGCTTACTTTCGGAAATTAGAATACTACCTGAAGATGACCAATTACTAAAGGAGCAGGGGTAGTAAGGCAGAAGTAACACACCCCCTTGTTTCCCTACTCTGTCTACATTTGCACAGAACAAGTAGCAAAGCCATTTCTTACTTCAGGCAAAGCACCATTTACTTCTTACCCTATTTCTAAACATTAGCTAAATGGTGATAGTTCATATTTTTACTTGGTTTTAGCATATGTCCTGCTGTCCAGTCCTCATTCTGTATGTACTGTGGATGGTCAGCTGCTATATTTGATCTCTTCCAGCTGCTTCCTCTCAAGAGGGGGCAATGAAGTTTGTTTGTTTGTTTGTTTGTTTGTTTTCAAAATGAAAGGTTCGACATAATGGAGACCCAGGCATGATTGCTAATTTGGAGATCTCCTTGAGCAAATTCTTTACACATACTATACTAATCTTAAATCTCAGGTTCTTATTATCATCTTCTGAGGCATTGATCCTAATACTAAAACTTCTTTGAAGATGGATCTGATACCTGTGATATCTGAAAGAGTGCATTTAGCACTTTAGGTGGGGGTAAGGTGATTGGAGAAAAATATTTAATCCTTACTTAATCTTCAGATTTGTGTCTCTGATGGCCTGCAAATGGGTGATAGACGAGATAGTGGCATGTCTGTGGGTTCACCATGGTTATACACTGGTGCTTCAAAGTAGTTAGGGAGATTTTAGGAGCCAGGCATGGTGGTACATGTCTATAATTCAAGCACGGGGTGGGAAAGAGAGGAATGGTACCAAACAGGATCACAATGTATAACCTAGGAGGCCAAGTTAAATGTCCTGTCCTTGAGAAGCCAATTAAAACAGTGAAATTGGGGCTCAGCAATTAAGAGCACTTTCTGCTTTTTCAGAGGACCTGAACTGAGTTCAGTTCCTAGCATGACATTGTAAACCACCTGTAACTCCAGTTTTGGGGGATCTGATACCCTTTCTGGCCTCCATTAGTGCAAACACATGAATTAATCATAAAATAAATCTAAAAAACTTGTTTGTGGGCTGAAAAGATGGCTGTGTTAAGAGTGTATATTGCTTCCAATATCATCCCTAGCTCTGCAACAGAATACCAGTACAGCCTTCCTTCCCTTCTGCCCACATCTCTTGTGGGTCCCACAGACCAAGCCCTCCTAGCCTCCCTCCCTCAACTCATGGCTTTATCCCAGCCCCAACTCCAGCAAGCACCCCCTGCTAATCCACTAGCCATGCCTGCCAGAAAACCAGATAGGCTGCCTGCAGATCTTCTCTTCTTCTTCTCTTCTCCCAGATCCAACCCCCTAGTCTCATCTTCATCTCTGCAGGAGAGCACCTAGGAGCCTTGCTTAGAGCCTGTTCCCATCTCCTGTGATCCCACAGATTTCCCTTTCTAACCTCCCTCCCTTCACTTACTGCCTTTCCCAGCCCCAACCCCAGAAGATACCCCCTGCTAACCCAAGGGACCCTCCTGCCAGAGAAACACGTAGGTGGACAATGGCTGCACACCTCTCCTACTGCTCCTCCAGTACCAATCCCCCACTCTCATCCCCAGCTCTGTAGCAGAACACCTGTTGTGGTCTCTCTTTCCTCTCTGACCCCATCCCCAATGTACCTTCTCCTCCAATCTTCCTCCCCCCAATTCATCCAGTATCGATATTGAAGGTCTTCTTGTGATATTTTCCCTTTAAAAATCCTTCCCTCACCACCTTCTCATGGAAACCTCAAATTTGGTTCAGAGATTTCTTTTGTCCTGCTAGTAGCTAATCAATAGATCTTTTAATCATAATTGGATTAATTCCAGGGGTCAAAAACTCCATAGTACTATCGAGGTAAAAGAAGCATACAGAACACCAAAAACACTGGACCAAAAAAGAAAGAGCCTTGACATATAATAATCGAAGCACTAAACATACAGAGCAAAGAAAGAATATTAAAATCTGTAAGGGAAAAAGACCAAATAACATATAGTGCAGACCTTTTAGAATTATGTCTGACTTCTGAATGGAGACTCTAAAAACTAGACAGGGCTGGACAGATGTACTACAGACTCTAGAAGACCACAAATGCTATCCCAGACTACTATACCCAGCAAAACTTGTAATAAACATAAATGGAGAAAATAAGACATTCCATGATAAAACCAAATTTAAGTAATATTTATCTACAAACCCAGCCCTACAGATTGTGCTAGAAAGAAAACTCCAACTCAAGGAAGTTAAATACAACAATGAAAACACAGGGAATAAATAATCTCAGGCCACTAAAATCAAAGGAAGGGGAACACACACACACACACACCCCATCATCACCACCATCAACAAAATAACAGGAATCAATAATCATTGGTAATTGATAGCTCTAAACAACAATAGTCTCAATTTCTTGACTAACAATGGATGGGGAAACAGGATCCATCCTTCTGCTGCGTCTAAGAAACACACCTCAACATCACCTCAAGGTAAAGAATTAGAAAAAGATATTCCAAGCAAATGGACCTAAGAAACAACCTTGTGTAGCCATTTTAATGTCTAACAAAATAGACTTCAAACCAAAATTAATCAGAAGAGATGGGGAAGGATACTACATACTTATCAAAGACAAATGCACCAAGATGACATTTCAATTTTTAACATCTATGTCCCAAACACGAGGGCATCCAAGTTTGTAAAAGAAACACTATTGCAGCTTAAATCACATATTGACCCTCACACAGTGATAGTGGGAGACTTCGATGCCCACTCTTGCTAATGGTCAGGTTTTCAAGATAAAAACTAAACAGGGAAATGTTGGAACTAACCAATGTTATAAACCAAATAGCCCTAACAGATATTTACAGAACATTTCACCCAAACACAAAAGAACATACTTTCTTCCCTAGCACTTCATGGAACTTTCTCTAAAATTGATTACATACTTGAACACAAAGCAAGTCTCAATAGATACAAGAAAATTGAAATACTTCCCTGCATTCTATCAAATCACCACAAATTAAAGTTGGATATCAACAACCGCAGAAACAACAGAAAGCTCACAGACTCATGGAACCTGAAAAACTCTCTACTGAAAAATGGGTCAAGGCAGAAATTAAGAAAGAAATTACCACTCATGGGTATATAACCAAAAGATGCTTCATCCTACCACAGGGACACTTGTTCAACCGTGTTCATTGCTGCTCTATTCATAATAGCCAGATATTGGAAACAACCAAGATCCCTCAACAGAATAATGGATAAAGAAAATGTGGTACAATTACACAATGGAGTATTACTCAGCTCTTCAAAAAAATGACGTCATGAAATTTGCAGGCAAATTGACAGAACTGGAAAAAATTATCCTGAGTGAGATAACCCAGACCCCAAAGAGCAAATATGGTACTCATTTATATCTGTATATTAGATATTAAATAAATGATAAACCATCTACAATCCATAACTCAGAGAGATTAGACACAGAGGAAGGGACCAGGGTTGGTAGGGGAGAACACATGAATGTTTCTAGTGAAGGAGAAATAGATTTTATGGGTTGACTGGAGTGGGTAAAAAAAAGAAAGGGAGGATCAGATGGGAAGGGGAAAGGGAGAGGACATTGCGGGAGGGAATGAGGGGAGATAGAGTTAGAATTGAAGGGAGTTTGGGGGGGGCAGTATGAAAACCTATTGCCATGGAAAGTTCCTATAATATATGGGGGTAATCTTAGTGAAGTCTCCAAATAATGAGGGAGACAACCCCAACTGGCCATCTCTTGTCACCTAACAAAGCTTCCAGTACTGGGACAGTTAAATCCAATTGAGTTCTTGGTACAAGGAGTCCCAAGGAAATCCCGAAATAACACAAGCTGTTGCCAAGACAATAGCTTGCTCTCCAAACACTGACAGCAAGGCCTCATTGCTAAAGACAACACCCGCACAACTCATTGGACATGGAGAGGTTGAGCTGGTGCCTACACAGAACCTTCACCCTGTGTGCTAATGTCCTTGGTACAGGACGGTGCTCTGCAGGCTACCAAAAGGGAAACATAAACACCAACGCAACCACAAAATCTTTGATCTACAACCTGTCCTTCCTGCAAAATACGCTAGAGCAACGGTGGCACAGACCTGGGAGTAACAACAGATGTCTAATTTGACTTCAGGCCCACGCCATGAGATGGAACCCTTCTTGGGTAACCAAGAACCAGAGACTAGATAGCCCATAGACCTAGGGTACAGCCAAATATACTAGTCAAAGAAAAGGTAACAATAAAATGACTCCTAATGATACTCTGCTCTACTCATATCAGTGTCTTATTCAGCCATCATCAGAGAGGCTTCCTCCTGCAGCAGATGGGGACAAACACAGAGACTAACAGCCAGACATCACACACACACACACACACACACACACACACACACACACACACACACGGGGAGGGGGGAGCTTTGAACATACAGCTCTACATTGGATGTCTCTAGCAAATCCCTCCTCTTAGAGCTCAGGGAATCCCACAGAACAGGAGGTGGAAATAGTGTAAGAGCCAGAGGGGATGGGGGACACCAGGGAAACAAGGTCCTCTAAATCAACATGAGCAAAGCTCATATGAGCTCACAGAGACTGAGGCAGCAAGCACAGGGCCAGCACAGGTCTGCACCAGGTCCTCTGCTTATATATTATGGCTTTCAGCTTAGTACTTTTATGGAACTCCTGAATGTGTGAATGAGTGGATCTCTGATTCTCTGATTCTTGTGCCTTCTCAAGACTCTTTTATTTTTCTATTGGCTTGGCTTGTCCAACTTTGATATGATTGTTTTTGTTTTGTATTGTTATATTTTATTTTGTTGTGTTTTATTAACTCTCAGAAGTCTGTTCTTTTCTAATGAGAGACAGAAAGGGAGTGGATCTGGATGGGAAAGAAGGTGGGGAGGAACTAGGAGGAGTAGAGGGAGGGGAAACTGTATTCAGATTATATTGTATGAGAAAAGAATCTATTTTTAGTAAAAGGAAAAGGTAAAATAAAAGTAGAAACCATTAAAAAATAAAATAAAATATCCATTCATTTTTAAAAAAAGTGTGTATATTGCTTTTGCAGAGGACCCAAGTTCAGTTCCCAACACCCATCTTGGGTGGCTCACAACTGCCTGTAACTCTAGGTCCAGGAGATTTGACACTGTCTTCTGGCATCTTTGGCACCTGCATGCCTTTGCACATATCTACAAATACATAATTAAAAATCCTTGGCTTTATCTTTGAATCCTGACATTCCATATTCTGCTTGATTCATTCTATTTGTAAAACTTTTCCTTAATCTTTCTAGTTGGGTTATTGAGTTTTTCAGTTCCATCTTCAATACAACTTGAGTTCTCTTCAATGTTTCCATCTCTTTACTGAATTCTGCTTTCAAATGTTGGATTGTCTTCATCATTTCCATGAGTCTTATATTCGTGTTTATTTTGGGGGGAAGGGGCATTTTTCTCAGACATTTATTTTTCTTTAAGTTCATTGAGTTTGTTCTTTGTGTCTTCTTTAAGCTTCTTGCATTCTTTGATGAAGTTTATGATTGTTCTTGTAAATTCTGTGTCTTGGGGTTCATCTAGGTAGTTCTTATTGGCAAATATTTCTACCAACTAGTAGGTTGTGCAAGGGACATAGTGCCTTCATCTTTAATATTATTCACACTTTTATATTGAGATCTGGGCATGTGAACTTCTGTTGTTACTTATGACTCTCAGATAGTCACAACAGGTTGGCATAGAAGAGAAGATGTGTGAGTCATTGTGTGTCTGGTGGTTGGATATGGCTTAGGTGAACTGGAGTCAGGTAGACACAAGGAACTGACAGGGCTGGAATGTAGGATGTGCATCCTAGTCATAGAGTACAGGGATAGTGAACAAGAGAGACCTCTTAATTAGAAGAGGTGATAGTTCATCGACCAGAATGATCATCCAACTTAAACTAATCTATACCATTAACACAGGCCTTTTCATTTAATCAGATATAACTTGCCAAAAGGGAACCTCCCCAAAGTTAGTCTTGGGGAAAGGTTTTTGTCTTTCAGGAGAATGAAGGTTAAGGAATCTGAAGAACACTGGACAAATGAAACATCTGACGAAAAAGGACAAATCATCTACAAAAATGTCCCAAGAAAAAGAGTAAATTGGCCTATTGGTATATCATCTATAAAATTTCCTAAGTCTTCCTAAATGTTTGCTTCTGCTCTTCTCTAAAGACATTTAACACAAATGGTCTTCTTATAGTCCCAGTTCAATTAAAAATTAAAGCTGGCTTTGGAGTTGGAGAATGGCTCTCTCCTTCTTTAAACCCAAGCATGTTGTTAAAAGGAAAATGCAAACTCCCTGTATCATGCCAGAAGAAAGAGCCATCTTCTGATATGGGACAGGAGAAAATAAAAAAATTAAGGGACTATTCTATTGCTACTAATCTCAATTCTTTGATTTCTGTTTTGATTCTTTAAACTTTTCTTAAAGTACAAATTTTATATCAAAATTTATAAGATAATATATATTTTAAACTTTTGTTAAGATATTAATGGTCATATAGAGTACTAACTAATTCTAGAAAAAAGGGCTTCAATTAGCTGCCTATACATGTTTTTGTGTTCGAGTCTCTATCAGTTTTCTGCAGGGAATCATGACCAGCCCTAACATCAAATTTGAAGTCTCCAGAAAGATGATGGGACCCCACAACAACGATTCCACATGGACAATAATAATACCACTAAGCTGACAAACATCACCTACAGATCAGCTTTGAACAACAAACTGCTCAGAGCAATTTTGAGATGGCTAGCTGAGATGATCCAGTTTCACAGACTACTTGAACAAGGACTTGAGATAAGCCCTGAACTTTGGCATTATGCAGAGACCGGACAACAAATGATATAGTACCTTTCCTAGAATTTGACAATTAACCCCAAATTTTTCTTTTCAGAATAACGATGCCTTCACCCACAGCCAGCAGGAAGCAATTTTAAGAATACAATGCCCACATTCCCAAAGAGGTGATGTGGGGCAGATAGTTTTTGGTCTTTCAATGGGTTTTGGGTCTGGGATAATTTTCATTGTTTAGAAGGGTTGGGTACAGATGTTGTTAATAGTTAAGAAAAGGGCTAAGCAAAGGAGATTAGATTTAAGGTTCTTGTTTTAAAAAAAAAGATATATAGAAATGATAGCATAGGGGGTAGATTATTGAATCTATTCTGAAAAGTAAAGAGAAGAAACAGATACGATATAGATAGAAAGAAAGATTATTGAATCTACTTTTAAAAGACAATTACTAGTTTTAAATATCTTACATTGGATTGGATTTTTGTATATTGTATACAAATTATATAGAGACTGAGATTGTTAGAAAATGCTGTATGTATATTTCTAATCTTGTTCAAGATACTGTACTTACACAGTTCATTTAACAATGTAATGCAATTTGTTAATCCTTGAATGTTATTATTACCAACTATTAGGATATAAAGAAATGAAAGTTAGGAGCTAAACATTACAATTGTATTAGGTATGTTTTCAAGGTCAAGCAGATATATTTTAGACAGGTCATCTTCAAACCTTTCAGAGATCTACAGAATATGGCATTTAAAATGTTTTAATAACTTAGAAATTTTTTCCTTTTTTATGAGACATGTCGGATCCTGGCAGCACCAATCTACTTCAGAGAAGATATGGGCATTGAAGAAACTGCATATAGAGTTAACTTTCATTTTGGCAAAAGTTAGCCACTGGACAACAAAGTGTCCTCAAATCGACTGCTGACAAACAGGACAAAATGGACAGACAGGACACGATACAAAGGACTACCGATTTTTACCAAGACAAGTGTGTTTGTGGCTTTAGCAACAGGCATCCTCTGAGGCCAGGACAATATGGCACAATCAATGAAGTGGCCTTTACAATCCAGAAAAGTTACAGTGCCACTTTCTTCGAAGGTAGCTGAACAGACAGTGGACCTATGGCTTCTGATGTGCAGTGGAACAGTTATTCTTGAAAGAGTAACTAGGCTGACAGACTCTAACCTCTCAATGGTAGACTGGCATTTAATAAAAGAGATGAAGCCACCCACAAGTCAAGAAGAATGGGATGTGGAGAAAAACGGGATGCTGAGATGAAGCCACCCACAAGCCAAGAAGAATAGACAGCTGAATTCCAAAAACATCAACAATTTCCAGAACTTAAAATCTTGAATCGTGACAGGACACTGGTGGAATTCATGTGTTTCTGGTACATGGACTACTCTCACCGAATGTGAGGTCAAACTATAGGCCTTGTGTACATCCTACTTCACAAATGAGTCTGTCAGATACACCAAGTCTATAGGCTGAAGATGATGCCTACATTGTGGAGAAACCTTGGGTGACTGTCCAGGCAGCTGGCTGTTTCTGTCAACTCACATTTTTTTTGGAAGCCGCTTGCATGCACTTCCTGTTTTATTAGGTAATATTACTTCCTTCATGGGTCTCTGAGGGAGTTGAAGATTAGATAGTTATAGTTATAGCTATAATTAAAGATTAGTTATAGTTTTCCTTGTTAAGAATTTCAGAAAAGAAACTCACTAAAGAGGTGTAAGTGTATACATTTGAAAGACATTATAATATAGTTCTGTTAGTAATATAAGTTAGGATAGAAAGTAAATTAGGTACATTTTGGACTTACCAAAATAGGATAGATAATGGAATATTTTCTCTGAGTCTGTCAAACGCAAATGAACTAGACATTGTTTAGGTATTTATTGCTTGTATATATTGTATATCATTATTGTACTTATTGTACATAGTTTTTCTTATATTAGTTCTAACTTTTTCTCTTTATTAGAATAGAAAGGGGGAATGTGGTGATATTTTATTTATGCTGAAATGTGATTTTATTTGTATATTAATAAATAAAGTTTTCCTGGAGATCAGAGGTCATAGAGAACCAGGAACATCAGTCAGGCAGTGGTAGCCCTTGCCGTTAATGGCAGGCAGTCTCTGTGTGGTCAAGGACACAGCCAAGCATGGTGAGATGAGCCTTTAATCCCAGAACCAACCATAGAGACTGGGAGGTCTGTACAGACAGGCAGTGACAAGGAAGTCATGTGGTTGGGTTTACAGCCAATGAGAAGGCAGAACAGAAAGGCAATAAAAAATACAAGTCAGGCAGGAAGAAACTCTCTCTGGGGAAGCAATGGCAGTGAGGTGGTAGGATAAGGTAGTCGTGACTCTCTGATCTCTTTAGCTATCTGTATTTGGCTCTGTGTTTCTTATTTACTAAGACTGTTCAGAATTTCGTCTACAGGGTAGATCTTTGGAGTGAATGGGGTGCACGGAGGGAAGGATCAGAAGGACTCATCTGGCTAGACCCTTAGAGAAAATTATATAGGACCTGCCTGGTAGAGAGGTTAGACATGCCATGTGAGGGGCCTGTGGGTCAAAGGCAGGCAATGTCCTAGCAGAAGCTTAGAGGTTGGTTGTGGCATAAGTAGGGGGTGTCAGAGTAGACTGGGACACTGGATATGGGACCTGAGCCAGATCCTGGGGGCTGGGGAGGTTGTTTTGAGGGGAGAACCAGGACTCACCTGATTACACCCTGGAGAAGGATGAAGGATATGGAAGATCTGGTTTGGTGGAGAGACTGGTTGTGGAATCACAAGAGTCCTTTTAAAATAATGCTATCTCTGGGCTGGAGAGATGACTCAGTGGTTAAGTGCACATGCTCCTCTCCAGTACTCATCAGGAAGCTCACAACAACCTGTAACTCCATCTCTAGGAAGTTCTGATGCCTCTGGCCTCATCAAGCACGTGTACTCAGATGCACATTACAGTCCTTACACATACACATAATTTCAAAATATCTTTAAAATATCTTATCTCTGTCAGGACAGTTACAGGAAGATTGCGACAAAGTTGAGGCCAGCCTTGCCTACATAGCAAGCTCTATGCTAGTCAGGACAATATAGTGATGACCCATTTCAAACAAAGAGGTGGTGGTGGTGGTAGTGAATTATTTCACTTAAGATGACATTCAAGCATGCATATATCATTATATTATTATATTATTGAGAAAAATCAAAGGTACCACAGAAAAGTTTGAAAGCAAATTCACAATACTAAGTGTTAGTATCTTCATATTTACTTAACTTTATCTTTCTTTAATATATACTTAGGATACTTCATCCATGTATAAGTCAAGCTGAGAGATGAGAAGAAATGTTAAAAGTGTCTCCTTCTAGAAGGACTGGCATTATCATCATATTTTGAATTGAAACTTCAATGAAATATAATTCAATGGTACATCATATGGGTCTTTCTGTTGGAGTAGCATTAAAGGCCCAGAAAGAGAAAACTGTTATTTCCTAGCCAAAACAATGGAATCTACCTTAAGGTGGAGACATGCCATTGTCTCCTCCATTAAGAGTTAATCCAGCTAGGCAGGCCAATCACCTGGCCAAGGTATCTTTCCTCAGGAAAGCAAGTTTACCTTAATCCATGCTAAAGAGATGTGCAGAATAACTGTCCCTTTAAATGATATAATATACTCTTTCTTTCCAGAATTCTCACTGTCTAGCACTCAGAACCTTTACTTTTCCTCCTGCCTGTCTTTTTGTTTTGGATTCAAGGACAAACCTAAGTATGTGTTTTCTGGTACTTCAAGGTTTTTTTTTCCCAATCTCTCTCTAATGCTTCTCTTGCTGATTGCGTGCCATGTGGCTGACCTTCATGTGGATTCAAGGAAAAACCTAAGTATGTGTTTTCTGGTACTTCAGGCTTTTTTTCCAATCTCTCCCTAATGCTTCTCTTGCTGATTGCTTGCCATGTGGCTGACCTTCATGTGGGCTTAAGTTAAATGGCATGCCCTTTAATTTATCTTTTCCGTCTCCCTCCTCAGGCAGCTGCCAAGATCTACAGCTTGCCTACCCTGGGTTTTTTCTTTGTCCTCAAACTTCCTTTTGAGTCTATTCTTAAATGCTTTTGTCAATGAGGCTAAGAATGCTAAGAAGAGACCCTGATTTTCTCAGTATCATATGGTTACTATGATAGGGCTCCCGAAGATTTCTAGTAACACTTATGATATTCAGCTAGGGTTTTTTGTTTTGTTTTGTTTTTTGTTTTTTTGTTTGTTTGTTTGTTTCCCTTGGGCTTTCAAAGATTTAAGCTGGATCTATCTTGTCTTCAGGGAGAAGGGACCCATATGATAACTGCGCATATCCAAAGAGCAAAATTACACAGTTACTTTCAACATAAAAACACTGCTCATGCTTCAAAGGGAATGTAACATAGTTTGTTTTGAAGTGAAATGTGAATGGCTATGGCCTGGGAACACAAATTCAGGTTGTCCTAAATATCATATTACCACAGGGTGACAGTTTCTAGAAGTGTTACAGGGCTTCCGAGGTTGTACCCTCAGCTTGCTGGCCCACCACCATTCTTGGAAATGCTTTTCTTGTCTGGATAACTGTTCCGGTTACTATTTCTAACCATGGGTCCTTGGTCTAATTCTGTGCCATGGGACCCGAGAACCTGGTGTGCTGGCCGGTTTTTGTTAACTTGACAAGAACCTAGACATATCTAGGAAGAGGAATCTTAACTGAGAAAATGGCTCCATCCAGATTAGATGTAAGCAGGTCTGTCTGGCATTTTCTTCATTAATGATTTGATGTGCGTGGGCCAAGCCTATGGTGGGGGGGTAGTGCCACTTCTGGGCAGGTGGTCCCGAGTTGTATAGGCAAGCAAGATAAGTAAGCCATGAGGAGCAAGCCAGTAGGCAGCATTCCTCTACCGCTTCTGCTTCAGTTCCTGCCTCCAAATTCCTGCTGTGACTTCCCCTAATGATAGTGTAGCCAGAAAGTTGGGGGCAGAAATAAACCTTTTCCTCCCCAAGTTGCTTTTGCTGGTGGTGTTTTATTACAATGATAGAAACTATAGCTAAGATACTGGATAGTTGAGCACATAGACTGAGACTCAGATCTGTACCTATTATATCACCTAATAGTATTGGTGACAGGGGTAGAAATAAAAGGCCAGAGTTGTAAGAAATCAAGATTCCACAGGTTTATGAGCATAATCAAATCTTATTTCACAATCAGAAAGGGAAAGAGCTCGCTAGTAAGAGTTACATTGTAATATTATTCATTTATTTCATTGGTAAAATGGGAATATTATTTAGATTTTTTAATACTACCTATTTGTATTATAGGGTATCCTAAAGACTCATTTAATCAAGAAAATAGGTTCTTAGTGTATAAAACACCGTGAATATTGTTGATTTTTAAGAATAATTTGAAAAATAAGAGTCAACCCAAATCTTTGAGTATCTATAAAAAGAGTAAATTTCATTCTGCTTGCTAGATGTGGACACTGAGTTTTCCCAGCACCATTTGTTAAAAATACTGTCATTACTATGATGCGCATTGGCAATGTTTGTCAAATATCTGAAGGCTGTAGTTGGGTGCACTCATGTATGGATCTTATTTTTTTGTTCATTTCATCTCCATGTCTGTTCTTGTGCCAATAACATGCTATCTTTATTACTATAGATCGATAATCTATCTTGGAATGATAATATCTCCAGTATTTTCTTTTGGCTCAGGATTGCTTTGGCTACAAGGTCTTCTGTGGTTCCATATTATGTTATATTATATTATATTATATTATATTATATTATATTATATTATATTATATTATGCTATATTATATTTTTTTTCTGTGAAGAATGTTGTGGGGATTATGATTGGGATGACATTGAAACCTGTAAACTGCTTTTGGTAGAACGGTCAATTTTACAATGTTCATTCTACTAATCCATGAATATGGGAAGTCTTCCATTCTTTCAGTGTCTTCTGCTGTCTCTTGCTTCAGAGATTTAAATTTTTCATTGTAGCTCTTTTAGCTACTTGGTTAAGTTTATTCCTAGATATTTTCGAGCATATTGTGAATTTGAATGTCCCCATGATCTCTTTGGTAGCCTGATTTTTGTTGATATATAGAAAGGCTACTAATTTTTATAAGTAGATTTTGTTTCCTGTCACTATGATGGAATTTTTGATCATTTCTAAAAAATTTCTGGTGGAACTTTGCACTCTCTTATGTATAATATCATACATCAGCTACAAAATGGGATAATTTGACAAATAGTAGTAGGAAAGCTGAATGTGCACATCTATAATAACGGAATTAAGCCCATATAATCAGCTCCAAAGTGGATCAAAGATCTCAATGGGAAACCTGAAACACAAACCCTGAGAGGTGAAAACATAGGCAGCATCCTATAAGGGAAATAATTTTCTAAATAGGATTCAATTTGCCCAGGAATTGAGACCAGCAATTGACAAGTGGGACGTAATAAAACTAAAACACTTCTGAACAGCAAAGGAAACAATCAATATAGTAAAAAGGAAGCCCACAGAGTGGGAGATTATCTTGGCTAGCTATACATCTGACAGAGAATTACTATCTAGAATAGCTAAAGAACTTAAAAAACAGTCAAGAAAACAAGCAATACAATAAAATAGTGGGCTATGGATCTGAAGAGAGTTCTCACAAGGAGAAATAAAAGTGGCTGAAGAACTATTTCAATGTGTTCATCAACATCATTAGCAATTAGGGAAATGCAAGTAAAACCAACTTTGAGATTTCATTTTACCCCAAGTCAGAATGGGTAAGCTCAACAAAACAATTGACAATAAGTACTGATGAGGTTGGAGGGAAAGGGGAAGCCTCATTCACTGTTGCGATTGCAGACTGGTGCGGCAGCTCTGGAAATCAGTGTGGAGAATTCTCAAAACACTAAGAGTAAATAGACACTGTGACCCAGCTATACCACTCCTTGGCATATTCCCAAAGGACTCAACATCCTGCTCCACAGATGCTTGCTTAGTCACGTTCACTGCTGAACTCTTCACAATATCTAGGAAACAGAAACAACTTAAATGTCCTGCAACTGATGAGTGCATAATAATAATGTGGTCCATATGCATTATGGAAAACTATTCAGCTGTAAAGAAAATGTAAACATGAACTTTGCAGGTAAGTGGATGGATCAGTGAGGTAACCCGGACCCAGAAAGACAAACATTGCATTCTCATTAGAGGCTCCCATCTCTGAACCTTTAGATGTGATTACATAACGTGGTGTAACCACAGATACCAGGAAAGGAAAAGAACGAATCATGGGGGTGGGGATAAGAAAGGAAAAGTAGAACAAAACTGGAGGAGGGGATTTAGCTGGGAAGGGAGAGCAAGGGCAATGCAGATTGAGGGGAGGGAGGAGGGATAAATAATACTAAGGATGTTTGAAAAATTACTGGAAATTATATTGTTTTACGTTTACTTAAAAAATATATATGTATATATAGTTTAAATGAAGTTAAACCACTTGGGGTAACAATTGCTTCCCACAAAAGCCACAGACTATATCTAACAAAACTCCCAATGCCAGGAATGAGATATCTTCTTTTGAGTTTTTAGTTAGGGGAGCCCACGAGACTCCCCAAACAGTATAGGCTATTGCTGTTGCCCTTGGTTGCCTTCCAGACACTGAAGGTAAGATCCTGTTGCTGAAGGCACCACACACCTCAGACACAGGAATTAGAACTGAGCTGGAAATAACCTGAAACCTCCTCTCTGAGGACTAGCTCTCATAGTATCTGAAGGAGCTGTGCAATCTGCCGAGGGAGAAAAACAATAAGTAGTCCCAGCTCACAGCTGTAAGTACTACGCATCACAACAGTGAACAGGAGGGTAAGGTGTCTAGAAGAGTGCAATACTTGTACTTATATCTTGAAGAGAACCATTGGCTTTTCTAATTAAACATAAGGTCCACTCAATGGGAGGAACTCAGTGTCTGGTACTGTATATCTGGCTTACTACCCATGGCTGGTGAGGTCATGGACCCTGTAGTACCTAACACTGCCACTTCCCTAAACAAGTATAATTCCTAACTGCATTCTAAACATTTATCTTTAGAACCACAGATAAGTGTGGCTCTCACCCCTCATTAAAGAAGCTTCTTTTTGCAACAGATGGAGATCATTATAGAAAACCACAACTTATCAAAAGTTCAAAAAAAAAAAAAAAAAAAACTAACTGTGATGTGCACAGCCCCAACTGATACTACCTCTACAGTTAAGGCTAAGGAAATATCATAGAAGAGGGAGGTGGAAGGATTGTAAAAGCCAGAGGACCAGAATATCTGCTGCAAGATAGTGTCTTCTAAGCTGGGCGGTGGTGGCACACACCTTTAATCCCAACACTTGGGAGGCAGAGGCAGGTGGATCACTGTGAGTTCAAGGCCAGCCTAGTCTACAGAGCTAGTTCTAGGACAGCCAGGCCACACAGAGGAACCCTGTCTCAAAAAAAAAAAAATCAAAAAGGAAAAAAAAGAAAGTGTCTTCTATATATGACAGGGAAGCTTCACCCATGAACTCTCAACAATATGGTTGCATAAACAAGACCTGAAAAATTATAATATAGTTGACATGCTGACATGGAAGGGGGAGATTGCAAAAGGCCTCATCATTCCTAGATGAAGAGGTACAAGCAGCTTCTAAGAGAGGAAGAATGAGTCTTCTCGAGATCAACCCTAAATACATACACATATGAGCAACACTAAATGGATTCAGCAGGCTATATTTATATAAACATGTGTGTGTGCAACAATAATAATTAATTAATTAATAATAAAATAGAACAAGAGACCATGAATTTAAGAGTGAGTGGAGGACATGGGAGGAGTTTGAAGGAGAAAAGGGAGGAGGAAGTGATATAAATACAGAACTCATATAAGAAATCCTCCAAAAATAAATTTAAAAAGAATTGAAAAAAATTTCAAAAATAGTAAGTGGTGTTTGTCTTAGTTTATTTTACTGTTACTCTAATAAAATATTCTGATAAAAGGCAGAGTAAGTGGTAAAAAGTTTATTTCAGCTCGCAGTTGAAAGTTAGAGCCCATCATTGCCTGGTTGGTCAGAGACATGTACCCCAGGCAGGTAGCCATACTGTATCTGCAATAAAGTAGCTGTGAGAATGGGATGAATGCATGAATGCTAAGACTCACATAGCTTTCTTGTTTTCATTCAGTCAAGTATCCTCACCCATGGAATGGTCCCACTCACAATTAAAATGTGCCTTCCCACATTAGTTAATGTAATCAAATCCTTCACAGACTTTCTCATAGACAACCTTAATCTACTCAATCCCTCACAGGGATGCCCAGAGCCTTGTATCCTCAGTGTCAGTTGACAATTCTATCACAGTGATAAAGTTACTTTAAGATAGGTAGAAATCTTAGTATGTCGTAGAACCTTAAGAGCCTATCTGCCGATCAGAGTGCTTATCTGCCTTCAGGATCTCAACAGCAGCAACTGCCTCCTGGCTTTTCTGGGTTCATAGGTTATCTTATTGATGCAGACTCTACTTGTATTTATTTCAGCCCACTTCTGATCAAAATATATTATGTGCATGTATGGTTTAAAGTGAAGGAACTAGGTCTGGCCTGATTAATGTTCTATTATAACTGATTCCAATTATCTCCTTGAAGAGAACATACCCACCATGGAAGTACAGAAGTGTTTGAAGTCCACAGGTCCAGGAAATACTTTCTTTACTATTTCATGCATGTTCCTGGGCATATACAAGGAACAAATTTTCATTTGGGTTATAAGCAGACAGAAATAAAAAGCTGGCTAGCATTAAGGATATAAAAATATTGAATATTCCCTAAAGGAGGAGTAAACAGACTTATCACTCCTTTTGAAGAGGAATTTTAATTCCTCAATGGGTTCACAGAAATATTTGTCTATGCATGTCTGGCTTATTGGGCCCTTCCTTGGGTCTCTCTCCCTCGGGCCTCCAAGGCTCGTGTGGAGATTGATGAACCCAGGATTCCCTTCCAGACACTGTGATGACTGTAGAAATGGCTAGGATCACAGGTGTTAGAGAGGTCTAAAGAAAAGGGAGAGATTCGACCAGCACTTGATCTGTAAGAATGCAACGACAGGGAGTCAGTCTCACACAGGCAGTATAGCGTTTGCTGAAAGTGAGCGAAAGCAGCAATATCTTGTATCTAAGCAGCAGTCTTCCTATCAATAATAAAATCATAGATGGGAAGTGCTCACCCATATAGCACTTCAGATGGGCTTAAGACTGGTGCCTGAGGAGTGTTTCTAACTCATAATAGTGCTATGGGTAACAAAACCATTTATAGCAAGTGGATTTCTTGAGGCAATTTTCTCAGATTATCTCTTAGGGATCTCATTGTTTTACATATCCAGCAGACTATTGGCTTCAGGCATTGTGCAGATATTATTATATCACAAAATCTTAGAACAGCATCTCTCTCAACCTGTGGGTCACGACACTTGGGGTCAAATGACCCTTTCACAGGCGTTGCATATCAAATATTTACATTACGATTCCTAACAGTAGCAAAATTAAAGTTATAATGTAGCAACAAAAATAATTTCATGGTTGGGGGTCACCACATGAGGAACTGTATTAAAGGGTCACAGCATTAGGAAGGCTGAGAATCACGTTCTAAGAGGCTCCCTGAATGATAGTCACCTTGAAGGACAAACTACTGTCATTGTGTAGACTCTTGTGAAGTCCAAACCTGTGAATAATTTAATTCACTAATGACTTTACAATATTTGAGGCCTTTTCTATTCTGCATTACTCAACTAATACTTCTGTTTAGTTGGTGAAGGTGTCTACTTATACCAGGAAATACTGTATGTCCTGAGACTTGGGCATAAGGGTGAAACCTATCTGCCAGTCTTCCCAAAGGTACTCACGTGGGACAAGTTGAGTCTGTTCCCAAGTGGAAGATTCGGTGGAGAGTTTTAAGAATTGTCCATGGATTAGCCTCAGGTAAGAGTAATGTTCACTCTCTTTATCTGGAGCTATCCCGCGGTTTCTCCTTATGAAAGGGCCCATTTCTTCCCCCCAGAATACTGTGGATGTATTCTCTATAAAATACTTCCCTCTAAACTAGAGGTGCTCACTTGGCTTCAAGTAGAGAGAGAGAGAGGGAGCTTCTAGAAGTGGCCTTTGCTGCCTGGTCAGCCGGACTCTTCCCCTCTGAGGTCTCATCTAGCCCATTTGATACAGCTTGCATGGCATCATCGCAATTTCAGAAGACAGGAAAACTTGCTCTACTGGCTGTGAACAGAAAGCCCAAGAATCCAGTAGTTGTTTGGTCTATGAGGTTGGATGTCTCAGCGGGTCTTCAGTATACACTGGAATCCAGAAGAAGTAGGCTCTAACGCCAGTGAAGGAATGGACTGCCTAGCAAGGTGAGGGCAAGCAGGCAAAGAGCAAAAGCTTCCTTCCTTCATGTCCTTATACAGGCTCCCAGCAGAAGGTGTGGTCCAGATTAGAGGCCAAGTTTCCCAGCTTAAAAGATCCTGATTTAAGTTGTGTCTTTCTACCTCAAAGATCCAGATTAGAAGTAGATCTTCCCACTTCAAATTAAGCAAAATTCCCTCACAGGTGTGCCTTACATTTTGGGGTTTTTAGTTAATTCCAGATGTATTCGAGTTGACAACCAAGAATAGCCATATGAAGTCCACCCCTTGTCAACTTGTCACACAATCATACATCCTTATGTCATGCTTAATTTCCAAATGAAAACAATAACTGGGCCATAATAATGCCTAAACATGCTATAACTCTCCCAGGTATAATTGCAAATGCATTGTATATTTTTAACTAAGTCATAATTATGCCTAACATGATATATCTATCCCTTGTACAACTCTGTAAATGCATTATAAATTTAGAATAGGTGCCAATGTCCCTTAAGGGACAATCTTTTAGTATCTCAAACTTAAATATGATAAGCGTTGATACTTATTCTATTAATTGGTGTTACATCACATGATAAAGGAAATTGAGGAAAGAAAACATAAATATCTGTATAAACACATTCCTAACAAAGTATGACAGAAACATTCATGTCAATTATAATCCTCATTTCTGCAACTAGTCACATGGCCTTAGCTGGTATTTATAGTTACCTTCCTCTACTACCCTTAGTTTGGGTTACTATCACTATGATGAATCACTATGAGCAAAAGAAAGTCAGATAGGAAAGTGTTTATTTGGCTTATACTTCCACATCCATAGTCCATCACTGAAGTAAGTCAGGACAGGAACTCAAACAGGGCAGGAATCTGAAGGCAGGAGCTGATGCAGAGACCATGGAGGAGTGCTGCTTACTGACTTGCTCCCCATGGTTTGCTCTACCTGCTTTCTTATAGAACCCAGGACCACCAGCCCAGGGATAATTCCTACCCACAAAGGGCTAGGCCCTCCCACATCAATCACTAATTAAGAAAATGCCCTACAGTCTTGCCTACAGCCAGATCTTAGGGAGGCATTTTCTCAACTGGGGTTCCCTCTTCTCAGATGACTTTAGCTTGTGTCAAGTTGACATAAAGTTAGCCAGCAGTAAGCGAAAGTTGATAGACCTCCCAGTAGTGTTTAACAGGAGAGCTGGAGGCTGTCGGATAATGTCTCTCCTTCCATATAGTGATATGGGCATAGAGGACCATGGACATGGAAGATCAGGAAAGCACACTTAGAATCTGTATAAATGTTAACTTTCTTTGCTTTGCTTTGCTTAGCTCCAATGCCCTTGTGAGAACCGCCAGTCTGCCAACTCACAGCTGGTATCTGGAGGGCAAAGTGCACTTTCAACTGTCTCATTGAGCTGGTGCCTACCACATAATACAGCCCCATGGGTTCCCTGTTCCATAAAAGAACTTCCTTCTGAAAAGAGAGTCCAATATGGGCTTTCTAAGGACAACTCTTTTAAGCTCCTCTTGGGCTCCAGAGCTCTGAGAGCCATTTCCTCACAGCTATGTTCTGAGCCTCCAGCCTCTTCTAGAAGGAAGGTGGCTTTATTTAGTGAAGAACAAACTCTTGACTGGCAGGCCCCTCTGGGGTGGGGATATGTGCAGATGTAATATGAAAATATCTCTTACATTAGAGACTGCAACTTTCGCTGGAGCTCACAGCTAAAGTTACAAGACGAGACTGCTCTCCTACTCTTGTGCTGTTTGTTTAGCCGGCCTTTAAAAGAACAATGTAACAATTAACTTCATTTTCTCTGGCTTTCCCATATAACCAACTTCTCCAACCTGAGCTAATACATAGCCACAATCTTAAATTATGTACTCTTCCATGCTCCTGACCCAGAATAATGCATCTTTTGCTGAAAGCAGAAAATACAGAAGTGGAAAGCAATCTTCCAAAATCTGCCATAAAGGTTGAGAGGCACCCTTTGTGGAAATTTTTGATAAATGATGTTGGCAGTACTCTGTTGTCTGGGTCACTTGGAGCCAGTGACTTAATTACTTGTAAAACTCTGTTAAATTTTTTTCTGGGAAGTATACTGTTCCTTCCCCAATGTGATCCTTTCTGTGCCGTTCAATAAAGACAGAGTGAAGACCTTTGTTAGGGATAGACACACAGAGACAGACACAGACACACAACATCCATACAACAGACAGACAGTCACATAACATACAGACAGACACACACAGAGAAGCACACAAGACTGGACTGATACACACAGCTCATACAACAGACAGACACAGTCACACACAGGGACAGACAGAAACAGGAACAGAGTCATAAGACAACCTTCAGGCAGGCACGAATTCTGACTCACATAATAGACACATAGAGGATGGAAGACACAGAGAACATGAAGTAGAGAATTCTAATCTGGACTCACTCTTGGTTAAATGACTCCAAGGGAAAGTGCTTTTATTTCTTTCCTTAATGTGACATCGATGCATTATTGGTAGCTATAAGTTAATCACTAGTGCTTTTAATTCACACAGGGGACTGCTTATATCTTAGGAGGCAATTATTAGTTAGCCAGAACTTTCCTTTAGAGGATAACAGGCCTGCTCAACCATGTTGTTTCAGAATCTGGTTGTTTCTCAAGGTTCATTTGGTAGCTTCAAGAATTAAGAGGGCTATTGTTACTACTGCCCTAAGGTAGGCTGGCCACTAGATATATGCGTTTTTGGGACAGAGTATCACTATGTATGCCTGGCTGCATCTGTAACTCGCTCTGTGGACCAGACTGGCCTCAAACTCAACAGAGATAGGCCTGCTTCTGGCTCCCAAGTGCTGGGATTAAAGACATGCACCAACATATCCAGCCTAAATCTAATTATTTGCTTAAGCAGGGCCACAGGTCTTGGTCAGAACTCCCAAGACCACCCATTTCATTTCTGACATATAAAGATCAACTACTTTTCTAATTGGAAGGCTTGAGTCTGCAGTTTCAAGTGGAGCACATTTTAACTAACTAAAGGAATGTTGTGTCTCTGGTTCCCAAGTCAAGAGATGCATTACCCATGCCTGGGTATCTTTTATTAGCTGATACAGAGTAAGTTATTGCCCAATGTCCAGAGATTCATAACCAGCAGAATCCTGTGAGTCCTGAGAATTCTGTGAGTTGTTTGAGAGCCTCAGACAGCAGATAAGAGACAGTGGACTTTGTCCCTTCTTTACTTAATGGCTTAGTCCCCTGTGACCAAATGAGCTCCAGTATTTTGCAATGTCCTGGAACAGCTGAGCTTTAGATAAGAACATTTTATGGCCTATGTTTGACAGAAAGTTGAAAAGGGCCTTACTGCCCCCTGCCCCCCCAAGCTTCTTCTGTGGGGGCAACAGAGAAGGATGTCTTCTACTTATTAGAGGACCAAAACATGAAAATGAGAAAATTCAGAAAAGTCTTTTGTCAGTGACTGCCCAAATACTTGAGGCCTATCTCTAAACCCTTGGATCAGCACTGTCCAAGTCACTTGAGCAACTACATCCTGTATCTAAGGGATCCTTAGAGGTAAAAAATGCACAAGAAGGCATAAGCTATATTTTAAGTCTAGAACTGTGAACCATTTGGTTCCCTCGGGAATTTGAGTCAGCTAGTGTAATAATTGGCAGCTACAGAATGGATGGGAACTACAACTTCATCACTGAGGTCAAGGTCCTTGTATTAGCATTCGTTTCTTTTCTGTTGCTATGCTAAACTACCATGACCAGAGGCAAGTTAGGGAAGAAAGGAGTTATTTGGCATGAAGTTCACCAGGGCTATACTCTGCAATGTCAGTAGACAGGCACAGTGACAGGAGCAGGGGATGCCTGATAACATTTCCATCCACACACAGGAAGCAGAAAAAGAGAACAGAAAGTGGGGTGAGGTTATACAGTCTCAAATCCTACCCTCAGCGACATATTTCCTCCAGCAAGGCTCCACCTTTTTAGAGGTCCCACAACTTTCCCGTACAGTGCCACTAACGGGGGACCACGTGTTCAAGTACATAAGCCTATAGGGGACATACATCATACAACCTCTACAGTCTACTCCAGTCCCCAACTGCTCGTGGCCATCTCATGATGAAAAATGCATGTAACCCAACTTCAGAATTGCACATACACTTTAACAATCTCAACATTGCTCAAGAGTCCAAAGTCCAAAAAGTCTCTTTAGAGACTCAAGGTAGTCAGTCTTAACTATGACCCCTCTGCAATCCCCACCCCCAACACATACATCACTCTATGCATAAGCCTGGGGTGTGTCTTAGTGAAAAGACGACCTTCATATAAGGCATCTCAGACCATTTTCTCTTTCTCTTTTCTTTTGCATGAAACATGAACACATCTTTATTAGAATGTTTATATATATATATATATATATATATATATATAATTTTGTTGTACTTATTTATTCTGCATTTGTTTAATGATGTAAGGATGTATGTTTAATTATGTAAAGATGTGCTGCATCTATTTCCTCTTGCCTGCCTAAGGCACCTGATTGGTCTAATAAAGAACTGAACAGCCAATAGCTGGGCAGAGAAAGGATAGGCAGGGCTGTCAGGCAGAGAGACTAAATAGGAGGAGAATCTATGCTTGGAGGAAGAACAAGAGAAGGAGGAAAGAAGGGGGGACATGCATGGGGTCGGAAGCCAGGTAGCCGCCAGCCAGCTAGACATAGAGAAGCAGTGAAAGTGAGATATACAAAAGTCAAAAAGTAAGAAGCCCCAAGGCAAAAGGTAGATTAAAAAGAAACAGATTAATTTAAGTCAAAAGAGATAGCCAGAAATGAGCCTAAGCTAGACCAAGCATTAATAATTAATAAGAAGTCTCTTGTCATGAGTTGGGAGCTGGTTGGTGGCCTAAAAGAAAAAATCCTGGTACACTATATATTTCATAATGTATGCATGTATAAACACACACACACACACACACACACACACACACACACACACACAGTTCCAACATACAGTGGAATGGAATATACATTCCTATTTGAAAAGGGAGGAATTCAAGCATAGTGAGGAAAAATTGGCAAAAAGCAAGACAAACACCGAACATCAAATCCTATAGTTTCTTTTGTAGTGTCTGGTACTTCACTTTCAAAAGGCTTGCATAACAGCACCCCTCCAGCTTTGCTGCTTGTAATACATATTTCTCTCATGAGCTGGTTCCTCTTCATGTATGCACCTCTCCTTGGCAGATGCCTCACAACTATGGCATCTTCATCACCTTGGGGACTCTACCACAACCTAGATTTCACCATCATACCATCATAAAAAGACTTCACAGACTCCAACCCTGCCATGTGTTTCCTAGTTTCAGCAGCTCTCTGAAAACTGTGGAAGTCTCTATGACTCCCTTAGTCATGCTTCTCTCCCTTGTGTCCAAAATCAGTGTCACTGCCAAGTTTGGATGCAAGTTTTAGATGGACCTTGGTCCACTTGGATCACAGTTACAGCACTTTCTGTACGTTGAGGCTAGTGAAAAGCTTGCCTAGGCAGTTGATTTACAGAAGCAAGCAATCCCTTAGGCTCTCTTTCACAAGCTGGAGGCTCAGCTGGTGGGGACCTAGTCTATTGTTCTCATGCAGAGCAGGAAATTTTTCTTTAATGGCATGGATCTCTTTAACAATTACAGCCTCTTTTTCAGCACATGACTTGACTGCAATCTAAAGCTTCCTAATGCTCTTTTTCTCTGTACTACACATTTTTTGGTTTTTTTGCTCTTTTTCACTGTGGACCTGCATAAGAGCAATCAATCAGCACTAATTGTGTGACAAGACTCAGTGCTATGCTGTCTTGAAATTTCTTTCACCAAACTAAGTAGCCATTGCTTTTAAATTCAGCCTCATGCAAGGTCTCAGGACGCAGGCAGATTATTTACCAAAATATTTACACAAATGCCACCTAGCCCAGTTTATAATAGAGCCCTTATTCCCTCTAAAATCTCAGGAGCCAAGCTTCCACTGTCCACAATACTCTCAGCATTACTGTCTTCCAAGATCTTACTAGATTGACCTATTAACCTCACAGGATTCAATGTCTTTCCAAGTTCAAAATTTCAAACTACTCCACATTTCTAAAATATCAAAACCAAAACCCAAACCATCATGATCAGGTTCTTCATAGGAACATCCCCACTTTCCCAGTACCAATTTCTGTATTAGTTACTTTTCTGTTGCTGTGATAAAATGCCATGACCAAACGTAACTTAAGGGGGGAAAAAGGATTTAGTTTGGTTTACAGTTTCAGAGGGATAAACCCCATAATGGCAGAGAAGGCATGGTGGCAGGGAGCCATAGTGGTAGGAGCAGGAAGATGGCTGATCACATCTATACCATACACAGGAAAAAGAGAAAGAACATGAAGTGGGTCAAAGCTATAAACACACAAAGATCCCCCGCATTATGTACTTTCTTCAGTAAGGTTCCACTTCCCAAAGGTTCCATAACCTTTCCAAACAGTGCTGCCAACTAGACTAGTCTCCACTTCCTACTGAGGTTGAGAACCCCTTGTGTTGGGGTATTACAGGGGTTACTGCAGGATGCTGTGGAATGTTACTTTAACAAGGCAAAGATGTGTTACATTTGTTTATGCTGCATTTGTTTAACTATGTAAAGATGTGTTGCTTTGCTAGACTAAGGCACCTGATTGGTCTAATAAAAAGCTGAATGGCCAATTGCTAGGCAGCAGAGAGATAGGCAGACAGAGACAATAAGGAGGAGGAGGAGGAATCTAAGAGAGAGAGAAGAGAGAATAAGAAAGAAAGAAAGGGAGATGCCTGGAGCTAGCCAGACAGCCACCAGCCAGACGGACACAGAGTAGGACACACAGAATGAAAGAAAAGTAAAAAGCCCTGAGGCAAAATGTAGATGAAGAGAAACAGTATAAATTAAGTTATAAGAGTTAGCAAGAAATGAGCATAAGCCGGGCGGTGGTGGCGCACGCCTTTAATCTCAGCACTCGGGAGGCAGAGCCAGGCGGATCTCTGCAAGTTCGAGGCCAGCCGGGGCTACCAAGTGAGTTCCAGGAAAGGCACAAAGCTACACAGAGAAACCCTGTCTCGAAAAACCAAAAAGAAAAAAAAAAAAAGAAAGAAAGAAAGAAAGAAATAAGCATAAGCTAAGGCTGAGCATTTATGACTAATAATAAATCTCCGTGTCATGATTTGGGAGCTGATTGGGGGCCCAAAAGAAAGCCTGTTACAGCAGGACTTGGTTTAAGATTATTAACAACTCGTACTCTCTTCCGGGTCTCTGATGGGAAAAGAGGTGGAGTCTTTTAAGCTGAATTTGTATTGGCATGGCCATAATGGCTCCACCAATCTTTTCTTGAATTGCCTAGACTTCTGGATTTATGTCTGCTTCCACCAGAGACACACAAAGAGTTTTCCCTGAGGGTTATAATAACAGCAGTATGTATAGTGTAAGCTAGGATATTTCTATTTAGCAAAGAAGTTGGGCTCTCAGGCATGATATAGAAGGAATGGGTGAAGAAAAGGTCCTATTTACAACCTAGAGGTTGGGAGAAGCTTCTGGGTAGGGGATTTCCTGATACCACTTTTACTGTGAGTAGAGAACAGTCCGAAATTTGGAAGATGAACTGATAACCTAGCTCTTGTATCTAGGGAAAAACCAATATTCTCTCCTTCTGTGGTTCTGGTTAGTGGAGGCTCCAGATTGAAGATGTGAGAAATAAAGAGATGTCTGGGTACTCTCATCACTCTTGCATTGCTTGCTGAACCATGAGGAACACCTCAGCCCCAAGGTGTCTTCATTCTTGGTGCTAGCAAGAGCTCTAGTCTTCTCTTTGGCAGATGGAACATGGCTTAAGGGCCCTTTTCTTTAGTTCAGGGCATTTCCATTTGAAGTGGCCCTTTTGTCAACATTGACAATGGGCAGAAGTCATTTTTCCTTTATCCTGGGGGTTAGTCTTGGCTTAATTTTCCATAGCATATCAATGAGGGCCCTTATGGGTTTTTTGTGTGTGTTGTTTACCCCTTTCCTTAATTTTTCTTGATCTTGATTATAAATGATTTTCGTAGCAGTTTTAATGAGGTTGTCTAAAGTATGTTCCAAGTCCAAGGGATCTTTTGCAACTTCTAGATGATGTCTGGGGTGGACAGAGTTATAAAGAGATCTCTTGGGATCATGTCACCTTCCATAGAAACAGAAACTATGTCCATATATTTAACTAAAACCTCTCTCAGGCCTTAACTTTCTCCTCTGATCCCTGAGTTACCTGAGAAGATTGAAAACTATTTCAGGGCTTAGAGTTTTCTGGATCCCTTTAAGACACAAGACAGAAAGTGTCTCCACTGTCAATCCTCCAGGTCTCGGGGGGGGGGGGGGGGGTCATCCTGTGAGACTGCTTGTCTCCCAATTGGGAATGGTTTTCTTCTTGTATTCACACCTCATCTATTACCATACTCCTTTTGTCATTCCTTTCATATATCTGTTCCCCATAACTTTCACCAGCCTCTAAATCTCTTGTCTTTTTAGTGGGGGGTCAGGGTCCAACTTAAGAGTAACATGATATCATCTCAAGCAAGCTCAAAGGATTGGGTGAGTCACTGGAAGACCTCGATACATTTGGCAGGGTCTTCAGAAAAATTTCCAACATCAGCTTTTATCTGCTTCAAATCTTGTAATGAAAAGTGTTTATGCACCTGGGGGGGGGGTCTTCTTGACTGGTTAATACCAGTCTCATGCCACTGAAGGAAATATATATATTTGGGGATGGACTTGGGCCTTGGCAGGTTCTTGGTCTTTGCGGTAGGGAGGGAAAGGATACTGAGAAATCATTATTCCAGGTTCTATGGATAGCTGTAGCTGTGAAAGGCCTTTAGGAGCTCAGGAGCCTCCTGGTATGAGGGCAGCCAAGAGTACTGAGTTGATATCGCGCTCTGCATAAATCTGGGCTGTGTCTTAGTGCAAAGGCAGCCTTCACACAAGACATCCCAGGCCATTTTTCCTTTTCATTTTCTTTTAAATGAAACACGAATACATGTCTTTATGAGGATGCTCAAGAATGAACAGTGCATTAGGACTCTTTCATATGATAAAAATACAAGTGGCCCATGTTGTAGCAGGAAAAGGGTAAGAACTCCCCAAGTTAGTGCCAAGTGGCTCCACAAGAATTAACCATTCACCAAGGAAAGGACATTTCCTTGATAACATTGTCTCTGCTGTAGATTCCAGCTAAATAGCCATTACTTTCTCAGAAGTCTTTATTCCAGCACCAGCTGACACCTTTGCTCTTGCCACTCACAACTCTTCAAGACTTGGGCCAAATGCCCACTCCTCAAACAAACTCACCTAGGTTGCCTCTGGAGTGTGCAGACCATCTCTTTTATACATTACTGCTCTGTCACCCTCAGGGGCACAATTGGAAGGTGGGTGAGAACATAAGTTTATATCAAAAGCACACTAGAGTACATCAGTATGGCACTTTGCCATACGCCTAATAACATTATCGGACATATGCTTCCTCTTCAAATGATGGGGTGGGGGGAGACTTCACACCCAAAGAAAATTCCTCAGTCATGGTAAGTAACATTTATGGAGATTCAGTGTGCAAGGTATAAGGGATTCTAAATGGCCTGTGTTCATCTCTACTCTGCCCTGTACACAGGAATGAGGTCACAGATGACAGAAAACAGTATCTATGGCTTAGTCCAGGTTTTCCCAATTCTTCCTGATGTTACACAGTGTCATTCTGCCCGTTTGTTTCAGGTTAGTAGTGTCTTTTTAAAAGGAAGACTAAAGAATAGTAGCAGAAGAGAGAATGAGGGGGAGTTGAGGGGAAACAACCCTGTAAGGAAAAAACAATAAACAACAAAACCAGATGTAGTGCAATGTTGATAACAGAGCTGCTGAAAATACTGCTAAAATAGACGGTATTATACACAACTGTGGGTAGGGGAGATGTTAATGAGCCGAACAGGGCAGAGGCCACAGACCAACACAAGAGCTTTTCAACAGGCTGCTGAACTGACTGGATTGGCTGTTTTGGCTTACTCTTTCGATGGTGAAAGAACAGCCTACAGCAGGCCTAGCAACCCCATGAGCCTGTCTCAGGCCCGCTTAGGGTGCAGAGACATACAGGGGACATTCTTGCCTTCACACAACAGTGGGAAGTGCAGACTGTTTTCCAGGGGATTCGCATGTGCTGTAGTCAGGTTGGTGGGAGGCTTTAAAGTCATTGCAGTGTCAGGAGGGAATGTGTCCCTTAGGAGGGAACGTGTACTGGTTAGCTTGGGTCAACTTGGCACCAACTAGAGTCTCCTGGGGAGAAGGGACCTCAACTGAGGAATTGCCTCCATCAGATAAGTCCATAGGGCCTTTTGTTGATGAATGAATGATTGATGTAGGAGGGTTCAACTCACTGTGGGTGGCATCACTCCTGAGAAGGTGGGTCTAGGCTGTCTAAGAGAGCAGGCTGAGCAAGCCATGAGGAATGAGCCAGCAAGAAGCACTCTTACCTGGTCTCTGCTTCGGTTCCTGCCTTGAGCTACTGCCCTGCCTTCTCTCAATGATGCACTGTGACACAGAAATGTAAGCCAAATAAACCATTTCCTCCCCCAACACTGATTTGGGTCAGTGTTTCATCATGGCAGCAGAGAAGCAAAGTAGGTCAAAGAGACCCTTTCCTTGGTCTGGCATGTCTGATAAGTTCTTGGGCCTGGTTTCCCTGATATGATTTTAATAAGTCCATGTGCCCCCATGGTCTTAATTCTGCCCAATAAACTTACAGAGTGGATTCCTTTCTACTCCCAGCAATAAGGCATTTATCAGTCTGAGCTGGATGGGTGGTACCTGAGAGAAGGGACAATTTCTGGGTTAATCTAGAGGCTACAGACAAACTTCTCCCTTACAATGCTGTTCAAAGCTGCTTATAAAATGGAGTCTTTTAGGGCAATGTACAGCCTGAAAACCACTGTTTTAAATAATATGGAGTAACTTAGAATAGGGCATAGCCTGATCTCAAAAAGGAGCCTTGTTGAAGATAAATGGCTACCCATCTGTAAGACAAAAGAAGATGTTAGAACATCTTTCATGTCTCCTTTGCCTCCCTCTGCAGAGTATCCATTGCAGAGTATTCCTGTTCCTTTATCCTCTTCTTATGAGTGACCATGAAGAAAGGAGAGATGTATATTAAATACCATATGCTATTGTGATTAGACCTCAGTTTCCTGTATCTGTTCTTCCTCATGAGGGCCCCGAGGAAAAGAAGACTAATTGCTTTTTACAGACATGGCATGACTCTATATGACTCTAATATCTGTGACCTTGATGACTTCTTCCTGCATTTTGCCTAATTTTTGCCTTCCTATGTTGGACCCACCATCAGTTACACAACAACGTCAACTTGAAAGTAAAAGTTGTGCCTTGTATCATAGAACCTACATCCAGTGACTGCTGGAAGCAGATGCAGAGACCCACAGCCAAGCACTTGGCCAAGATCCTGGAGTTCAGTTGAAGAGAGGGAGGAGGGATTATAAGAGCATGGGGGGGCAGTCAGGATCATGATGGGAAAAAACACAGAGACAGCTGACCAAGCTAATGGGAGCTCATGGACTCTGGAATGACAGCTGGGGAGCCTGCATGGGACTGAACTAGGCCCTCTAAATGTGGGTGAAAGTTGCATGGCTTAATGTGTTTGTGGGTCCCCTGGCAATGGGACCAGGACTTATCCCGGGTACACGAACTAACTTTTTAGCGTCCATTCCCTATGGTGCGATGCCTTACTCAGCCTTGATGCAGGGGGAGGGGTTAGGTCTGGCCCCAACTTGGTAAGCCAGCTTATATTGACTACCCAAGGGAGGCCTTACCCTCTATGAGGAGGGGATGGGGGTGGGATGGGGGAAGGTAGGGAGAGCGGGAGAAGGGGACAGAGGGGGATCAGGGGTTGGTATGTAAAAGGAAAGAAAAAAATTTTAAAATAAAAAAATTATAGAAAAAAATAGTTGTGCCTTGCATATCAAGAAATTCAGCCAACAACAATTTGGAAGCAAAAACTATGTCTGCATGCCAGGAAATTCAGCCAATTTCTAATGATTATATAGACAGATCAGTTCCTTTACAGGTTGAGCCTTGAATATCCTCCTCAGATGTATCCTCTGACCTGTCTTTTCTTAAAATTCATAATCTGAGAGTTCACATTATGTTTCTGAATGCAGATAGGAACTGAATACGGTAATGCTCAGGGTGATTTCCTCATTTAAAGATGGCTGTCATTTGAGGCTCCCTAGGTTACGAGAGCCAACAGGTGATTCACCATACACAACTTGGACTTGAGTCCTTGTAATCTAGAGAATACAAAACACAAAAAGCAAAATGTCCAAAAGAACTCAGGAAGACAAGGTATCAGAATATTCTTTTTCCTTAGTCTGTCCAAGTCATAACAACTAGAATACAAAATAAAAAGGCATCTAGGGCAGAAACAAACAAACAAACAGACAAAAAGTACACAGCAAAGGAGTCCTGAGGTGGGGATGGGGGAGAATACTGTGTCCCAAACAAGAGAAAAAAGCAGGCTTAGAACTGCTGGGCAAAGGGAGAGGACATTAAGACCTTGTGCAATCAGTGTTTCCAGCCTCCCATTCAAATATGGTTATACATGCTGCAGCTATTGAGGCCACTTTCTTGCTGATGACAGCTTGTCTAACGCCTGCAAGTTATTGTTCAGGTCCTCGGTGGGATCTGTGTTGGCCCAACACTTTGTGCTGGGCCAGCATCAATTCACATGGCCTCCCAGATTCAGTCACCCGCGAAGTGTAATCCCCCTCCAACACCTGGCTAGTGTGTGCTTTTCTACCCAGGCAGGCACACACTTCAATGTCTCATGGAGCAGGAAGGATGTTCAGGCATACCCCTGGCTCCTAGATTCACAAACAGCAGAAATGGAGGGTTTAATGAGTTCTTCCATAGAAACCTGCCTAGTTGTAAAAACCATCCAGGTTCCCAAGGGAAATGGAGGTGTAAGGATAGCATAAATCACACTCCCCCTTATAGGAGCTGATCTGAGTTCAGAGCTCAGGAAAGATGGAGGATGCTGAAGCTGAAGTTAAAGCAGGAATGAAATAGAACATCGCTTCAGTTCCCAACCAATACACCAAGATGAAGCAGAAAAGTAAGGGGCTTTCAGTCTGATAAAGGCTTTCTCTCTTGCATCAGGCCACCTTTAACCCAAGACGTAAGGAGTCAGAAACTCACTGTCACACAAAGTTTCCACTGAGTGAGTGGCGTCTGGGTTCATCTTCCCCAAATTCCAACAACAAAACTCACAGACAGTGGGATAATGAGCTTAGAAATGAGTTTTGCTAGAGATTCACAGGTCTCGACAGAAAGATGGCAGAGCTCCCGTATAGCAGGAGTGGGTCCCCAGAAATGGGAAAACATTGAAGGTAGGTTGCCACCTGGAAGCTACTAAGAATTTACCACATGGACACATGGAGGGGGGTCAACTGGTTGTCTAGTTTGCCCATTCATGAGGAGACAGGTGTGTCTAAGTTTCAGCCATGTCCTCATAGACAGTTTCCAGGAAAGATGCTGATTTAAGGGCATAAAATAAAAGAGCAACCCAAACTCCTTTTGGACATCTCTGGTGTCTGTCCAGGTCAGAAGCAAAGACATTTTAAGTTAAATAATTCTGGCATTTCTAATCTCTGGCAAGGACAAAACTCCTCACAGGGCCAAGGACATTACTGGCTACTGGTATTTAGACAAGGAAAGACTGTTCACTTTCAAGGTCCTCTCTGCCTTTCCACAGCCCCTCAAATTTCTATCTCCTGTTCTCATCAGGACAGCACACTTCTGTCACATATCACCATTTATTAGATGACAACTGGGTTGTTGATGACACACAGGATAAACAAGGATGGCATTTCCGAATGGGGATTTTGGTTTTTTTTACGCATATGGTTATTTCACCTGCATGTGTGTATGTGCATCATGCATGTGCAGTGTCCACAGAGGCCAGAAGAGGGCATCAGAGCACCCAGAACTGGAGTTACAAAAGGATGTGAGACACCACTTGGTACTCAGGTCCTCTGAAAAAGAAGTCAGTGCTATTAACTACTGAGGTATCTCTCCAGCCTCAAAACTGGGAATTTTTTTTCAGTCAGCTTATGAAGCACTTATTTACTGTGCGTTGACACCTTTTAAATTTGCTTCAAATGCTGAACAACCTCGAAGAGTCCACATTAAATTCTTTGGGAACTCTAATGATTTCTTCCAATTGGTCATTGTCAACTTCAAGTAGTTAATCACTACGCTTCTTGTCTTCACCGCACTTGTCTCCTTTGCAAAACTTCTTGAGCCACCACTGCACAGAACATTCCTTAGATCCGTGGCCCAAGGCATTGTGGATGTTTTGACTTGTTTCTGCTGGTTTATGACTGATTCTCAGCTCACTTAACAAAACTGCTAAGATGTGCTCTTTGTCAAACATTATTTCCATACTCTAAGATAAATATGAATACACAGCAAACAGTAAGTAAAAAAAAAAAATCAGGAAACAAAACCAAAAACACCCTGGGAAATGTAGATTAAAATTATGTATAACATCAACATATTTGTTAAGAATATTTTTCAGTGTAAACAGCAAGTTTTGACAATGTAAAGTTTGCAAGCACTCCAGCATCAAATTAATACTAGAAAGCACAACACCCAAATCATTAAACCATTTACAGTCATCAGATCCAAACTAGTGAGCTAAAACAAAACAATGTGCCAGACACTTCAAATTGTAGTCAGGCCCCAGAAAATGCCTTACACAACAGCTTTTCTTTACTATAAAAATTTAAAATTAACTATCAAGTTTCTGTGCTTTAACTAACGGCAATTAAAAATGAGAGAAAAACCAAACACACAACTTCTATATATTAATGTTAATGAAGCACACACACACACACACACAAACACACACACACACACACACACACACACACACACACACACACACACATCCTGCACTATGACACTCAATCTAGCCCATGCTAGATTTCTAGCCCATCCTCTTCTTGCCTTGTATTCCTTTCTGAAGCTCCAGTGCAGGGTTTACTGACATGAGTCAACATTCCTAGCTTCTAGGTTTCTTTACATTAGACTGTACATGAAATACCTTTTTACACTTTATTTTTCAGATCTCTCCGTCACTATATTTTATAATTTTAAATTGAAAGCAGGCCGCTTTATTTACAGGGATTTTGTGCACGTTTCTCAGGTGGGAGGAGGTGAAGAGTAAGACTGAAAATTGTTGCAGAGCACTTGGGTTCACAGTTACACTGCCTTGTTTTTCTAGGTAGGAAAAGAAACTAGGAAATATAAATAAAGAAAAATGGATACATTTAAAAGTTTGGCCAGACAGGGGAGAGAGACAGAGTTCTAGTTTCTCTTTCTTTCCTGTGGCAGGGTTATCATTTCATAGAAGAGATTAAACAAAAGCCAAGAAACACACACACACACACACACACACACACACACACACACACACACACACTGAACTGCAAGGTGATTCTGTCAGAACCCTGTGAGGTCTCCTCCTCCCATACAAGGTCCTCCACCTCCCACCACCAGGGCTTTACCCCTCCCCTCAGCAGAGCATGGGATTCCTGGGGAAATCTTAATGCTTTGAGGGCACTGTCTCAACAGCTGACAGTTAACAGAGAGGTGTGTCTGAGCGTCTCCCATCAGAATATCCCCAGTCCAGCCAGAGCCTCAACACAGGATCGCAGCTGCTGCTCTAGAGTCTTGCACAATTCCTACATCCGCAGCACCTTCCACTGGCACACGTTTCCTTTTACCACACGTCATTTCTCCAGACTTTCCTGGTTCTTGAGGTGCAGGAGACTTTTGGGGAGTGCCCTTGGTATTTAGATTAGATGCTAGTCTTCTGGTATCACTAGCAGAATGCTGGTTCGCTGCAGTTCTGATCCTGTTTTGACTATTTCCACCAGATTAGGTCCAAAATCCAAGTTCGGTTTTACCTCTTTTGGATGATTTGTCCATTTTTAGTTTAGTTGACCCAAAAGGAAAAAAAGGCTGCTGTTAGTGTTGTATAAGTTTTTAGGATCAAACTATGGCTCCTGCCAACTACAGCAGTCCTTTGACCAAAATGACAGTTAAAGAGGCAAGTCACAGTGGAAAGAAAACAATGGAGATTTACTTAATGTGGCCGCACTGAGAAGGACACGACACCCAACGAAGTGTCCAGTGACCCCCAAGTCCATCCTCAAGCTACTACCCTCAGGTTGGGGTATAACTACAGGGCAAGAGGAACGTCTAATTAACCATTCCTGGTCAAAATATGAGGAGGCCCAATAAGTTCTACAAGGTTTGTGGATTTGTTTTCTGGGGACAAGTTCCTCCTCTGGAGAGCACCAGGGCTGCAGGCTTTCCTGATGCTGGGAACAGACTCTTGGTGAAATGTTAATCCCTTGTCCATTGTTTCAGTGGACTGATAGCCATAAGGGAGAGGCAAAGTGTTCTCTCTTCAGAACATCAGCTCCCCTGCTAGGTTGATTACATGACCTTCACACACACACACACACACACACACACACACACACACACACACACTGCTCTCAATCTGTAGTCTGAGACTTAGTTGGTGGTTTCTGTCATAGTCATGTTCAGAATCTTTTCTATGATGTTGCTTCGGGTCAGTCCTGGGCACATGCAGCTTAACATTAAGCGTGAGAACCTCACGTACTCACGGAGGGTATCTGAAGATGCAGTTGTAAAGCTCATCTTACTCTTCATTTTCTGTGGACTACAGAAGCCCGTTTACCAATCTTCAGTCCGGAAGAGTCTGACTTCTCTTGTACACTTCATCATCATGGAAGTCAAGGAAAGTCCATGGGTGGGTGGGATTCCTCCAGCTCTGAGGAGCACGTGGCTTTCCAGGAAGACTTTCACTTTCTCTTTACCTGGTAAGAACTATTTCAGGAGAGCTAGTCTTTCTCAGTCTCTGAGAGAAATATACAAAAGCAGTTTTGCAGCAGAGGACAGGACATCATTTACAAAGTCCTTTGGAGAACAGGGCATGCACACTCTCTGGGGGTCTCTTTCTATTTATTGCTTGTTGGAGTAGCAGACCCCATCCTCTTCAGTTGGTATTTGGAAAGACAAATGGAAGAACATCCTATTTTTCGGGAGGATATCTTCATAGCTTTCAGGAAATGTGATTAATGGGAAGCTTTGGTGTTCAAAAGCTAACAGGAGCCCCCACCATATGCCCAACATGCAGATTAGGTTATAAGGCTCTCAGCTACTTCTCCATCACAATACCTACCTCTCTGCCACCATGACCCCAACCATGATGATATTAGACTAAACCTCGGAAACTGTAAGCAAGCCCCAGATTGAATATTTTCTCTTGGGAATTGTCTAAGTCATCGTGTCTCCTCACAACAATAGACACTTTCCAATCAATATACATATTTACCTGCTTAAGTCCACCAACCAGTAACAGTGCATCACTTAATTTGTAGTGATGATCCCTCCTAGCATAGCATTCCTAAGTACTCTGTATGTTCCTGACACTCATTTCATTAATTCACAAGCTACAACCACACTATACATTGTTATGGCACTCATCATTTAGAAAACAAAAAGATATAAAGTATAAAAGATGTCATTTATCTCGATGACATTTATCTTGACTGACTTTATGGAATCCAACTTTCTGATTTGCATTATTTTCTTTCCTGTCTCTTAAGAGTTTTCCAGGACAGGTTTCCTGAGACTTTTTTTTATTTTAAAATCTTTCATTTATCTCCTCAATGACAGATTTCCTGGATGTCTAAGTATAGGTAGGTTGGGATATATTTTCCCTCTCAATGGGCATTTGGAACAGTTCAGTCCACTCTGTTTCTCTGCATGGAGTCCTGAGAGAAAGAAAAAGTAACCCAACCACTGACTGGCTCAGGCAGAGAGGAAATAGTTGCCTTACACAGAATTTTAGTTTTTAAACTGGCAATAAGTTACCTAGAGTCTGTAGAGATTCCTTGAATTTAGTACAATTTTTGCATTTGCCCTAGCTATTATTCTACTGAAGTAAGGCATGAGAAGAACAACGCACAGATATGAAAGAAAAAATCACCTGTATTTTACAAAGGAACCACACGCTTGTAAGTCTACAGAGCAAAGCCATTCATGTGCTCATCACGATGACCATTATACTGAAAATGACTGGCACTGTTTAAACCTGGTTGGTCATTGACTCTGAGTGTCCCCACAGTAGTATTTAGGTCATCATACATGTCTCTTTTTTAAAATATCAGGGCACAGGATTCGACTCCATCTTGTTGTTCACAAGGAGACACTCCTAGGTTTGAGACTGTATGTTTTACTTGAGTCCTGTCGGCACTGGGTGTTTTTCAGGCAGAGTGTATCAGCAGTGAATAAATCCCTCCACATCTCAGCAACTCTGACATGATGGAACTGTAGCTATCATCCAGAACTGAGCCCTCATTCACATGCTGGGAGGTGGAAAAGACCCACAAAACTCAGTTAATTGCAGGGCAAAGAGTTGTGCTTAGCAGCAGAATGAAATTCCTTCCCATTTTCAGATACTGGATAATACATAGGATATTTTCTGAAACATCGTACTCAGTTTAAAAAACGATCCAGTTCAGTAACTCCACCATCCCCTTGATTACTGTGACTCCTTTCCCAAATCCTTGCCTCTCCCTACTATCAAGTCCTTGAGCTAAAACATGAAGTCCACCCTGAGTGTATTGGCATCTCCTCCACTCTGCACTCTGCACAATAGCCTCTTTGACAAGAATGCCCAGGGCCACTACTTTTCAATACATTGTAATTTAGCATCCTTGTTATCTCTTGCAATTTTCCTGACACACTGCAAACTACAGCTACACCATGATGCTTTCTAAACAAAATAATCCCAAACCGAAACAGAAATGTGACTCATAATAGTGCTTAAGCATATGATGTACATTTCAGGAACATTATGAAGAGGTTTCCAGGTACTTAGTACAATCCTCTGTGCTTGGAACTCAGTATGCCAATAATTAGTGAATATTATATTGTAGCATAGAGATTTTCAAGAAAAAAAAAAGTATAGCTCCAGGTCAAAAGGGATAAGCTAACCCCTCGTCCCACAGACACACAAGATCTGAGAAACTGTATGTGTTTCTCCCTACATTCCAGGCAGCATATATGGGGGACAGACACAGGAGGGGCAGGGAGGGAGAGAGAAAGGGAGGAGCAGACCGACAGACAGACAGACAGAGACAGAGTCAGAGACAGAGAGAGAGAGACCAAGGCAAATAGAGACACACAGAGAAAGAGAAACTGAGAATGCTCCAGAATAGTGTGGGGAGCGTCAGTGTTCAACACCAGAGGCACGTGACTCTGATCAAGCCAACTTTGTATCAAACAAGGAGGGCCGGGCTAGTCACTCCGCTCCACTCCATCTCCTGCAATTCTGCTCCTGTGCCTTAGACCTACACGGCACTTGGTGGAGGGGCTGTGGTCGCAGGGTCTCTTCTCTCTGCCCGTGTCCAGAACCAATCTGCTGTCATGAGCAGCCACTCACCCCCTGCATCCAAAGGAAACGGCAGCAAGAGGTTCAAGAGGAACAGCAGGAGCCTTGAGGGCTCATCGAGAGTGATCCACATCTGCAGACTGCCAAGCGGTGTCACCGAAAGAGAAGTTCTCTGTCTGGCTCTGCCATTCGGGAAGGTGTCCAACCTACTGTTCCTGAAGGAGAAGAACCAGGCCTTCATGGAGATGAACACAGAGGAGGCCGCCAAGACCATGGTCAGCTACTACACCTGCGTGACTCCTGTGCTGCGTGGGCAGCCTGTCCACATCCAGTTCTCCTGCTACAAAGAGCTCAAGGTGAGAAGATCCCGCAGCAAGGGGGGTGCCTCTAGCCAGGAGGGTGACCCCAGGCAGGCAGGTGCCTCCAGCCAGGTGGGTGCCCAGCCAGGCCTGCCAGCTGAGAACTCAGACCAGGCAGGAAATGTGGGCTCGGCCGCCCCCGCCGCTGCTGTGGACACAGGGAGAGTGGTGGCCAGTGGAACCCCTGTGCTCAGGATCCTTGTGGAGAACTACTTCTGTCTCGTGACCTTGGAAGTGCTGCACAAGCTCTTCTCCAGGTTTGGCACAGTTCTGAAAATCATCACATACAGCAAGAACAACCGGTTCCACGTGCTGTTACAGTATGCGGACCCGCTGAGTGCCCAGCGTGCCAAGCTGTTCTTGGATGGGCAGAACATCTACGACGCCTGCTGCACACTGCGCATCACCTTCTCTGGGTTCACTGACCTCACAGTCAAGTACAACAACGACCAGAGCCGCGACTACACGCGCCCAGACCTGCCCTCGGGGGACAGCCAGCCCTTGCCAGCCCAGAACAGGGCCACAGCCCTCGGTGCCCCTGTGGCCATCTCAGCTTCTCCCTATGCAAGCCCTGGATTACCTCACACCTTTGCAGTTCCTCAAGCTGCAGGCTTTGCCTTTGTTCCAGAGTTGTGTGGGGCCCCGGCGCCCCTGGCCGTGCCAGAAGTGGCTGTGGCAGCGGTGGCAGCTGGAGCAGAGAGCCAAGTCATCACCTCAGGCTCCCCGGCTCTGGCGAACGCTGTCCTCCTCGTTGCCAACCTCAACCCTGAGAAAGTCACTCCCCAAAGCCTCTTCATTCTGTTCGGTGCCTATGGCAATGTGCAGCGGGTGAAGATCCTGTACAAGAAGAAGGAGAACGCGCTGGTGCAGATGGCCGATGGGAGCCAGGCTGAGCTGGCCTTGAGGCACCTGAACGGGCACAAGCTGCATGGCAAGTCTCTCTGCATCGTGCTCTCCAAGCACCAGAGCGTGAAGCTGCCCCGGGAGGGCAAGGAGGACCAGGACCTCACCAAGGACTATGTCAACTCCCCACTGCACCGCTTCAGGAAGCCCGGATCCAAGAACTTCCAGAACATCTTTCCGCCCACTGCCACCCTGCACCTCTCCAACCTGCCCACCTCGGTCTTGGAGGAAGACCTCAGGAAGCTCTTCTCCAGTGGCGGGGGTTCTGTCAAGGCTTTCAAGTTCTTCCCAAAGGACCGCAAGATGGCGCTGATCCGAATGGGCTCGGTGGAGGAGGCCATCCAGGCTCTGGTGGAGCTGCATGGTCATGCCCTAGGCCAGAGTCACCACCTGCGAGTCTCCTTCTCCAGGATCACCATCTAGAGGACCCTGCTGGGCTCACTGCAGACAGCTTCCACCACTAGAGGAAAGGACACTTGAAAGGTCACTGGAGTGACCTTCACACTTGCGAGTGTTGAGAGAGAGAGAGAGAGAGAGAGAGAGAGAGAGAGAGAGAGAGAGAGAGAGAGAGAGAAGCAGCTTACCTGATTTTACAAGGACTGACTGTGGCCACCACCTTGCTGGTGGGGGCAGGCCTCATGCAGCCAGCCCCCTTTGACCTGGGAAGGAGCTCCAGACATTGGGCCACAGCAGGTGCTCTGGACTCTATACCTGGCACTTTCCCGCGCCCCGGAGACCTGCCTGCCCCCACCCAGCTACTGTTGTGGTTTGCAGGGGAAGTGGCCCCCAGAGACTCATGCCTTTGAACTCCTGGTCACCAGCTGGTGGCACTCTTTTGAAAGGCTGTGTGCCTTTAGGAGGCAGACCTCACTGGAGGAGGTGAGTCACCTGGAAGGGCCTGGAGGGTTTGGAGACTGGCCCCACTTCCTCTGCTTGCTCTGCTGCTTCCTGACTCCACCAGTGATGCCAAGGGCCAGCCTCCTTCTGTTGTTCCTGCTCCTGTTCCTGCCGCCATTGCTTCTGCACCAAGGTGGGATGTACCCTGCCCCCTTCCTCCTCTCTGGGAGGAGATTTGTTCTTTTTTTTTTTTTTTTTTTTTTTTTTTTTTTTGGTTTTTTGAGACAGGGTTTCTCTGTGTAGCTTTGTGCCTTTCCTGGGACTCACTTGGTAGCCCAGGCTGGCCTCGAACTCACAGAGATCCGCCTGGCTCTGCCTCCCAAGTGCTGGGATTAAAGGCGTGCGCCACCACCGCCCGGCGGGGATTTGTTCTTAAACGATGAGAAAAGTAACGAGGCAGAATGAGATATGGGGAACATGTGCTATGCAGGGCTTTGAACTGGTCTGGGGGAGGAACGTGGCAGAGTTGAGAACTTCGCACTGGCAAGGGCCTAGAATGCTCAGGTAAGAGCTTCAGGGGCCATTCTGGTAGTTGGGAAGGCCCGGATGCCGAGAGCAGTGCAGGCAGTGGAGGCCCAGCTTGTGACCTTTCAGAGGGGCATGAGACTCCTCTGGGAACTGGGCTGGAGGCCCATGGGTGTGAAATTCTGGCAGAGACCCTAGCTGCATTTGGCTTGTGTCCTGAGAACGTGAGTGAGGCAGAATTCAAAAGTAACGGGGTACTTAGTTTGTTGGGAGAAGCTTGGGGACAGGATAGCATTCAGGCTCTGTCGAGGTTACTGCTCAATGCTCTCACACAGGTCTGCAGAGACAGAGCAAAGAGTGGAGCAGAAAGGTGTGCAGACTCTGCAGATGGTCAAGGACAGCAAAGAGTTCAAAGTTACGGAGCAAGCACAGCTGTCCTTGGTAAAGGCATTAGCCCCAGGACAGAGAAGCCTTGTAGTCTATACTGGCACGATCGGAAAGGTGCCAAGAGGGCAAGGCCGTGCCCTCTGAAGGCTGTGACTTATCAAAGTACAAAGGTGTGGGAAAGGAGAGGCATGGATCGGGACACCGCTGAGGGTGTCTTCTGCTCAAAGAGACCATCCCGGACAGCCATTTGCTCTGACTGAAACCACTAAGGTGGACAGAGATGGCTACCACTTGGGTCTCAGGGTACGAGATAGGACATCTCAAGCTGGTGTGGCAGCACCCTCCACCTGCTGTTGGCTTTGCAAGCAGGCAAGAATGCATGGTTGGGGGATGATAGAGCTTTGGGTCAAGGGTCCATGAAGCCACTGAAGCTAGGCAAAGTGTGGCAGGACCATATTCCCCACAAGGAGGCTCTCAGGTTGCTGCTGTAAAGCCGTGGAGGCCAAGCCTAGTTTGCAATAGAGACGCCAGGATGGAGGGGATGCCCAGAGCATGGGCCATCCCACTGAGACAAGTTGTGGGTTCAGAGTGGAGTCAGCCAAAGATAGGGACTACCTGGGCCCCAGCTGGAGGACCGGGCTACGCCAGAACTTTGGAACAAAGATGGTTCCCATAGGAGCCCCCAGATAATGGACAAGAAGCTGCAGCATTTCCTCTCCTGGATTTCCATCTTGGTTTGGTCTCATCTTTCTTTGCCACGTCCCCATGTTTACTCCATGCCATTGAGTGTTTGTTGGAAATACATATATCTCCTGTTTTTGATTTTGCAGGGGCTAACAGTTGAGAGATGGCCTTGAGTCTCAGGAGAGGCTTGTACTCCTGAACACTGTTGGTTGGAACTGTTAATGATCATGGGTGCCTTTGAAGTTGGAATGGGTATAGTTTGCATTATGAAGTGGCCATGAGCCTGTGGGGGCCAGGGGCACAATGTAGTGGTTAGAATGTATAGGCTCATGGGGTTGAATGCTCACTCCTTGGCTGGTGGCACTCTTTTGGAAGGTTGTAGAACCTTCGAGAGGTGGAACGTTGCTGGAAGAAGGGAATCAGTGGGGCTGGGTCTTGTGCTTCCATAGCCCGGGCCAACTTTCTCATCCTCTCTGTGCTTCCCAGCTGTGATGCAGAGTGGTCAGCCTTCTTACACCACTGCCACCACGCCTTCCCTGCTACAACAGACTGTATCCCCTCAGACTGCAAAGACAATAAACCTTTCTTGCTTTAAACTGCTTCTTGCCGAGTATTTGCTCACAGCAGTCAGAGAGATAACTAACATTGTTACACACCCATGTTTACCACCTGAGCCGGTTAACCACCGAGGCTGGGATCTCCTCCAGGTGAACCTGTGCTCCTGCTCGATGGCCGGGGTAGGCAAGCACTTGGGGCAGTGGTTCTCAACCTGTGGGCCAAGACCCCCGGGTGGAATGACCCTTTCACAGGGGCCCCCTAAGAGCATCAGAAATCACAGATGAAATTTACATTATGATTCATAGAAGTAGTAAAATCACAGTCATGAAGTAGCAACAAAATAATTTTGTGGTTGGGGGGTCACCACAACGTGAGGAACTCTATTAAAGGGCCACAGCATTAGGAAGGTTGAGAACCACTGTCTTAGGAATTGGGAAAGGCAGCAGAGTCTCAGAGAGACAGCTCAAATGTTCACATGCTATCCTGTCAGCAAACTGTTTGTCAGTGCCCGGGTGTAAATAAAGCAAAGAACGGTGTCAGGCTTATCACTGTTAAGTTAAAGGTGAACCAGGGGTAGGGGCCCAGATGACACAATGATGAAGACCAAACAGATGAGAGTAAATACTACCAGCTGTGCCTCCCTGACCCAAAGTTAACAGAGCGAAAAGGTAAGTTCATGGTAATAAACGCGGTGAGCTGTCTATCTCCCATCTCAAACACGCATCCTGCCTTTCTGGACCGACCGCACAGGACAGACAGCCTTTAGCCAACTGCATAGTTGACGTGACAATAACAGAGTGAGGTTAATTATTTTCTTCTTTGGTTGGATCTAGGAAGTGGAGCAGACTCGAGGCCCGGGTCATCCTAGGCGGAATGAAGAGTTCATGCCCCACTTTAACAAATGGCCCCAATGGATAAAGCCTTGGGGGTACCTGCTCCCTTCTTCTCTCCTGGTGCATCCATCTCTGACACTCCAAGGTGTAGCTCTCTCCTTGATCTTCGTTAAATTAAAGCTCACTTATCCTTTCCTGTGCTCTCTGCCCCATTCTTTGGGAAGGCGGAGGCAATGCTGATTTCAGGCAACTTTCCTCAGTGGCCAAGGTGTGATTCTCCAGCTCTCCCGCGATGAGATGTGGGTGCAGGGGCTCAGATAACTAATGATGTATTCACACAGGGCATGAGATCCTGGCCCACTCGGTGACAAGAGGCTCTCTCTCCTTCTCCTTGTGTCTGTCTGTCTGTCTGGCCCTCTCCCTCCCGTCTCTTCTTCTCTCTGCACCTCCTCATCCCCTCCACCTTATTATTTTGGCCTCTCCAGGTCCTGAATGTTTTCATTTTTCTTGTCCACTCTCCCCGTGGTTCCTTTACATCAGGCCTCCACCTGCTCCCTCGCCCGCTCGTTCCCCTGGCAAGGGGCTCCTCTGGTGGCACCGCCCGAGAGCAAGGCTCTTGTTGTGGTTTGATGTCTGTCGCTGTCACGAAACAACATGACCAGAAGCAACTTGGGAACGAAAGGGTTTGTCTGGCTTGCACATCCTGGGCGGTCCATCATTGAGGGAAGGCAAGGCAGGAACTTGAGGTGGGAACTTCAAGTTCCTTGAGGTGGGAACTGAACCAAAGCCGTGGAGGAATGCTGCTTAGTGACTTGTTGCTCCTGGCTCATTTACTTTGCTCCCAACCTTGGAATACCTGCCTGGGGACGGCCCCGCTTACAGTGGGCTCGGACCTGCCGCTCCAACCACTAATCAAGAAAATGCCCCCCAGACCTGCCTACAGACCAGTCTGATGGAGACATTTTCTCAGCTGAGCTTCCCTCTTCTCCACTGACTCTAGCGTGTGTCGAGTTTACAAAACAGTAACCAACAGCGCTCCGCTCTAGAAGACTCCATTTCCTGGCCTCCCCTCACTGAAAGCCATTGGAACTTGCTGCCTGTGTCCTCTCCCCAGGCCTCTCCCATTCTGGCCCATTCTCTCTCCACATCCCCAGGATCCTCTAACCCCATGAGCCACTCAGCCAACACTGGGGAGAACTCCTTTGTCTGGATCCTCCTCATGCCCTGTGGCCCTCCCTACACAGGAGTTCCTCCGCTGGTGGCTAGCCTGCTCATGAACAGCCCCATAGCTGCCTCTTCCTCAGGCCCTGTCCCCTGAGAGGCTGCGTTAGACTCTCTGACCTTGCCAGCCTGGCACGTGACCTTCTTTTTTCCACCTAGCTCCCCAGTCAGCTCTGAGTGACCCTCCTCTGCTTGTCTCCCTACCAGCATTTGGGCTCACTGGACTGGCTGATTTGGGGGATACAGGCTTTTTCCTGTCCTTCTCTTCTCTTTGACCATGACCGTCTAGCTACTTCCACATTCTGTTTTTTTTTCAAATAGTGTAATTTGTAAATTAAAGACCAAAAATCAGTAATATGGGAGATATACAGTGTTAAAATGATAGTAAATTCTTTTTGTCTAATATGATTTAATATGCTAACATAGAGTTTTGTGTTAGAAATAAAAGCTTGTTCTGAAATTGATATACAGTGAAAAAAACCCAAACCTGCATTTTGATGTATTATCCAAGAAGTTTTGTTAGAGAATAATCACTAAAGTTATAAAGTATCATCTGAGTTGGTGGGACAGTACTGCTGGATATACATAATCAGAAGAAGGAAATTACAATCTGACATTTTTTCCCTGAAAAAAAAAAGAAAAACCTCAATTCAATATTGATGAAATAGCTTCATGTAAATCTGAACCTGCTAGAGAAAAACATTGGTAAAATATTTTCAGGTTTTTATATGTAAAAGAAGTTTCTGAAAAGGTTCTCAGTAGTACTGGAACTATCTCTGAACCAACAGGGCTGTTGAGGCTGCTCAGACAGTACATTGTTTTTGCCTTGCTAGCTGAAAGATCTGAATTTTATACTCAAAATTCCTGTTAAAAATACCTGGTATGTTGGTGCGTGCTTGTAATTCCAGCCCCTGGGAGCCAGAGACAGGCAGATGCTTGGCCTTTTGAGCCTACTTAACACACACACACACACACACACACACACAAACACACACACAAACACACACACACAAACACACACACACACATATGAAATTTATGGGATAGATGGACTCTTGCAGGGTTGCCACAAATTTGAGAATAGACTGACTATATAGTGAGTTCCCGGTCAGCTTTAGCTACTTACTGATAGTTGTCTCAAAACAAAATGAAAACCCAAAACACTTACGAATGAAACAAATTATTTTAATGAAAATCCAGGAAAGATGTTTGAATCATGGAAAATATGTACATTGTATATTAAGCACTTTATAGTTATATTCATAATCAAATACTTGTTAATGATTGTTCTAGCAGCAATGGAAAATTGTTTTCTTTAATAAGATTAGTCACTGTTTAATCTTGTCCTGTTCCATTGGATTTATAGGCAATTGTGAGCTGCTGGAAGTGGGTGCTAGAAACAAAGCTACGGTTGTCTGAAGGAAGAGCAGACCTGTTAACCTCTGAAACTTCTCCTCAGTCCCTTAGATTTCTTTTAAAGCTATGAAGGCCTAAACACTTCAAACCATTTACCCAGTCACATATGAAAAGATGAAATGTTTTACTTTAGAAGCTGGAACTCCGAATCTGGGTGTTCCATTTATTATTTTGTGTGTGTCTGTGTGTTTGTGTGCACATATGAAGGTGTGCCTGCAGAAGTCAAAGGACAGCATGTGGGAGTTAGTTCTCTCCTTTCTCCGTGTGGCTTCTGGGGATCCAAATAAGTCATAGGCTTAGTGACAAGTGCTTTTGCACACGGAGATACCTGCCTAGTTCCCCCAAATCATTTCAGTCATGAAGAATGTGTCACAAAGGTAGCTCCTGGGAATAGATGACTGGTTCACCATTCTGGAAGATGGGGGAAGAGGCTTCCCTGGAGTCATCGTCTACAAATTCACAACCTATTGCAGGAGGGTGCCTCCCACAGTACATTGCCTAGCTGATGCGGAAGAGTATCATCTCCAGTGCAGTATGCACTGTCCACCTGGGGACCAGTCCTTCCTGATACCTTGGCTTTGTACACCTGCTAACCCATGAGACTAAAAGAAGGCCAATGACATCCCTGCGGGCCTTTTCCCAACTTGTACGGAAGAGCATCATCCTCAAGAGAGTGTCAACAAAAGAAGGCAGCACCCCAAAGAAGTACAGTGTCCCATTTATAAGGAGGCTTCCCTCCCAGTGTGCTTTGTAACTTATCGAACTGCAGGAGGCATGCATCCATAGCTTAAAGTCTCCTAGAATACTGGGAGGTAACAAGCATATTGAAAAGAAAGTGGGAAAGTCACCATCCCTATATTTGTTGTTTTTGAGTTTTGAAACTCCCAATTATGTCCCATGGTTCCCTGAAATGGGCAACATTCCATAACCTAGCATTTAAAGAAGTCCTTAACTGTGTCATACCCATTTATATTACAAGGTATACTTCTCTAACAATGAGAAAACCTTTGATTTCTTCCAATTTGCTATTTGTCCATTTTAGAATAACTTGTATCACCCCATTATACATTTGTATCAAACCATGTCACTAACAAAGATGTCTAATGGGACAAGTAGACAATGTAAAGTTAAAGAACCCAGGTGTGAAGCCTATAAAAAGAAAAGAGTATATTTAAGGATTAGGTAAAGAGCAAATATATGGCAAAAAGTGAAGACAAGGGCATTTCAGCACTATGAGATAATAGTCGCAAATATTACTTCCATCACAAAGTATTAGTGATCAAACATTGCGAAGACAGAGCTTTATGTAATAGTCAAAAACAATTCCGACAAACAAAACAAAACAGAACAAAAAAACAGAATGTGGAAGTAGCTAGACGGTCATGGTCAAAGAGAAGAGAAGGACAGGAAAAAGCCTGTATCCCCCAAATCAGCCAGTCCAGTGAGCCCAAATGCTGGTAGGGAGACAAGCAGAGGAGGGTCACTCAGAGCTGACTGGGGAGCTAGGTGGAAAAAAGAAGGTCACGTGCCAGGCTGGCAAGGTCAGAGAGTCTAACGCAGCCTCTCAGGGGACAGGGCCTGAGGAAGAGGCAGCTATGGGGCTGTTCATGAGCAGGCTAGCCACCAGCGGAGGAACTCCTGTGTAGGGAGGGCCACAGGGCATGAGGAGGATCCAGACAAAGGAGTTCTCCCCAGTGTTGGCTGAGTGGCTCATGGGGTTAGAGGATCCTGGGGATGTGGAGAGAGAATGGGCCAGAATGGGAGAGGCCTGGGGAGAGGACACAGGCAGCAAGTTCCAATGGCTTTCAGTGAGGGGAGGCCAGGAAATGGAGTCTTCTAGAGCGGAGCGCTGTTGGTTACTGTTTTGTAAACTCGACACACGCTAGAGTCAGTGGAGAAGAGGGAAGCTCAGCTGAGAAAATGTCTCCATCAGACTGGTCTGTAGGCAGGTCTGGGGGGCATTTTCTTGATTAGTGGTTGGAGCGGCAGGTCCGAGCCCACTGTAAGCGGGGCCGTCCCCAGGCAGGTATTCCAAGGTTGGGAGCAAAGTAAATGAGCCAGGAGCAACAAGTCACTAAGCAGCATTCCTCCACGGCTTTGGTTCAGTTCCCACCTCAAGGAACTTGAAGTTCCCACCTCAAGTTCCTGCCTTGCCTTCCCTCAATGATGGACCGCCCAGGATGTGCAAGCCAGACAAACCCTTTCGTTCCCAAGTTGCTTCTGGTCATGTTGTTTCGTGACAGCGACAGACATCAAACCACAACAAGAGCCTTGCTCTCGGGCGGTGCCACCAGAGGAGCCCCTTGCCAGGGGAACGAGCGGGCGAGGGAGCAGGTGGAGGCCTGATGTAAAGGAACCACGGGGAGAGTGGACAAGAAAAATGAAAACATTCAGGACCTGGAGAGGCCAAAATAATAAGGTGGAGGGGATGAGGAGGTGCAGAGAGAAGAAGAGACGGGAGGGAGAGGGCCAGACAGACAGACAGACACAAGGAGAAGGAGAGAGAGCCTCTTGTCACCGAGTGGGCCAGGATCTCATGCCCTGTGTGAATACATCATTAGTTATCTGAGCCCCTGCACCCACATCTCATCGCGGGAGAGCTGAGAATCACACCTTGGCCACTGAGGAAAGTTGCCTGAAATCAGCATTGCCTCCGCCTTCCCAAAGAATGGGGCAGAGAGCACAGGAAAGGATAAGTGAGCTTTAATTTAACGAAGATCAAGGAGAGAGCTACACCTTGGAGTGTCAGAGATGGATGCACCAGGAGAGAAGAAGGGAGCAGGTACCCCCAAGGCTTTATCCATTGGGGCCATTTGTTAAAGTGGGGCATGAACTCTTCATTCCGCCTAGGATGACCCGGGCCTCGAGTCTGCTCCACTTCCTAGATCCAACCAAAGAAGAAAATAATTAACCTCACTCTGTTATTGTCACGTCAACTATGCAGTTGGCTAAAGGCTGTCTGTCCTGTGCGGTCGGTCCAGAAAGGCAGGATGCGTGTTTGAGATGGGAGATAGACAGCTCACCGCGTTTATTACCATGAACTTACCTTTTCGCTCTGTTAACTTTGGGTCAGGGAGGCACAGCTGGTAGTATTTACTCTCATCTGTTTGGTCTTCATCATTGTGTCATCTGGGCCCCTACCCCTGGTTCACCTTTAACTTAACAGTGATAAGCCTGACACCGTTCTTTGCTTTATTTACACCCGGGCACTGACAAACAGTTTGCTGACAGGATAGCATGTGAACATTTGAGCTGTCTCTCTGAGACTCTGCTGCCTTTCCCAATTCCTAAGACAGTGGTTCTCAACCTTCCTAATGCTGTGGCCCTTTAATAGAGTTCCTCACGTTGTGGTGACCCCCCAACCACAAAATTATTTTGTTGCTACTTCATGACTGTGATTTTACTACTTCTATGAATCATAATGTAAATTTCATCTGTGATTTCTGATGCTCTTAGGGGGCCCCTGTGAAAGGGTCATTCCACCCGGGGGTCTTGGCCCACAGGTTGAGAACCACTGCCCCAAGTGCTTGCCTACCCCGGCCATCGAGCAGGAGCACAGGTTCACCTGGAGGAGATCCCAGCCTCGGTGGTTAACCGGCTCAGGTGGTAAACATGGGTGTGTAACAATGTTAGTTATCTCTCTGACTGCTGTGAGCAAATACTCGGCAAGAAGCAGTTTAAAGCAAGAAAGGTTTATTGTCTTTGCAGTCTGAGGGGATACAGTCTGTTGTAGCAGGGAAGGCGTGGTGGCAGTGGTGTAAGAAGGCTGACCACTCTGCATCACAGCTGGGAAGCACAGAGAGGATGAGAAAGTTGGCCCGGGCTATGGAAGCACAAGACCCAGCCCCACTGATTCCCTTCTTCCAGCAACGTTCCACCTCTCGAAGGTTCTACAACCTTCCAAAAGAGTGCCACCAGCCAAGGAGTGAGCATTCAACCCCATGAGCCTATACATTCTAACCACTACATTGTGCCCCTGGCCCCCACAGGCTCATGGCCACTTCATAATGCAAACTATACCCATTCCAACTTCAAAGGCACCCATGATCATTAACAGTTCCAACCAACAGTGTTCAGGAGTACAAGCCTCTCCTGAGACTCAAGGCCATCTCTCAACTGTTAGCCCCTGCAAAATCAAAAACAGGAGATATATGTATTTCCAACAAACACTCAATGGCATGGAGTAAACATGGGGACGTGGCAAAGAAAGATGAGACCAAACCAAGATGGAAATCCAGGAGAGGAAATGCTGCAGCTTCTTGTCCATTATCTGGGGGCTCCTATGGGAACCATCTTTGTTCCAAAGTTCTGGCGTAGCCCGGTCCTCCAGCTGGGGCCCAGGTAGTCCCTATCTTTGGCTGACTCCACTCTGAACCCACAACTTGTCTCAGTGGGATGGCCCATGCTCTGGGCATCCCCTCCATCCTGGCGTCTCTATTGCAAACTAGGCTTGGCCTCCACGGCTTTACAGCAGCAACCTGAGAGCCTCCTTGTGGGGAATATGGTCCTGCCACACTTTGCCTAGCTTCAGTGGCTTCATGGACCCTTGACCCAAAGCTCTATCATCCCCCAACCATGCATTCTTGCCTGCTTGCAAAGCCAACAGCAGGTGGAGGGTGCTGCCACACCAGCTTGAGATGTCCTATCTCGTACCCTGAGACCCAAGTGGTAGCCATCTCTGTCCACCTTAGTGGTTTCAGTCAGAGCAAATGGCTGTCCGGGATGGTCTCTTTGAGCAGAAGACACCCTCAGCGGTGTCCCGATCCATGCCTCTCCTTTCCCACACCTTTGTACTTTGATAAGTCACAGCCTTCAGAGGGCACGGCCTTGCCCTCTTGGCACCTTTCCGATCGTGCCAGTATAGACTACAAGGCTTCTCTGTCCTGGGGCTAATGCCTTTACCAAGGACAGCTGTGCTTGCTCCGTAACTTTGAACTCTTTGCTGTCCTTGACCATCTGCAGAGTCTGCACACCTTTCTGCTCCACTCTTTGCTCTGTCTCTGCAGACCTGTGTGAGAGCATTGAGCAGTAACCTCGACAGAGCCTGAATGCTATCCTGTCCCCAAGCTTCTCCCAACAAACTAAGTACCCCGTTACTTTTGAATTCTGCCTCACTCACGTTCTCAGGACACAAGCCAAATGCAGCTAGGGTCTCTGCCAGAATTTCACACCCATGGGCCTCCAGCCCAGTTCCCAGAGGAGTCTCATGCCCCTCTGAAAGGTCACAAGCTGGGCCTCCACTGCCTGCACTGCTCTCGGCATCCGGGCCTTCCCAACTACCAGAATGGCCCCTGAAGCTCTTACCTGAGCATTCTAGGCCCTTGCCAGTGCGAAGTTCTCAACTCTGCCACGTTCCTCCCCCAGACCAGTTCAAAGCCCTGCATAGCACATGTTCCCCATATCTCATTCTGCCTCGTTACTTTTCTCATCGTTTAAGAACAAATCCCCGCCGGGCGGTGGTGGCGCACGCCTTTAATCCCAGCACTTGGGAGGCAGAGCCAGGCGGATCTCTGTGAGTTCGAGGCCAGCCTGGGCTACCAAGTGAGTCCCAGGAAAGGCACAAAGCTACACAGAGAAACCCTGTCTCAAAAAACCAAAAAAAAAAAAAAAAAAAAAAAAAAAAAAAAAAGAACAAATCTCCTCCCAGAGAGGAGGAAGGGGGCAGGGTACATCCCACCTTGGTGCAGAAGCAATGGCGGCAGGAACAGGAGCAGGAACAACAGAAGGAGGCTGGCCCTTGGCATCACTGGTGGAGTCAGGAAGCAGCAGAGCAAGCAGAGGAAGTGGGGCCAGTCTCCAAACCCTCCAGGCCCTTCCAGGTGACTCACCTCCTCCAGTGAGGTCTGCCTCCTAAAGGCACACAGCCTTTCAAAAGAGTGCCACCAGCTGGTGACCAGGAGTTCAAAGGCATGAGTCTCTGGGGGCCACTTCCCCTGCAAACCACAACAGTAGCTGGGTGGGGGCAGGCAGGTCTCCGGGGCGCGGGAAAGTGCCAGGTATAGAGTCCAGAGCACCTGCTGTGGCCCAATGTCTGGAGCTCCTTCCCAGGTCAAAGGGGGCTGGCTGCATGAGGCCTGCCCCCACCAGCAAGGTGGTGGCCACAGTCAGTCCTTGTAAAATCAGGTAAGCTGCTTCTCTCTCTCTCTCTCTCTCTCTCTCTCTCTCTCTCTCTCTCTCTCTCTCTCTCTCTCTCAACACTCGCAAGTGTGAAGGTCACTCCAGTGACCTTTCAAGTGTCCTTTCCTCTAGTGGTGGAAGCTGTCTGCAGTGAGCCCAGCAGGGTCCTCTAGATGGTGATCCTGGAGAAGGAGACTCGCAGGTGGTGACTCTGGCCTAGGGCATGACCATGCAGCTCCACCAGAGCCTGGATGGCCTCCTCCACCGAGCCCATTCGGATCAGCGCCATCTTGCGGTCCTTTGGGAAGAACTTGAAAGCCTTGACAGAACCCCCGCCACTGGAGAAGAGCTTCCTGAGGTCTTCCTCCAAGACCGAGGTGGGCAGGTTGGAGAGGTGCAGGGTGGCAGTGGGCGGAAAGATGTTCTGGAAGTTCTTGGATCCGGGCTTCCTGAAGCGGTGCAGTGGGGAGTTGACATAGTCCTTGGTGAGGTCCTGGTCCTCCTTGCCCTCCCGGGGCAGCTTCACGCTCTGGTGCTTGGAGAGCACGATGCAGAGAGACTTGCCATGCAGCTTGTGCCCGTTCAGGTGCCTCAAGGCCAGCTCAGCCTGGCTCCCATCGGCCATCTGCACCAGCGCGTTCTCCTTCTTCTTGTACAGGATCTTCACCCGCTGCACATTGCCATAGGCACCGAACAGAATGAAGAGGCTTTGGGGAGTGACTTTCTCAGGGTTGAGGTTGGCAACGAGGAGGACAGCGTTCGCCAGAGCCGGGGAGCCTGAGGTGATGACTTGGCTCTCTGCTCCAGCTGCCACCGCTGCCACAGCCACTTCTGGCACGGCCAGGGGCGCCGGGGCCCCACACAACTCTGGAACAAAGGCAAAGCCTGCAGCTTGAGGAACTGCAAAGGTGTGAGGTAATCCAGGGCTTGCATAGGGAGAAGCTGAGATGGCCACAGGGGCACCGAGGGCTGTGGCCCTGTTCTGGGCTGGCAAGGGCTGGCTGTCCCCCGAGGGCAGGTCTGGGCGCGTGTAGTCGCGGCTCTGGTCGTTGTTGTACTTGACTGTGAGGTCAGTGAACCCAGAGAAGGTGATGCGCAGGGTGCAGCAGGCGTCGTAGATGTTCTGCCCATCCAAGAACAGCTTGGCACGCTGGGCACTCAGCGGGTCCGCATACTGTAACAGCACGTGGAACCGGTTGTTCTTGCTGTATGTGATGATTTTCAGAACTGTGCCAAACCTGGAGAAGAGCTTGTGCAGCACTTCCAAGGTCACGAGACAGAAGTAGTTCTCCACAAGGATCCTGAGCACAGGGGTTCCACTGGCCACCACTCTCCCTGTGTCCACAGCAGCGGCGGGGGCGGCCGAGCCCACATTTCCTGCCTGGTCTGAGTTCTCAGCTGGCAGGCCTGGCTGGGCACCCACCTGGCTGGAGGCACCTGCCTGCCTGGGGTCACCCTCCTGGCTAGAGGCACCCCCCTTGCTGCGGGATCTTCTCACCTTGAGCTCTTTGTAGCAGGAGAACTGGATGTGGACAGGCTGCCCACGCAGCACAGGAGTCACGCAGGTGTAGTAGCTGACCATGGTCTTGGCGGCCTCCTCTGTGTTCATCTCCATGAAGGCCTGGTTCTTCTCCTTCAGGAACAGTAGGTTGGACACCTTCCCGAATGGCAGAGCCAGACAGAGAACTTCTCTTTCGGTGACACCGCTTGGCAGTCTGCAGATGTGGATCACTCTCGATGAGCCCTCAAGGCTCCTGCTGTTCCTCTTGAACCTCTTGCTGCCGTTTCCTTTGGATGCAGGGGGTGAGTGGCTGCTCATGACAGCAGATTGGTTCTGGACACGGGCAGAGAGAAGAGACCCTGCGACCACAGCCCCTCCACCAAGTGCCGTGTAGGTCTAAGGCACAGGAGCAGAATTGCAGGAGATGGAGTGGAGCGGAGTGACTAGCCCGGCCCTCCTTGTTTGATACAAAGTTGGCTTGATCAGAGTCACGTGCCTCTGGTGTTGAACACTGACGCTCCCCACACTATTCTGGAGCATTCTCAGTTTCTCTTTCTCTGTGTGTCTCTATTTGCCTTGGTCTCTCTCTCTCTGTCTCTGACTCTGTCTCTGTCTGTCTGTCTGTCGGTCTGCTCCTCCCTTTCTCTCTCCCTCCCTGCCCCTCCTGTGTCTGTCCCCCATATATGCTGCCTGGAATGTAGGGAGAAACACATACAGTTTCTCAGATCTTGTGTGTCTGTGGGACGAGGGGTTAGCTTATCCCTTTTGACCTGGAGCTATACTTTTTTTTTTCTTGAAAATCTCTATGCTACAATATAATATTCACTAATTATTGGCATACTGAGTTCCAAGCACAGAGGATTGTACTAAGTACCTGGAAACCTCTTCATAATGTTCCTGAAATGTACATCATATGCTTAAGCACTATTATGAGTCACATTTCTGTTTCGGTTTGGGATTATTTTGTTTAGAAAGCATCATGGTGTAGCTGTAGTTTGCAGTGTGTCAGGAAAATTGCAAGAGATAACAAGGATGCTAAATTACAATGTATTGAAAAGTAGTGGCCCTGGGCATTCTTGTCAAAGAGGCTATTGTGCAGAGTGCAGAGTGGAGGAGATGCCAATACACTCAGGGTGGACTTCATGTTTTAGCTCAAGGACTTGATAGTAGGGAGAGGCAAGGATTTGGGAAAGGAGTCACAGTAATCAAGGGGATGGTGGAGTTACTGAACTGGATCGTTTTTTAAACTGAGTACGATGTTTCAGAAAATATCCTATGTATTATCCAGTATCTGAAAATGGGAAGGAATTTCATTCTGCTGCTAAGCACAACTCTTTGCCCTGCAATTAACTGAGTTTTGTGGGTCTTTTCCACCTCCCAGCATGTGAATGAGGGCTCAGTTCTGGATGATAGCTACAGTTCCATCATGTCAGAGTTGCTGAGATGTGGAGGGATTTATTCACTGCTGATACACTCTGCCTGAAAAACACCCAGTGCCGACAGGACTCAAGTAAAACATACAGTCTCAAACCTAGGAGTGTCTCCTTGTGAACAACAAGATGGAGTCGAATCCTGTGCCCTGATATTTTAAAAAAGAGACATGTATGATGACCTAAATACTACTGTGGGGACACTCAGAGTCAATGACCAACCAGGTTTAAACAGTGCCAGTCATTTTCAGTATAATGGTCATCGTGATGAGCACATGAATGGCTTTGCTCTGTAGACTTACAAGCGTGTGGTTCCTTTGTAAAATACAGGTGATTTTTTCTTTCATATCTGTGCGTTGTTCTTCTCATGCCTTACTTCATTAGAATAATAGCTAGGGCAAATGCAAAAATTGTACTAAATTCAAGGAATCTTTACAGACTCTAGGTAACTTATTGCCAGTTTAAAAACTAAAATTCTGTGTAAGGCAACTATTTCCTCTCTGCCTGAGCCAGTCAGTGGTTGGGTTACTTTTTCTTTCTCTCAGGACTCCATGCAGAGAAACAGAGTGGACTGAACTGTTCCAAATGCCCATTGAGAGGGAAAATATATCCCAACTTACCTACACTTAGACATCCAGGAAATCTGTCATTGAGGAGATAAATGAAAGATTTTAAAATAAAAAAAAAAGTCTCAGGAAACCTGTCCTGGAAAACTCTGAAGAGACAGAAAGAAAATAATGCAAATCAGAAAGTTGGATTCCATAAAGTCAGTCAAGGAACGTGTCGAGATAAACGACATCTTTTATACTTTATATCTTTTTGTTTTCTAAATGATGAGTGACATAACAATGTATAGTGTGGTTGTAGCTTGTGATTAGTGAAATGAGTGTCAGGAACATACAGAGTTGTTAGGAACGCTATATTGGGAGGGATCATCACTACAAATTAAGTGATGCACTGCTACTGGATGGTGGACTTAAGGAGGTAAATATGTATATTGATTGGAAAGTGTCTTTTGTTTTGAGGAGACACCATGACCGAGACAATTCCTAAGAGAAAATATTCAATCTGGTGCTTGCTTACAGTTTCAGAGGCTTAGACCAATATTCTTGTAGTCATCATGGTTGAGATCATGGTGGCAGGCAGGCAGGTATGGTTCTGGAGGAGAGAGCCTTACATCTTAATATTCAGGTTGAAGGTGGAAGAGACAGAGAGAAAAAAACACAAAGAGACAGAGACACAGAGACTTGGCCTGTTGTGGGCTTTATCAACCTCATAGCCCACTCCAGTGACACACCTCATCCAACAGGGACACATGTCCTAATAAAGCCACATATCTTAATCCTTCTCAAACAGTTCCACTAACTCGGATTGAAACACTTAAACATATGAGTCTATGTGAACCATTCTAATTTAAACTACCACAGAAAGTCTAGGGAAATCACAAAAAAAGCTATTTTACAATAGCACAACCAATATTCTAAGAATGACACCTATGGAATCACAGAAAATATTCAATTATGATCAGAAGATCATGGGCTAGAGAGATGGTCAGTAGTCAAAAGCTCTGTTCTTCCAAAGGACTTGGGTTCAATTCCCAGCATCGCCATGGTGGTTCACAACCATCCATAATTCCAGTTCCAGAATATACAGGATACACCGACATACATGAGTGTAAAACACTCAAACATAACACAACATAAAGAAATGTAAAAAAAAGATAAAAAATTGGTATAATCAAAGGGTCAAATTGGAGGGAGAAGAAAACATTTGCTGGTGACTATGGGTCACATGGATCAGATTATAGAAACATCTTTAAAATGGGTACAATAGAGATACTCCCAATAAACCACTAGCACTCAGGGTGGATTATGAAAACAAGTTATAATTGGTATGTAAGGCATTCATATTCAATACAATGACTGTTTTTGTTGTTGTTGTTGTTGTTGTTGTTTAAAAAAGAGATTTAAGAAAGGCTCACTCCAAAAAAAGTTGCAGTAGGTGCATTAATTTCAAATCAAGCAGATGTCAGATCAAGAAATGGCCAGTAGGAAAGATAAACATTACAAAGTCACAAAAGGGTCAATTCTCCAAAAGAAAATCATATTCTCAAACAAGTGTGCCCCAGTGACAGTGTCAAAACATGTAAGACCAATCTTGGCGAGTGGCATGGAGAAGTTCACAGTAGTAATGGAGAGCTCCACTCTCCTCTGCTAGTTATTGGTAAACCAAGGAAGCATACGATGAGGAATCGAGTAGAGACTCTGAAGATCATTGGCAGTCATCTCACTCTGCTTAGTATTTAGAGACTATGCCATATCTAAACATAGTCGGATTCAAGTATCTCAAGGCAACAAGAAACAATTGCAAAGAGAATTCATTCTTAGATACAAAAAAAAATAACAAATAGAACAGAAGCAATGTAAAAGACGTTTCAAACCAGTTTTAAGATATCATTAATATTAGGGATATGGAGATGGAATACAAATTGTTGTAAACACATGTATGCACATACACATACATGCACACCCCACCCAACTATCCATATATGTATGTGAAATCTTCATTGAATGTTATGAGAAACTTATGATTTAAGTAACTTTAGATATAAAGAATTAAGGATAAAGACAAAAGCTGAACTTATGCATTATGTGATCATGAACTAAGTTTTTGCCCACCAAGAAGAATTTTAGCAAATCGACACCTTTGAATCTTTCACAGGAACTGAGAAACTAAAAGCATGGTAAATGAGGAGGAAGAACTTTTATAACGGGCAGTGGTATGGATAATAAAGCACCAGAGGCCAAATTTTCCATAAAGCAATGCAATAATTTCAGGGAAATAGGCTTCAACTCATCTTAAGCTTCTTATAAATATTCAGGATAACTTTCAATAAAATTTGTAGTACCATGCCCATACCCCATGCACACTCTTTTGTTCTTTCCACAAATGAAGACTAGCAAGCACAGCGATTGGTTATTAATACCACCTTACAATAAAAAGAAATAGAGATGTATGACGAACTGGCTGGTTCAAGGAACTAGAATATATGTAAGACTATAACCCAAGGAAGGTGGAAATGTGAAAGATAAGTGGAAAAGCACAGGATTTCACGAAATACAAACCCAAATCACAGGAGCATATCAAAATGCACTGAGACCTGACTGAAAGGGCTACCACTGCCCTTTCAGTTGATGTTCAGGCCAGTCTCAAACTCAAATTATATAACCTAAAATGAATGAAACAAATAATTTAAAAGAAAAGGGCTACCACTGCCAGCCATGGCAGTGAATGCCTGTAATCCATCACCTGTGAGGCTGGGGCAAGGTGATGATGTTCAGGCCAGTCTCAAAAGAAAATAATATACCATAAAATAAATGAAAGAGTTAAAAAAGAAAGGGCAGTTGTTGGCCACAGCTTTATAATTTGAGCAAAAGGAGAGGGATAAATGGTAAAATATCAGATAACAAACTAAAACCTAAGTTTCATCATAATATTAACGTATAAAGAAATAGTTTAATAAACAAGTCAGTTGAAGAACAAAGATAAGTCTTCCCTGATGAAGACTTTCAAAGAAACTATGAGTATACAAATTCAAAGCTGTTATTCAACAAAGAGCAGATGAAAAACCAGACTACTAGATTCACATTCATTACCAACTGGAAAATGGGTAGTTTGGTCCACACTTCAACTACACTAGTCCTGACTCTTTCCCCTTTGTCGTGGACCTAATTTGCTAAGCATTTTCCTCTAATGTTCTCTTACATCCCCAGAAGCTCTCCACTAGGGTCCTCCCCTGACATCACAATTTACCCAGTACTGACTCTGGCCTCCTTTAAAACATACGAAATTCTTGAACGTAAGTTCTACTATTATGTACCCCAAGCTGTTGTTACACTTGTCCCTGTGACCAAATAACTTCCAGGTGACAAGATAGACATCCACATAGGTCTGCATCTCAACTCCATCATTTGATGATCTTTTGGGGGACAGATTACAAAAGGGCATGAGTTAAACTCTTTGTGTCAGTTAGTTTATATGGTTATTACTCATTTTGATTATTTTTCACAACTTTCAAATTTAAGAATTTACGAAACTCAAAGGAAAAAACCCCACTAATTTGAGAATACATTATACCTCAAATTTTTATTTATCTATTTATTTATTTTTGTTTATCAAGTCAAGGTTTCTCTGTGTCATAGCCCTGCCTGTCCTAGAACTAGCTCTGTACACCAGGTTGGCCTTGAGCTTAGAGATCCACCTGCCTCTGCCTCCTGAGTGCTGGGATCAAAGGTGCATGGCACCACACCCAGCTACCTCAAATATTTATATAGTCATCAAGAATTTAAATGCAAAGGACAAGCTTGTCAATAATATAATGTGCTGAACTATGAACTATGAATATTATGTAGGTCTGTATTTAAAAACTGAATGGATTTATTCATAATAACTTAAGAACTGGTGAAAAATTAAAAAGTACATTAAAAACTCTGAAACTAAAAAAATTAAATGTGTATTTTATTGTCTGTCATTTATATGTCAAAGAAACTTAAAAATTATGCTTTGTTAAGTAAATATCCAAAAACTTTATCTGGACCTTATCCAACATTAGAGGATACCAGTAGATTTCATCGGTTATATTTAGTTTTCTATCCTACCAACTAAATAATCTCCCTATGACAGTGTCTTTTCTTACACATATTGTCAGGTACTATCCAAAGGTATACTGAGGGAAGAAGTATAATAGATACACAGTATGCCTCAGAGCTCATTGCCTACTGGAAGTGGTGTAAAATAGCCCAAGAAACTACAATAAATTGTTATATGTGTTTTTATTTTAGGTGAAATTCAAGATCCCCTTAAAACTGGATACTCAAGGAGTTAGATGTGAGGGAAGCATGGAGAACTGTAGCTGTGTCCTAACTGCTGCCTTGTCTCCTGTGGCTACACATTCTTGAAGCAATAATTAGGCTGGTTCCTCTTGCTGTGGAAGAAGCTAAGGCACCAGGCACTTCCCAGAGGCTCCACATGCATACCAATGAAGGGTCTGCATCCTCAAAGGACTTGGCTTCCTGAGAGTATCATTTGCATTCAAATCCCTCCTTGTGGGCCTTACAAGAATATCATGGAAAGAAATAGCCTTAAAAGGAAAGCTTGCTCATCAAAATTTGGGAAGGGGCAAAAGGTCACCATACCTCCATGAATATGCCACCCAACTCATAAACAGTCAGTTAAAATCTACCACTGTGAGTCCAAAGGACTACTAGCTTTGTGTCTGTCTACTCCAGTCTCTCTAGAGTATATAATTGCTTTTCTAAATAAACTTAAGTTGTCTGTGTCTCTCAGCTGATTTTTTACTTCCAGAAGATAAGAACCAAGAAGAGGGTAGGGCGTGGTGGCCCATGCCATTTTGGGAAGCAGAGGCAAACAGGTCTCTATATGAGTGTGAGAACAACCAGGGCTACATACAGGGACCCTGTTTCACAGAACACACAAAGTACCAAAAAGAAAACCTTGAACCAGTAACAGGGAGAGGATTCTACAGCTTCCTGGAGCAGGTGACGGGCATGTATCCAAAGAACCCGTTATCTGGGTGAAGAAGAACAGAGTTGTCTGAAAAACAGAAACAAAGGGCCTTCACCATTACTTGGAAACCAGAGAATGCATGGGGGGAAGATTTTTTACTCAGGCCTTTAACAGCAGATTATAAAGTATGTATTTATGTGGTGGGCTCTTCCTACAGATTCTAATACTACTGAGGAAACTGAGGTTTCCTTTGAGGGTTCTTATGATCATTAATAACAGAATTTAGAAATGCATTTTAAAAAAAAAAAGCTCCAGGACAATTTTGTTAGAATTTAAGACAAAAACCCAGTACAGATGGGGTGAAAATCCTGGCAGCTGCCAGAAGGGGAAATGGAGAAAAGGTCATGCATGCCTCTTAAGTTAGATATGGAATAGAAATAGACAGCTTATTAAGGAAAATAAAAACCCTCCCAAGAATGGAATTAGGCTGCTTAGTTGAGGAAAGAGCCCCCAAAGCATCCAAGCATGTGGTGTATAGTCTTTTATAGTCCTCTTGTCCTCCTTGTTTTTACTTCGAGGACTTGTTCCTTGGGTGGGGCCAGGGAAGGAAGGGCTTCCAGTCTTCTGCAAACTGACTTTTTCACTTGCTACTCTCCTATCACAGTAAGACTGATGAGCAATTACTTAATTTAATTAATATTGGAATCTTACCTACCTAGAACAATATTGAACATACATGTGCTTCATAATTGCTAACTGAATGAGCAAATGCTATGCTATAAAACTATTCAGTATATACTTGAACGGTATGTATATCTCAGACTAACAGAAAAAAAATTAACAAATACTGCTAGGGGATGTCTTTCTGTATGCTGTGAATATAAGTTGTTCCCTTTGGTTAATTAATAAACTACTTTGGCCTATGGCAAGGAAGCTTAGAGGCAGGCAGGAAATTCAAGCAGATAGACAGGAAGAAGAAAGGAGGGAGAGGAGGAGATGCCTGCTGCTGCCATGAGAAGCAAGATGCCAGCAGACCAGTAGAGCCACGGAACACGTGGCAAAACATAGATTAATAGAAATGGGGTAATTTAAGTTATAAGAGCTAGCTAGCGGAACTGCAATAGGCCATGCAATTGGTGATTGAAATTAAGCCTCTGAATGATTATTTTATAAGCAGCTGAGGGGCCTCTCGGCTGGGCGAGACACAGGAAAACTTCCGGCTATAAAATACCTCGGCAGAAATAATTAATTAAGCACATAGATAGCAAACATTAAAACAGCAGGAATGGATATATGCTCAGTGGAGAACAGGCCCCATGGTAGAACTTATTTGTAGCATGCAAAAGACCCAGGGTTCCATCCCCTGGTTCCATCCCCAAAATCACTTTTTAAAAAAAATCCCCCCAAAATAAATATTTTTATTCCTCCAAGATTACACATAGTGTGGACTCAACAAAAATAACTTTGGTTCTGATCAGGGTTGTAGCAGTACACTCAGAACGTTTTCAATCCTAGCGGCAGACTGTTATCATTTTGCTGAGCTGGTCACTAGGGCAGTAGTTTCAAATTTTAATTGCCCATTTCAGAAATAGTGAGACCATTTCTTTCTCATACTTTGCAGAAAATATGAATGAACAGATTACTGAGGAAGATTTTATGTCATAATCCAAAGCCACTGCACATGAATGTGAGAAATCACAAGGGCTCCAACACAGGAGGAAAGTTCTTGAGGTTATAACACATTTCTACTTTAAGTGGTGCTTATCAGTTTTAAAGATTTTATATATTTAAAATCTTTTAGGTTTAAAATCATCTCCATGATAAGCACAAATAAAACATAGAACACAAACAAAAGGAAATGAGGAGGTAATAAAAACATGTCATTTTAAAAAAAGGCAACTAATCACAAAGGCAGGCAGTAAAAAGCAGAAATGGGAGAGAAGCATGATATAAAGCATACTAAAAAATCCCCACTAAAATGCATTGCTAATTCTGCATATATGTTGAAAATATGTATGAGTGTGAGTGCATTAACCTATGCATGCACATGTGGATGCCAGAATGTCTTCATGGATGCTATGACACCTTGGGTGTCTTCCTTTACCAGTGCCCCCCCTTAATTTTTTGGAGACATAATTACTTCATTGAGCTTGAAGCTTGTCATTTGGCCTGCACTGGCTGGCTAGAAAGGCCCTGGGATCCATCTGTCTCCACCCCTGGTCCCCACCATGGGGATTAGAGGTATGTGTGGTACCACACCTAGCTTTTACATATGAGTTTGAGATCCAAACTCAGATCTTTATTCCTGGACACCAATCACTTTACCCCTGAGTCATCTTCCCAGGTCCTACTAATTATTTATGTAAAAATTAACAAGAATATCCAGCTCCATGTGTTGCCCTGTATAGACTCATATATTTGAACAATTGGTCTTCAGTTAATAATGCCATTTGGGGAGTAGGGGTAGCCTTGCTGGAGGAAGGACTTCACCAGGAGTAGGCTTTGAGAGTTTATAATTGCACCCCACTAAAAGTTTGCTCTGTGTGTTTTGTGTTTGTGGTTGAAAATGTGATTTCTCAGCTTCCTACTCCAGCCTCTTCCTTTGATGCTGCCTCTGCTAAAATCAACTCTTCCTTAAGTTGCTTTTGGCCATAGTGTTTTATCACAGCAACAGAAAAGGAAGTGTCTTAGTTAGGGTTTCTATTGCTGTGAAGAGACACCATGACCACGGCAACTCTTATAAGGAAAACATTTAACTGGGGGGGCTCACTTACAGTTTCAGAGGTTCAGTCCATTATCATCATGGCAGGAAGCATGGTGGCATGCAGGCAGACATGGTGCTGGCTACATCTTGATCAGAAGGCATCAGGAAGTTGACTGAAGACACTGGGCGGTATCCTGAGCATCGGAAACCTCAAAGCCTGCCCCCACAGTGACACACTTGCTATAACAAGGCCATAACTACTCCAACAAAGCCACAACTCCTAATAGTGCCACTCCCTATGGCCTTATGAGGGACAATTACATGCAGACTACCACAATAACTAATACATCGTACCAATTACTTTTCATCTTTAATAAATTTCTCTGTGATTTATTATCTGTAAATGTCTTGTATACTTATTTTTTAAAGTTTTTTTAAACTGATTTATTTAGTCAGTAGGGGTGAATCATCTAATTGAGTACCAGCTCCAGTTCTGCATGTTTGATGACATATGTAAGTGTTGTCTTCAGCAATAGGGCCTTACCATCAGATTGAAGAGAGCAACCAATAGCCTTATGATGTTTGGGGGAGTCTATGGGACCTCTATGGCCAACAATTCAATAAGATGTAACCCATTCCTGGCACTAGAGATTTTAATTGGTGGCATAAGATGTATAGCTGGGGCATTGTCTCACTTGTATGGTGATTCCATTTAAATTTCATTCATATATATATAATTCATATATATATATATATATATATATATATATATATATATATATATATATATATACACACACACACACATATATATTCTTTTTGAGACAGGGTTTCTCTGTGTAGCTTTGGTGCCTGTCCTGGATCTTGCTCTATAGACCAGATTGGCCTCAAACTCGCAGAGATCCACGTGGCTGTGCCTCCTGAGTGCTGGGATTAAAGGCTTGCGCCACCGCCACTGGCCTCATATAAGTGTATATTTTAAGAAGCTTCTACAGCAGTAGGTGTTGTAGAATATTAAAGATGTGTTACATTTGTTTATGCTGTGAAACATTTGTTTAATGATGCAACGATGTGTTGCATTCTTTTATGTTGCATTTGTTTAACTCTATGAAGCTGTGTTACTTTGCCTGTCTAATATACCTGATTGGTCTAATAAAGAGTAGAATGACCAATAGCAAGGCAGGAGAAAGGATAGGCGGGGCTGGCAGAGAATAAATAGGAGGAGAAATATGGGGAGAGGGAGATCTAGGAGAGAGAGATGGAGGAGGACTCTAGGGGCCAGCCACCCAGCCACACAGCCAGACACGGAATAAGAAGGAAAGAAAAGATATAGAGAAAGGTAAAAGCCCAGAGGCAAAAGGTAGATGAGATAATTTAAGTTAAGAAAAGCTGGTTAAGAGCACTGGTTGTTTGTTCAGAGAACCCAGGTTCAATTCCCAGCACCCACATGACAGCTCACAACTGTCTGTGGCTCCAGTTCCGTGGGATCTGACACCTCCACACCAATGTGTATAAAATAAAGTTATTTAAAAAAAATAAAATAAAAGCTGGCTAGAAATAAGTGAAGCTAAGGCCAGGCATTCAAAAGAAGGAATAAGCCTCCATGTGTATTTATTTGGGATCTGGGTGGCAGGCCCTCAAAAGAGTGAAAAACCATCACCAACAAGTAGGTTTCCAGTTAGCTTCTCAAAGGGCCTTTAGTGTCAATTGGCCCTCTCCATGCTCCCTCCTTCCCCCTTCTCTCCCATCCTCCTCCTCATTTCATCCTCCTAGTCTAGTGCCTCCTCTGTCACTTCATATCTGTCACTGTACTCTATTTCCTCTTTCTTGGGAGAGCCTCTCCTACTACTGATCCCTTCCTGTGGACCTAACCTCTGCAGTTATTCAGATTGTAGCACTTAAAGCTTAAAAGCTAAGCTCCACATATAAGAGAAAACATGCAATATTTGACTTTTGGGGTCTGGGCCACATCACTTAGGATGACTTTTCTGGCTCCATCCATTCACTTGCAAATTTCATAATTTTATTTTCATAAAAGCTGAATAATATTCCATTGTACCACATTTTCATTATCCATTCATCAGCTAATAGACATCTAGGTTATTTCCAATTTAGGGTTATGAATAGAACAAAAATGAACACAGATGAACAAATATCTCTGTAGTAAGACGCAGAGTCCTTTGAATATATGCCCAAGTTGGATCTTGAGTTAGATCGATTTTCAGCGTTTTGAGAAACCTCCACACTGGTTTCTGTAACTGGAGAGTTTTCTCTCTGGATCCCGCCAAACCCCTGGCAGTCTGACAGCCCACTTATAAAATAAACACACAGACACTTATATTATTTAAACTGTTTGGCCTAATGGCTCAGGCTTCTAGCTATCTAGTTCTTACATCTTAAATTAATCCATTTCTATAAATCTATACCTTGCCACGTGGCTCGTGGCTTACTGGTGTCTTCACATGCTGCTTGTCATGGAGGCGTGGTAGTGTCTCCTCCCACCTTCCTGTTCTCTCAATTCTCTCTGTTAGTCCCACCTATACTTCCTGCCTGGCCACTGGCCAATCAGTGTTTTATTTATTGACCAATCAGAGCATTTGACATACAGACCATCCCACAGCAGGTTTCCATAGTAGTTGTACCAGTTTTCACTCCCACCAGCAATGACTAAGTGCTCCCCTTCCCCTGCATCTCTGCCAGCATGCGTTGTCATTTGCATGCTACTAGGTGAGAAAAGTAATCATCAGTATAAACCAGCTACAAACCCTGCAGCCTACAACAGTGAACTCCCTATAAGATACTGGTATAATAATGGCATAAATGTTAAAGGATTAACCAACCACCTTTTAAAATTAGATTTATGGCCCACCCCATGAGACGGAACTTATACCTGACACTGCTAAATTGGCCAAGAATATGTGACTTGATAGGTCATGGGCATAAGGGAAAAACTTATTAGGACAATTCTGCTGAAGAAATATAGTGATAAAATAACTCCCAATGACATATTGCTATACCCACAGATCAGTATATCACTTAACCCTCATCACAGAAGATTCTTTTTGTGGGAGATGGTAACTAACACAGAGATCCACAACTGGAACAGTGTGCAGAGAGTGAGAGACTTCGAAGAACTCAGTCCTAAATAGGAGGTCTCCATCAAACCCTTCCCCCCTCCAAGGATCAGGGATGGATCTATACAGAAGAGGAGGAGGAAGAAATAGAGTGTAAAAACCAGAAGTGATGGATGACTCCAAGAAAATGGAGTCTTCCAGACAAAACAGAACTGATACACATATAAACTCAGAAAGACTGTGACAGCATGCACAGGATCTGCATGGGTTCAAACCAGCAAAATTCCAGCACTGAGAGGGGGAGGTAGACACAAAGTCCTACCCTTAACCAAGAAGGTATTTGAAATTGATACCTGCTGGGTAAGGAAAATCAGTTTTCTTCAATGGACTGTCACTGGGTATATCAACCACATTTCAGGGTAGGTCCCATGCCCAGAAGTAGTTGGCCAACACAGACCAGACTCCATTATTTGGGGTGAGGAGAGAGAGAGAGAGAGAGAGAGAGAGAGAGAGAGAGAGAGAGAGAGAGAGAGAGACAGAGAGAGAGACAGAGAGAGAGACAGAGAGACAGACAGAGAGACAGACAGAGAGACAGACAGAGAGACAGACAGAGACAGACAGAGAGACAGACAGAGAGACAGACAGAGAGACAGACAGAGAGAGAGACAGAAAGAGAGACAGAGAGAGAGACAGAGAGAGAGAGAGTTAGTTGTGTGGGTAGGGAGGTGGGGAGGATCTGGAAGAAGTTGAGGAAGAGGGAAAACATAACCAAAATATATGAAAACATTTTAAATAGAAAATATTAAGTTTCTCTCCCTCTCTTTCTCCCTCCCTCCCTCCCTCTCCCTCTCTGTATCTCTCTGTGTGTCTGTGTGTCTCTCTGTGTGTGTGTGTCTGTGTGTCTGTGTGTGTGTCTATGTGTCTGTGTGTGTGTGTGTGTGTGTGTGTGTGTGTGTGTGTGTGTGTGTGTGTGTGTCTGTGCTGACATGTACAGTTGGTTCTCTTCTGCCACCTTGAGGAGTCCAGATGATCAAACACAGGCCCTCAGGCGTATACACAAGTGCCTCTACTGTCTGAGGCATCTTACTGGCCCTGTTTACTTATTTTCTATACCTATATACCCACGGTCACATCAAAAATTTTAGGCAACTGGAAAAGGTTTAAGAAGTTCTGACCTAAACTTACCCAGAATGGACTGAAGGGAGCATTTGGCTTTATTCTTTAGAGTCCAGGGGACCCACATATAGCTAAATAGCAATAGGAGTTTTGCTCCAGCCATCAAATCATTAGCCTTCTTGAAACCAATTGCTATGGGCACAGACTAATCCACAAAATTACATACATGAAAATCTGTTCTATGAATTCAGAGTTCACTATTAAATTACAAAAGGACTAGTCAGGAATTCTCCCTAGGGGTAACCACAGTGGCAGAGGCTTACTATTTCTCATGCTTATACTGTAAGCCCCTCAAGACTTGTGAGTAGCCAGGCCCCACCTATGAGGACCTCCATCAGCCAGGCTCTGTCCACTGAACACTCTAAGGGCTGTAACTGTTGGACCCATCCTCTCCCCCAGATGAAGGCAGTAAAGCTCTGGATTCGAAAACCCACCAATCCCTACCTTAGAAAGCTCCATCCCAAGAAGTCCTATACAAACCCTGTCTTCTGCTCAGTTATCTGCTGCTTCTCACCTGATCAGAGGCAGCCACCCTCTTGGATTTTTCCTTCCCAATAAATCTCTTGTGTGAGGTTTATTATGTGGTCTGACTTTGCAATATTCCTTGGCTCCCAACTGCCAGGATACCTTTCCCTTCAGAGCTGTAATACTTGTATTGGGGAGACCTCTCTCCCCTCACCCCCCAGAGTAGAGCTGTAACACTTGCAGTGGATTGAGGAAGTCTTTCCCCCAGAGCCGTAACACTTACATATACAAACTTTACTAAATTGAAATTTAAGCTGACACATTTTCTTAGACTCTTACTCTTCATGCTATACAGAAAAACAAACATAGTGAGCACTGAAAAAAATCAAAACTTTCCTGTCCCATAACTATTCAGGGTCTGTGTTGGACTGAGTGAGAATGGACCCCATGGGCTCATCTTTTTTGGATGCTTAGTCCTCGTTTGATGAAACTGTTTGGGAAGGATTAGGAGGTGTGTCACTGGGAGCAGGCTTTGAGATTTCAAAAGCCTATGCCATTCCGCTTAGCTCTTCTTCTCTGCCTCATGCCTGTGGATCAAGATGTGAGCTCTCAGCTACTGCTTCAGCACAATGCCTGCCTGCCTGCCTGCCTACTGTCATGTTCCTCACCATGATGGTCATGGATTCTAACCCTCTGGAACTGTGAGCCCCAAATTAAAGTCTTTCTTTTATAAGTTGCCTCAGTCATTGTGTCTCTCCATAACAATAGAAACATAACTAAGACATGGTCAGAGACTGGCCCTCACAGCCCTAACAGGTGAGGCTCAGTCACCAACACCCAATAGGCCAATTAAATACACAATTAATAGTGAAAAGAAGAAAAATATTTATTCAGTGAAGCCTGTGCTGGATAGTTTTATGTCATCTTGACACAAGACACAGTTAGTTATCTGAAGTGGGGGGTGGGGGAGACCTCAATTGAGAAAAATGTCTCCAAAAGATCTGGCTATAAAGTATTTTCTTTTCTTTTCTTTTCTTTTTTTTTTTGGTGAGACAAGGTTTTTCTGTGTAGCTTTGGAACCTGTCCTGGAACTCGCTGTGTAGACCAGGCTGGCCTCAAACTCACAGAGATCTGCCTGGCTCTGCCTCCTGAGTGCTAGGATTAAAGGCGTGCACCACCACCACCTGGCTAAGCATTTTCTTTATTAGTGATTGATGAGAGATGGTCCAGCCCATTGTGGGTGGTACTGTGGGTGGTGCCATTCTTGGACTGACAGTCCAGGGTTCTATAAAAAAGCAGACTGAGCAAGCTAGTAAGCAGCCCCCCTCCATGACCTCTACACTAGTTCCTGCTTCCAAGTTCCTACCCTGTTTGAGTTCCTCTCTTGATGTCCTCTGATGATGAACGATGATATGGAAGTGTAAGCCAAATAAACCCTTTCCTTCCCAAGTTGCTTTGGTCATGGTGTTTCATTACAGCAAGAGTAACCCTAACTAGGACACAGCCACACTGGAAGGAGGAACAGGGGTGTGTAATGATTCCCTGAAACAATCTTCAGGGTTCTGGTTTAAACAGAGGGTCAGAGTTATGCATAACTAGGGAGTCCTGATCACAGCATGATCCCACTTGTCCATCATCTTTGCCTTGGCCGGTTTCTCCTGCAAGGTGGTCTGACAAGCTGCAAAATTCTTTCTAAGAGACAAGGTTCCCTCTGTCCTACACCAAGATCCCAGACTTTTCCTTCTTCCAGCGCGAGATTGCTGGAGAAATTCCAATGCCTTTAGATGTACTATCTCAAAAGTCTCCTAGCCAAAGGGAGAGGCACACAGGAGTATCTTCATTCTTGCCAGGTTGTTTACATAACCCAACAACTATTCAGTAAATGGCTCAAACAAATCGTCAAAATGACAGGAGTCTCAAAAAACCTTCTTTACAAACTGGTGCCAAGGGCGCAAACCAAACCCAGGTCCAGACTAAGAAAGTTCACCAGGAGTTCTCAACGTCATAAAACTGATCATCCAGAGTGATCTACACAAGTAAGAGGTCCTTTGTTACAGGTATGGATTTGAGTCTAGAGGGAAGCTATTGGAGTTTCCAGGTTCTTATGCCTCTTTTCCATGAATAGTGCAGAGACACATGAATAGTTACAAGAAAGGTAATAGTTTATTAAAGGAGAGATGCAGAGGAGTTTTGGAGGTGTGCCAAATCTGGCCTAGGGCCCGGCTCCAAGAGAGCAAAAGAGAGTGGTGGGTGTGGGTTGGGATATCTGTGACATTTATGGGTCATTTGCACAGTACCACCTTTTCTTAAGTTCCTATAAGGCAGGTATTTTTGAGACTGCTTCCTTGATTGAATGAGGTCCAAGTAAGCATAGGGCTTCTAGTCTTTCTGGTGCTTCTGTCTTCTATATGTGATTCTCTGGAATCTCCTCTACCGTTTTCACTCTTCTGGGCCATTCCTTTACCAATTCAAGGACAACTCACACCCAAAGGGTCAAAGAATCAGGGCAAAACACTCAGCTGCTTGGAATTCTCTTGAATTCCACCCCAGTAGTAGTTGGGGTGGGGTAGAAGCCTGGAAGGTTTTGGAAGGGTTCAGTCAGTAACAGGTTTGCCTCCTGGCTGGCTTTACCAATGCTTGTTATTGGGGATACTTAGATTCACAAATCTACTACATACATAGTTTTCCTGTATCTTAAAGAAAATTAAGAAGGAGAAATTGATAAAGGAAATCTAATTATTTATAGTTTGGCCAAACTAAGGACAGAAAAAAAATCATGATTTTCTCTTATTATTTCTTTCTTTACTTTAAAGAAACATTTTTCAAGATTTATTTATTTCATGTGAATGAGTGTTTGCCTGCATGTATGTGTGTGCATTGCATGCATGCCTGGTGCTCACAGAAGTTAGAAAAGAGCACTGGATCCCCTGGAACTGGAGTTATGGATGCTTCTGAGCCACCATGTGGGTGATGGGGACTAAACCCAGGTCCTCTGCAAGAACAAGTTCTCTCAACCTCAGAGCCACCTTAACCTCTCCAGCACTCTCTTGTCCTTTCTGTAGTACTACTACAGTTTTTATAGAAAAGTCAAAGCAAAAGCCAGTAATATACAGCTGTTAATTTAATGGTGATAGAAGCTGTCATAACTTCTTCCTGAAAAGCAAGTTCCTCCTTTGGCTTCTCTTTAGACTACCCTTTTCCCCAGCATGAGATTGCTGGGGAAATGAATAGTAATTCTTCGGGTTCCACTGTTACAATAGTCTGATAGCTAAAGGGTAGGGCACAAGTTCTCTCTTTAGCATGACTTCTCTCTGGCATGGGCAACAGCTCCAAAATCAGGGAAGGGAATGCCCTTACTGTAACTGTCCTGTCTGGCGGGAATGCATATATTCTAAAGAGGTGCCTGTACTTCCCTCTTTGATGATCAGACTAGGGAAAGAATGGACCTCAGTAAATAAGAATTTCCCCAGGAATCTCCTGCTGGGAAAGGAAATGGCTGAAGCTCTAGGGGCATCCATAGTAGGAACTGTACTCCTTGAGAAAGATTTGCAGCTAACCTTGGTGGAGAGACCCGGAGCTGAGGTGCTGAGGCAAAGGTGGACAAGGAGCCACGCCTTGCCGACATGCTTAGTTACACATATCTATTGCTTTCTGTGTACTCCTATGATCAGGTCACGGCACCTCTACCAACCTGTACTTGAGGAGTCACTGGATATCCATCCTTTCTCCCTAGGTAGCCACATTGAATACATATCCTTTTTTTGTTTTTCATTATTATTGTGACTCCTTTAATGGGCTTGTTGAGGACAGAAGTCCAAATCTGGCTTGTTAGGGCACAGGCTATGAACCCTAATTCTGGTAACATGATCTTAAGCTAAGCACTGAAAATTAACTCTTCGTTGTTTCCACCAATATATTTTAAAATTTCCTTGATTTATAGTTTTCTTTGCTCTGCAAGTATAAAACGTCGTTGATAAGTATTTTTGTATCCCTGGTGGTAGGTTTCTCCGCCGACACAATAAGCTAGATCAAGCTGAATCAAAAAGACCAGGTATAACGAGAAATGCATGGGAGTCTGCTAAAAGGGTAAAAGGAATTTATTAGGAAAGAAAACTCACTAAACACAATAGAAGAATCATTGCAGGATCCTGGAAGGCTGAGGTACTGTTCCAGGCTGTTCTTTGGCCTGAGTCAGTACGCACCATCCAAGCCCACAAGGGAGAGAAGAGAGCACTTTATGGGTCTCTCAGGTCTTAAGGGTAGCCCCGAGGCCACGCCCCAGGGGCTGGTACTTCAAGATTATAGGTAGAACAATTACCTGCTACGTCTCTAGGGGGCTGTACTTCAAGGTCACAGGTAGAACAGAGATCTATTACATCTCCCCCTTTTGCCTAAATAAGAAAGTTCTAACCTAATATAAAACTACATATAATAGAAATGATTATCAAGTCTTGTCCAGGAGAGGGGAAAGGTAGCTGTTCAACTAAGCAAAGTGCCCCCAGGTGACTCTCAAGTCCTGCAGAAGTGAGGCGGCGGCAAAGGGAAGAGAAGAAATAGCATGGCAGCTCTAGGGACCCAAGTTTAAACACTCTGTAGGCGGGGTCTTGCGCTCCCAACTGAACAGTCAGGAAACTGCTTCAACATGGGAACATGGAACCTGGGGTAACCTAGCTCTGTGTTTCATTTCCTAGGCCATAGTCACTCAAATTTGGCTCCAGAATAAACTATCTCATATTCCCTTTGAGGAGAGAGCTAGCTGTATTTTGCATCACCATTTATAAATAGTGCGTATGATAGGAAATTATAACCTTCCTGGCAGGAATAAAGGTATTCCTCTGAGGCACGTATGTCCCTTCCTGAAATGAAGACATTATAATGAGACCCTTATGTCCCCTTCTTCTGCTCTGAGACTCTGATGCTGTGCATCCCAGATCAACGGAGTGTCCCCAGGAATCTCATAGGGAAGTAGGAAAAGGCTAGGAGTGTGATTTCAGCTGGAGGAGGAGCTTCTGTCCTCCAAAGAGATTTATCACAGTTTTGACATTTGTCAAACCACATCCAGGGCAGACTGCAGTGGGATGGTGGAGGCAGAACATACCTTCATCAGGAGTGCTTCCCTATGTATACTTCTTGCCCTCTTTAAACCTAAACCTCACGTCAGGGTCCTGGAAGATAGACTTCGGATGGAGCATTGGATCTCTTTATCCCTGCTCCTAATGTGCCCACATTGAGTGACTTTCCTTTTTCTGATTTTCACTATTAATTTATCTCTGCTGCTGCCTTTCTTCCCCCATCACATCTCCTGTGAATCCCACACACCTTCCCCTCCTAACCTTCTTCCCCCACTTGTTGCTTTATCCCAGCCCCCAACTCCAGCAGGCATTCCCAGGAAAGCAGGTAGGCTGACTACAGATCTTCTCACTCAATTCCTCTGGATCTAATCCTCCAGTGGTTAAGTTTCAAACCTGGGACAAACAGCTGAGGTGCCTATTTAACATATCAAAGCTAGACCTGGCTGTCAGGTTCTCCCAGCATCCCTCAGGCTCACATACTCTGCCTTCTACCCTGAACTCTCTAGGCCAAGGGCTGGGTTGCCCTTCTCCAAGAGGCTCTTCCCTATATAATCTAGACATTTTGGTTACCTACCCTTTTTGTACCTTTGGCCTCCTGGCTTCTGCACCTGGTTCCCCTCTCTCCCTTCTCCCTTCCTCTCTCTCTCCACAAAGCCAAGCTCAGTCTGGTCAATTCCACTCTGGAGTCTCCCAGATGACCCTGCCTCTGACTGTGCTCTCCCACATAAACTTTCTAGAAGCAGTCTTGTTCTTTCCCTTCCTTCTTATTTCTTTTCTTTTTTTTAAATTCATCTGGTGCTGAAACCTTGGGAGTGGCTTAAATGAGTTTCCTCCCCAAGGAACTTGCTGCTCTGAAGCAAGCTGCTGATCCGATTCTATGAAGGTATGTATGGATCGTTAGATTCTGCTGGCTTTTGCTATCCGTCACATTTGATTCTTCAGCCGCTTCTTCCCTCCACCTTAACTAACCATCCATCTCTCCTCGCCTATTCAGTAAGTGTCCTCTCTCCTGGCTATGGCCTTTGGGGCTGCCCACTGCGTGGGCATACTCCCTGCAACACCCTTTGGGGCCCCAGTATGTGGGCAATTCTACTTACTGTTCGGTTGGAACCTCCAGCTCACTCCTGCTTGATCCAGAAAGCTCCATTCCTGTCTCTCCAAACCCCACCCACTCAGAGAATCTCAGAAGAAAGCTAAGGCATCAAAAAGCCCAGTTCTGCATTCTTGGTGGCTACAACAGCTTCCTCCCTTGAAGTTGCCAGCAGCCCTGCCTAAGCATTTCAGCTTTTGACTATACTTGGGCACAAAGCCAGCTTGTGGTGGACACGTCCATCACCCCTTGCCTACAGGCTATATAAGCTCCCTGCTGTAGTTTACGCATGTGACTTCTCCTGCCTCATCTCTGGGGCTGGAGGATTCTCCTGGGAGTTGCTTTGCTCAAATAAACCTGCTCTTTTACTTTTTCAGTTTAGCTTGATCTGGCTTGCTTCATCGGCAGAGAAACCTATTATCAAGGTACAGAAAATCTATTACTTACTAGGACACTTGTACCTCTCCAGCTGTTTTCTCCTCTACCTGCTCTAACCACTTGTCTCTCCCCTTCTACTGGATAAGTGTCGCTGCAGAGCTTCCTGCTTTGTCTACTTTTACTACAAAAGCCACACCAGTGTGCCAAGAAGCTTCTTTTCACCCTATTGAGCCCCCCATCATGTGGAAAGAGATGCCTCTCTGTGGTGATATTGTGTTCCCCAATATATCGTGTACCCTAATAAACTCATCTGGGGTCAGAGAACAGACAGCCACTAGATAGACACAGAGGCCAGAAAATGGTGGCACACACACCTTTAATCCTAGCATTCCAGAGGCAGAGATCCGCCTGGATCTCTGTGAGTTCAAGGTCACACTGGAAACAGCCAGGCTTGGTGACTCACGCCTTTAATATCAGGAATTGATGACAAAAAGCAGAAAGGTATATAAGGCTTGAGGACCAGGAACTAGAGCTGGCTAAGCTTTTAGGCTTTTGAGTAACAGTTCAGCTGAGTTTCATTCAGCTGAGATCTATGAGGCTTCCAGTCTGAGGAAACAGGATCAGCCGAAGAACTGGCAAGGTGAGGTGGCTGTGGTTTGTTCTGCTTCTCTGATCTTCCAGCATTCACCCCAATACCTGGCTCTGGGTTTGTTTATTAATAAGACCTTTTAAGATTCATGCTATACATCTCCTCTATGATATGGGACATTTCTTTCTAACAAGTCTCTCAGTCAACTTGGGGACACCCCAGATTGAAATTCTTGTGACCAGGACATTTACCTCCTCTGTTCACTCATGGCTCCTCAGCTCCTTCCTGGAACTTCCTCACCTCCCTCTAGGAGATGCTTGCATGCTCCTGGGTCTGCAACCCTTTCCTTGCCCCCTTTCTCTCAGAGCTACCTGTTCTATCTCTCCTTGTGTCCTCCTGGGCCCATGTGTTTCCAGTATCCCTAAGTCCCACAGCTTATCTATGCCCCTGTGGCTTTTGCAATATTAGAACCCTCCTTTGGGTTGAGGTCCTACTTGTTCTACCTTGTCCCTTATGGCTACACTGTTCTCTGCCTCTTGCTGTGGGATGTCTTTCTGTATGCTGTGAATATGTGTTGCTCTCATTGGTGGATAAAGCTGTTTGGCCTATGGCGAGGCAGCTTAGAGGCAGGCAGGAAATCCAGGAGAGAGACAGGAAGAAGAAAGGCAGAGGTGGAGAAGACACCATCCTGCCATCCAGGGAGCAACATGTAATGACACACAGGTAAAGCCATGGAACACATGGCAACATATAGGTTAATAGAAATGGGCTGAGTTTAGTTATAAGAGCTAGCTAGCAAGAAGCTTGAGCCATAGGCCACGGCCATGCAATTTGTAATTGATATAAGCCTCTGTGTATTTACTTGGGTCTGAGTGGCTACAGGACCAGGTGGGACACAGAAAACTTCCAGCTACATTTGGTGTTCACTGTTGGGCATTGATCCACATAGACCTATAAAAGCTTAAAGATTCTGAATGCACAGAAATGGAGCCACACTAGGCTTCCTAGTCTCACAGTCTCATGCCAGCAGCAGCATAGAGACTCGTTTTCCAACAGCTGCCTGTGAGATGAAGCTGGCCACCAGCTGCCATAAGCTAAGTAGCATGGCAGATTCCTGCTGCAGTACACAGTGGTGTCTCCAAGCCACGCAGCACACTGTGTGGTGGCTTTAGCTTTTGTTAGTACAGAAAAAAAAGAAGAGGTTTCTAGGGTACATGCTGCTGGGTGGATGCATGGACCCATTGCCTCCTAGAGTCAGCAAACAGCATGGCTCCCAGAGTTGGTGGTGAATTACCTCCAACATGTTGAAAAGCTGAAATGGGTGGAGTCAGCAACCAAGGCTGCCGCTTCAGTCCTAAACATGAAGTTTATCAGTTTAAAATCTACCCTGGTCAGAAAAGGATTACAGATTCACAATAAGGCAGATTCAGATGGAATAAACCTCTAAATGGTTTATATTATGTGTAAAAATGCATGTAGGCTTGGAAGAGAGAGGAAAAGGAGGATAAACAATTATATAAAGAAATAGTTAAAAAAATAAAGTCTTTAAAGAGACAATGTGAATAATATAAAAGTTTAGCCACATAAAGATGGAAATTACAGAGTCTGGATTTTATTGTCTTTGAGATTTTTAACTGCAGAAAGACATTTGATTGTAAAGGCTGCTAATTTAAGCCCATATATATATATATATATATATATATATATATATATATATATATATATATATAAAGGTATCTTGACTTCAAAGTTTATATATAAGGATATGTTGCTTTGGAAAAGAGGTTCTGCTTTTGTTTCCACAGAAGATGAGAATCTGTGGATTGTTTCCAGGCTAATATGGTTTGATCAGCCAAGACCCCCTGAAAGGTCTCTGATGACACCATGGCCCAGATGATCCAACATCCAAAAACAGCTTCAAGGCAACTGGCTAAGACAATGCAGTCTCACAGACTACTCTAGTCAGGACTTGACCATAATTCTTAATTTTCTCAGGATTCCCATAAGATTGATAGCACCCTCAACCAACAGGAAGTAGTATGAGACGCTATGCCCAAATTCTCAAAATATTATTTATAAATGTTTATTTTTATTTAAAAGGGGCTAATTATAAATACAATCTCTTTCTAAAAAGGAAAAGGGAATATTATAGATATGATAAGATGAAATGGTAGATTATTGAATCTACATTTAAAGAGCACCAACTTGTTTGAAATATTTTACATTGCTATGGATTTTAGCATATTGATACAAATTTAAAGTTAATTTTGTTATACTATATGTATATTTCTACTCTTGTTTAAGGTATTATGTTTGTGCAGCTCATTTGAAATTGTATGTATAATTAGGAAATACAGATTAATAATTAGTCTCCTATGATAGTCAAACTTATAGTCATGTTAGTTAAATATATATATATATATATATAATTCAATTAGGTAGGTAATCTTCAGACATTTCAAACATCTACAGAATATAGCAGAAAATATATTTAAAATGTTTTAAAAACTTAGACTTTCTGGACAGTAAGACATATCTGCTCTTGGCAGCACTGATTTACTTCAAAGAGAAAGATGGGCATCAAATACAGTCTATATGGAGTTTATCTCTTCTTGGCAAGATAGCCATTTGAGCAAGAAACTGCTTTTGCCTGGACTGCTGGTAATATGTTGTATAAACTGGGAGTTGATTGTCCTGCTTTACACAGACAAGGTAGGCTGGTCCCCCCAAGTTCCTACTCCACAAGGAAGTCTGTCAGATCTTCTGGACCTGGCAGCCTAAGACTGATGCTGCCCTGAGACCTCTGCCCCAATGACCATGGAGGAACCTGGGGTAGTAACCAGTAAGTCTCTATGTCGTTTTTAATAGATTCAGAAGCTGCTTGGTCTGTACTTCCTGTTTACTCAGGTGAAAGTCATCCTTCTCAGATCTCTGATGGTGTTGATGACTAGACTACTGATAGCTTTTTCAATTTAACCGCAGTAACTAAGGCTTCAGTTCTCTTCATTTGTAAAAAATCAGGCTACAGGCCTCACTCTCCTAGAGCTCCTACTAGGTCTAGACATAGTTTACCTTGTTATTAGACTCAGAAAAGAGATACACTCACAAAATAGATTTCAGCCGGGCGGTGGTGGCGCACGCCTTTAATCCCAGCACTCGGGAGGCAGAGCCAGGCGGATCTCTGTGAGTTCGAGGCCAGCCTGGGCTACCAAGTGAGTTCCAGGAAAGGCGCAAAGCTACACAGAGAAACCCTGTCTCAAAAAAAAAAAAATAGATTTCGATTTACCTTTATACTATTTCTTTATTTAAAGGAACTGGCTTTAAAATGACAGTAATCAATCACCTGTGTCTCCTGGTGAATTATTGAATAGAAAAAAGGTGTAAAATTTATATAAGGTCTGAGGATATGAAATCTTAAGTTGTGAGGATCTAAGAAATGTATCTAATGAAGCATCAAAGGTGAAAAATACTAAACATCACTAGTGATTATGGAAGTGTAAATAATGGTTATAAGACACCACTTCACAGCCATTATAATTGCTATGATAAAACAAAATGAAAAGTATATGAGGGACAATTACAATCTGAAGTTTACATATGAATATAAGAATGTTAGAATACTGTGTCATTGCTGCTGGGAATGATGCTATTATGAATGTGGAAAGTACTATGGCTGTTCTTCAAACATTTTACCATGTGATCCAAAACTTCTACATCCAAGAATAAGCTCCTTGAACGTGAAATCACAGGTTTACACAGATATATTTGTACACCAATGTTCCTAGAAACAGTTTTCACAATAGCCAAAGATAGAACCGTAATATCCATGGAGTGAATCAGTGAAAAAAACAAACTGGTTTCATGCACCATTTCCTTTGCAGCATGTATTCAAGAGAAAACAAAATAGGAAAGGCTAATAATTTTTAATGTTTTAAGAAAATAGTTTTGATCAGATATATTGTTCATTGCATCTATTTCTCATAGACTTAGAGTGAAAATCAACCCATGTTATGTTTTTGAAATTCCTCTAATGCTTCCCTAGCACAGTGAAAATAAAATAAAATTAAAATGTCTTCACATTACTATATGAACTTGCCACTCACTCCATTCCTAACTTCACCTTCTATAAGCCTTCCTTTCCATTTTTATCAGCTATAATTCTCACATCCAACATTCTCAAGAGGATGAAACTTGTTTACATTTACTTATCAAAACACTTCAGGGTAATTTCCCCAGCCAAAACACAGAGCTACCAATTTTTCTCAAAATCAAATTTGCACCAGACACTTTCATTCCATTGGTCAAGTCTTAAGAACATCTCATACCAAGCACCCTCTTCCATGCCTTTTCAGACTTGATCTTACTATCTGACTTCCATTTCTGCATTTCCCCAGTGTGTGATTATTTATCACTTCCTGACTCTTAATATTAATGCTCTATGAGCTCAGGGATCTCCCTTTCTTATTTCCTGTTGTGTTTATTGCATATAATAATATCTTGCACATAGTTGGGAATCGATTATTGTTGAGTTAATTACTATTGTAAATGTATGTGCACTGTGTGAAATTCGAATAGATGTTAGATGGGTAATGTTAGAATATAGACAAGAATGTTGTGATGCTCAGGCCACGCCCACTTGCAGAACCTCCTTTCTTACAGCCACAGTTGCTGTAAAGAATGGACAACCCCTAACAACAGACTCCCCAAGTATTCAGATTTCAGAAAAATGGCAGGCACCATTCTTATTTTTCAAAGAAAGTGCACACATCTCAGGTCAACAGACTCGGAGGATATCAGAGGGCTACTAGTATAAAGGGCACACATCAGCCAGATGTGTTTCTCCTCCACATCCTCCAAATGGAATACTCCTTTTCCTGGATTTCCCTTCCTACCCAGGAATCAGAGAGAGGCTGGCAGCTGTGAAACATGGCTGCTTTCTCTGAGACCTATAAGAAGAGATACGGCCCCTGGCTAACTCTCCTCAGAGTCCCACCATGCTGCTCTGTTTGTATTCTCATAGCATTAATAACTCTCTGAATAAACTTCTTATCCATAAGGACAAACCTCAGTGTCCCTCTTGAAACCTAAACTGGAGACTGTATAGGTGAAATGTACTCCCACCATACTGTTATGCCTAGATCACAGGGACCCCCCAAAAGACCACCAGGGAGACTAAATCCCACATGTAAAAGTAAAGAGCCTTTTACTTCAAGCTCTGGAGCTTGGTCCCTCTGTCCAACACAGGGGTAAGAGCAGAGAGCCCTGAGCTCAGGTGGGGCAGAGTTTTTATCAGAGCAGAGGTTGGGGTGAGGGGATTTCCAGGATCCAGGACCCTGACTGGCTGACAATTGTCTAGGGGTATCTATAAAACAAAAATAGGTGTGTGCCAGACTCAAAGACATCTGGCCACCTTATCTAATGGTTAGAATGTTTGGGATGTCAGGTACTTCCTCATCCCTGGGTGGATTCCTGGGTGGTATCAGCTTAAGGCTTTTCCTGGATCTGGGTGTTGCCTGCCAGTAAGCCTGTCACAGAAGCTGTGCCTAGGCCCCTAAGCCTGTCATGGCTGCTGTGTGGTCAAGCTATCTGGGGGCCCCTTCACATATACAAGTGTAAGAACTGTTGTTTTTGTTTTCCCTATTAGAGGTGGCTAGCAGCAGGGCATGTTGGCACTCATCTTTAATCCCAGCACTCACAAGGCAGAGGCTACCATGTGAGGCTACCCTGGTTTACATGACAAGTTCCAGGCCAGCCAGAGCTACATAGTAAGACACTGTTTAAAAAACAAAAACAAAGCCAGGCAGCAGTGGCGTGTGCCTTTAATCCCAGCACTCCGGAGGCAGAGGCAAGCGGATCTCTGTGAGTTTGAGGCCAACCTGGTCTATAGAGTAAATTCCAGGACGGCCAGGACTGTTTTACAGAGAAACCCTGTCTCAAAAAACAAAACAGTACAAAAACAAGACAATACAAAAACAAAACAATGCAAAAACAAAACAAAAAGGACCAATATTCTACAAGTCTCCCTTACTTTGTAAAACATTTCTGCTAAGGAATTTAAAAGGTTTAATCCCTCCACTTGGTAATACTTTTGTTTACACACAGGCCCTGCTACATTCCCAGAACTTAGGGCAGCATTCCAAATTAACCTATCGGAAGTAGAATATTGGTTTGAACCTCAGCCAATAAGGAACAGCCAAGTTCCCCCTTGAATTGGTGATAAAAGACAGCATCTATTTCGGCTGTGTGTATTTGCTATCCTGTTTTGGGTCATGGTACACACCTTTTAGGGAAAAGAAATTGTCTTGCTGGGTTACTTTTGCTTTATTCATATGCTCCTTAGTGCACCACTGAGATTATTCTTTTCCAACACAAGTGGGACAACTTTTTCAAAGAGGCCAAGTGGGGCCACGCATAGTGAGACTTGCTTGGAATTCCAGTATTCATGAGGCTAAGGTAGAAGAACAGAAAATTCAGGGCTAGCCTGACCAGGATCACTGGATAGATTGTCAGCACCCAGAGATTGCCAGCACCCACATGGCAGTTCACAACCATTTGTAACTCTGGTTCTAGGCAATCTGATGCCCTCTTTTGGCTTCCATGAGCACCAGTCACATACATGGTACATAGACATATATGCAGACAAAACACTCATATGCATGAAGAAAATTTGAGAAACTTTTATAAAATCAGAATGCATGAAAAGAAAACTCCCAGCATTATGTTATAAAATAGAAACGGGCAGACATGTAATCACATTAGGCATTTGAAAAAGAGATGACATATCAGAGGAACATTACAGGAATCCTTTTTTTAATAGTACAGCCGTTCCTTCTGATGCTGCATTCTAAATGGAATACAAAATTAACAGAATTTCCCAGGAACAGCAGTTACTGGGAAAGATGGGAAGCTTGCTTTCCCTCTGCGGTCTATCATGGTGAAGAACCACAGAGACTTACAGATATATTTTCCTAGAAATATCTCCCTTGTTAACTACTAAATTATATTTGGCAAGTGTAATCCAGGAAACAACCCTGGGTTTCCTAGGAAGATAGGAATTTTGATACTTTATCGTGGACAAGATTTGAACTCTAGTTGCAGACTGGAGCTGCTCCAGCTGGGGCTGTATCTTTCCTACCAGAATGAAATGCTATCACTCAAGCCTACATCCCCTCAACTGTCCTAGGAAGGGATACATAAGGACCCAAATAGACTTGCCATACTCCAACAGAATCCGTAACATTGTCTTCTGTAGAAACAAGTATCAATAGATAGTAGTTCACACAGTCTTCTGTAGAAACAAGTATTAATAGATAGTAGTTCACACAGGACCCCTCTCCATAAGGAAGAACTCTTGTCCCTATTTTCATCACTTCCTGTTTTGTCCTTTCATGGAAAACAAATCAGTCTTCTCTCATAGGTGGTTTACACTAAAAGCTTATGAAAACACACTGTAAAGCTGTAAAGTATTCATGATAACCTAAGTTTATTTTGCAGAAGCTGACAGCAAGTACAGTTGTGACCTTCAATGAACTTTGCAAGAACAAATATAGCTCTGAGTTCTTTTGTTATTATAGTGCTCAGAATGGAACGTGGGGCCTTGTGAATGCTAAAAAATAACTTCTTTGCTGATTTATACCTCAGTTTGTAGTAGTTTTCTTTTAATCAATAAAACTGTATGGATTTATCATATAGAAAATGTTTAAGAATATTTATACATCCTGAAATGCTTAAACATCATGATATATCAAATGCATTACCTAACAGTTGTCATTTTTATGGTTATGAGAATTCAGCATCTACTCTCTTTAATTTTTCAGGAAATATATATACATATATCACTGTATAGCTTTTAATCTTTTTTTAGAAACAAAGCATACATGAAAATCTGGGAAAATCATGAAGAATGAAATAACAGATGATTCTTATCTTCAAATGGTACAGAAAGAAAATGCTCAACATAGGTTTGTTATCTCAATTACAATTTCATTTACAACAAGTTTCAGGCATCACATATTGGCACACTACAGTATAAGAGAAAAATCAGAATCAATGTATTCATTGGGTGTAATTGTTTTTTCTTTCAATTTTAACTTCATTACTTTATCAACTTTAAGTGTAACATGTAATTCTTTCATGTTTCTAAGCTGTGGGTTGGGAGAAGGCTAACAGTTTTCCTCTTCTGGGATTGGGTGAATGGCTGATGTTTCTTCCTTCCTTTCTTTCTCTTTCTTTCTTTCTTTCTTTCTTTCTTTCTTTCTTTCTTTCTTTCTTAAAAATAATTCTTAGAGAATTTCAGACAATTGTATTTTGATCACATTCATCCCAGCTCTACCCCTTCACCTTTATCACACCATCTCTTTAAAAAACAATAACACATCTAGTCCAATTGTGCTGTCCATATTGGAACATCCATTGGAGAATGGAGCATGGGGAACCCACTAGGGGCCACACCTTAAAGAGAACTAGAAGCTATTAACTGTCAATATCTCCTCAATTAGGTGTGGTGCTTGTGAGGTCCTCCCTACTCATGATATAATGTTGATTGACTTGATCTTGTGCAGGTCTTTTGTAGGTTAACCACAGCTTCAATGAATTCATGAGTACAATTATTCTGTCATGTCCACAAGAGATTGTTTCATTTAGGTCCTCCTGATCTCTGGCAATTAAAATATTTTCTCCACCTTTTCTTCAATGGTTCCCATTCTACATGTAGCAGAACCCAACGACTCCATTCAGGAAACTCCTAGAGCTGATAAATACTTTCAACAATGTAGCAGATCATAAAATTGACATATCAAAATCAGTAGCCTTCTACTATACCAAAAAACATACTGAGAAAGAAATTCTAGAAGCAGTTCTATTCACAATAGCCTCTATTCACATTAGGCATTTGAAAAAGAGATGGCATATCAGAGGAACGTTATAGGAATCTCTTTTTTAATAGTACAGCTATCCCTTCTGATGCTGCATACTAAAAGGAATATAAAATTAACATAATTTCCCAAAAATAGCAGTTACTGGGAAAGATGGGAATATATATATATATATATAAAATTTAAGAAAACCTTGGAATAAACCTAACCAAGGAAGTGAAAGAAAAACCTTTATAATGAAAAATTTTAAAACACCAAAGAAAGAAACCAAAGAAGGCATCAGAAAATGGAGAGACCTCCTGTGGTAGTTTGAAAGAAATGGCCCCCAAAGGGAGTGGCTTTGTTGGAGGAAGTGTGTCATTGTTGAGATGACTTTGAGGTTTCATATATGCTCAAGATATCATCCAGTGTCTCAGACCACTTCCTGTTGCCTGTAAGATATAGGACTCTCAACTACTTCTCAAGCACCATATCTACCTGTATGTCGCCATGTCTCACCATGATGATAATGGACTAAACTTCTGAAACTGTAAGCTAGCCCCAATTAAATATTTTCTTTTATAAGAGTTGCCATGGTCATGGTATCTATTCACAGCAATTGAAACCCTAACTAAGACAGAAGTTGGTACCAAGGACTGGGTTATTGCTGTGATAGGCTAGACTATGATTTTGTTTGAATAATATGGACTTTGGTACCTTTGGTTGGAAAAGCAGTTGAACACTTTAATGGGCCATACCAGTAGGAACATGGAAGGCAGTGGTGCTAAGCATGGTTTAATGAACTGTAGGTGGCTGGCTCAAGAGATTTTAGAGAAGAGTATTAATATGTAGCCTAAAGATCATTTTTACATTTTGGTGAAGAGTGTGGCTGCTTTTTGCCCTTGTCCTAAGAGTCTGCCTGAGGCTAAAGTGAAGAGCTTTAGATTAATTCCCTTGGCAGAGGAAATCTCAAAACAACCTAGTATATTTTATGTGTTAACGCTAATGAAGATACATAATGAAAAGGAGCAAGCTAAGCAAGGAAAAAAAAAATTGAGGAGAAAAGGAGCACCAGGAAGTGGAATGGAGCTAAGTCCTATATTCAAGGAGAAAAACAGATTAAGAAATGGAATAAAGGATGTGGTCACCTCACACAAGATTCTACCCAGCTTTGTTTCCAACTTGTGAAAAAGAATTAAAGAAAATCTTAGAGCCGGGTTTTGTGGTACATGCTTTTTATCCCAGCACTCCAGAGGCAGAGGCTGGTGGGTAAGTAATATTTTTAAAAATGTCATCAGTCTTAGCCATTAGGGAAATGATAAAACCCTATCGCCAAAGACACTACATACTTTGGTCACAGATCATGGAGAAATCAAGTTGGTACTGAGCAGGAAGCTTCCTCTCTGTTGGACAGCTTTCATAGTCCTGGAAGGTGCTTTGTCAGCTGCTGAGGGCAACAAGTCAGTCTTACCCAGTTGTTAATCATGTGAGCTGCAATAGTGATCAGTGTGGCAAGATTGCTTATGGGTACGATAGTGGCAGAATTGTTATGGGGATGACCAATTACTTTCTGGTTAGACTTAAGGCCCATGCCACCGGAGGAAACATGCCTGGGACTGTAAGTCTGAGCAAGAATCCATGGTTGGGGAGCTCCCAGGAGCCAGGGCTGAATCTACCACTGTTGTTCTGCTTAATGTACATTGTTTCAAACTTCCCTCTAAAGTTGTTGTCTTTCTACACAGATTAACGACACTTTCTCACAGCCTCAGAGAAGCTTCTTTGTGCAGTAGATGGTGGTGATGTACAAACTTACAATTGCTCAAAGTGGAGAGAATAAGTATCAATAGAATGCTCACCACAAAATGAGTATAATTGTTTGAAAATGGGAAAACAGTCCCATGAACATTTTGCCATCAGACTCTGTTTCTACTTATACTTTCCTTAGTCCTGAATGCTGTCTTGATTTACTCAGTATAAAAATCTTATTCTCTATCACATTTCATTTCATGAAAAAAAATCCTATTTATCCATGTTTCAGTCTGACTTGGATAAATAGGAAACAACGAACATGTGTGAATTATTCCAGTGTACCTTAGAACTCCCTGTCTCACTCTGGGTCCAAATCTCAGACTTCTATGTATTTAATCTGGGGTTTCAGGACTAATCCAGGTAGACATGGACTGTTTTCAGGGAATTTACAGTCTTCCTCCTCCAGAAGATTATCTGCTCGAGTGTCAAAAAATAAAGAGCATACATGTAGGTCAAATCATTCTGCAGTTCAACTTTTTGTCTCTCACCTGAGACATCTTAGCCTGTATTTCTCTATCATAGAATTAGATAAATCGTATCATCTCTCTTATGTCAAGAGGGAACCTCAGAATGTTACTGTGAGAAATGAATTTGTTGATTTATTTTAGAACCTAGGAATAGAGCCTAACACATTATAAACACTCATATTGATGGCCTAACTATTAACACTTATGTGTAAATGGATTGGAAGTTAGATTTGCAATATGATCAAATGTTTCAGAGATCATTGTTTACCTAGCAACAATTCCTGAATTAAAATTCTGTGAAACATAATAGGGAGAGGTTGATAAATGGGTATTAGTTTAGTTTGATAAGAGCAAGAACCTCTAGAGTGCTGTTGTACAGTAGGCTAACTATAAGGAACATTTATGTACCATATATGTAAAAAAGCTAGTACAAAAGATTATGAATGTTTTAATCACAAAGAAATAATAAATATTTGAGGAGGTAGATGTATTTAACTTAATTTAGACATTCACAATACATACAAGTATTGAAAATCATATGGTACTTCCTTAAACACATACTTTATATATTTATAGTTTAAAAACATTTGAAATCTTTCCCAACTCAACATATGTTCCCATCTGAGCACTTAATGATACATTATTAGACATAATTTTAGCAACTTTCATGTTGAGGTATTTATAGACATATATAGAAATGTAGCAAGAATAAAGCAAGTATTTCCTATTAATCTTTTGTCCATTTGCTTAAATTTCTTACTTATTAACATTTCACTGCCTGCTCCCCTACTCCATGTTTGCGTTTGTGAGTCAAAGACTGTGTCTTAGTCATTTTTTTCCTGTTGTGACAAAAAACAAGGTAAAGGAAAAAGGGTATAATGTTTTTCACAATTCCAGGGAAATCAAGGTGGATAAAGCATCTGATCACATCACATCCACGACCAGGAAACAGAAAGGGATGAATGAATGCATAGTTGCTGTACAACTCCCTTCCTCCTCTTATATAATCCAGGATGTAGGCCATGGAATGGTTCTACCCACAGTAGACTGATTTTCTCACCTCAATTAATGGAGTTGAGATAATTCCCCACAAGCATGCCTAGAAGCCCATTTCCCAAGTGATTCTCTATCAACAGAAGTTTCCTGTCTGACTATTCAGTCCCAAATAACCAACTCAGAGGCTGAATATGAATTATAAATGCTTGGCTGGTAGCTCAGGCTTATTACTAGCTAACTCTTACACTTAAATTAACCCATAATTCTTATCTATGTTTAGCCACGTGTGTTGGTACCTTTTCTCAGTACGACATTCTCATCTTGCTTCTCTGTGTTTGCCAGCAACTCACTTACTCCGTACTTCCCCTGCCCATCATCCTTAGTTTTGTCACCCTGTCTATACTTCCTACCTAGCTACTGGCCAATCAGCATTTTATTAGACCAATTGGAGTGACAAATCTTTACAGTGTACAAGAGGATTATTCCACAGCAATAACACAAACTATCACTGTGTAGAAAACATTGCTCTGGCTGTCTTAGAACTTGCTATGTAGATCAGGCTAGACTTGAACTTATAATAATTCTCCTGCTTCTTCCTCCATGGCCCTCAGATTAGAGGTGCAAGGCCTGGAATTTTACCACTTTGTTTGCTTCTTTGCTGTTGTTTTAGGAGACAGAGTCTTATTTTGTAGTTCAGGCTGGCCTGGGACTCACTTTGTTGTTCAGGCTTGACTCAAACTAGTGACAATCTCTCTACTTTATAATTTTTTTGGTACTTCAGGTATGTTGCACCACACTCTGATAAATTTATCTGGTGGTTTCAATAAGAATGGTCCCCATAGGCTCATTTATTTGAATGTGTGGACATTAGGGAGTGGCACTGCTTGAGAGGGATTAGGACAGTAGCCTTGTTGGAGAAGGTGTGGCCTTTTTGGAGGAAATGTGTCACTGGTTGTGGGCTTTGGGGTTTCAAAAGCCCACGCCAGGCCCAGTGACTTTCTCTTCTTGCTACTTGAGGATCTGGATGTAGAACTCTCAGCTACTTCTTAATTAGGGTTTGCTTACAGTTCAGAGGTATAATATGTTATCATCATGGTGGGAAGCATGGTGGCACACAAGCAGATTTCTCCAGCACTATATCTGCCTGTACGCTGCCATGCTTGCCATCATGATGATAATGGACTGAACTTCTGAACTGTATGAAAGCCCCAATGAAATGTTTTCCTTTATAAGAGTTGCTTTGGTCATGGTGTTTCTTCACAGCAACAGAACACTGACTAAGACAATTTACCACTTCTGCTTTATCATATTTTTTTCTGTCCCTCTCTTTTCATACTTATATCATATACAGATAAATACACATATATTTTTCTTGACCATTTGAATATAACTTAAAAACCTTATGTCCTTTTATTTCTCAATAATTTATTAGGGTTCCTAGGAGTAAATATAATTATCAAAATAAATAAGTTTTAATTAATGGAAATATTTAATTTGTATTTTTTTTACTAATATCACTAATTTTTTTCAATATCTTTTATTCTTTTGAGACAGGGTTTCATGAAGTTCAGGCTAGCCTCAAGCATGCTATGCAGCCAAGGCTGGCCTTGTACTCCTGATCATCCTGTCTCTGCTTCCTAAGTGCTGGGATTATACGTATGTACTGCTATGCCCAGCTCTAATAATATGTTTTATATTGTTTGTACTTCTAAAACCTATATCAGCATCATGCATTATGTTTAATTGGCACGACACTTTAGATGGCTCCACCTTGACCATCTTCTTAGGCTTTATTCTTCATGTCTTATATATTTCAAAAGTTTGGCATAGTTATTGTATAGCATGTCTCTCATTTTGGGTTTATCTGAATATTTTCTCACAAATCATTGAGATTAAGTATATTGGTCAACAACACACAAAATATTACAGTGTATCTTTAGGACTTGGGAGATAGCTATGTCAGTAAGCTGCTTGCTGTGCAAACACGAGGACTTTAGTTCCATCTATAGAACTCATGCCAAAAAAAAAAAACTGAGTAAACCATATGATTCCTGGGCATATACCCAAAGGACTCTGTATCTTACTACAGATACATTTGCTCATACTTGGCCAATGCTATTCTATTTATACTAACTAGGAAAGTCAGGGAAGAAGAAAGAGTACAGGAAGTATAACTAACACTAAAGCTCTTTGAAAAGCCAATTTTAGATCTATCTATCTATCTATCTATCTATCTATCTATCTATCTATATATATATATAGATATATATATATAGAGAGAGAGAGAGAGTGTGTGTATGTATGTGTGTGTGTGTGTGTGTGTGTGTGTGTGTGTGTGTGTATGTGTGTGTACAGTTTAAATGCTGTTACCATACACAGGGGGATAATGCTTCCCCTATATGCTGTAAGCTATCAAATAAAAAGCCCAGTGCTGGGTGCGAGTTACCTCCCTTAGAATGGTTGGTCAAAGGCACCCACCCGATAACACCCAAAATAACACAGGTTATTTGCCATTGCTCTTCATTACTCAGCAGAACTTAATAATAAGACCCTACTGATAAAGACCTCACACACTTGAGTCACAGGAGAAAGGAAAAATCAAGCCAGTATTGACCTGGAAGGTGTTACACAGGCTGCTCTGACAGAAAAGACATTAATAGTCATGTCCAGCTATGAACCTTGCAATCTATAATAATGACTGGCCTTGCAAAATATACCAATTGTTACAATAACTGTATAAATGTTATGGGGATAGCCAACAAGTTTCTAATTAGATTTGAGGCCCACCCCACAACATATAACTCATGCTTGGCGTTATTAACTGGGCCAAGAACTGGTGTCTCGGTAGGTTATAGTCCCCAGGAAAGTGCCTGCAACTATTATTTTATTAAACCTAAACAGTATCAAACTGCCCTCTAACTAGTTATCTTTGTCTCCATAGACTAGTGCAGTTCTCAGCCCTCATTAAAAAGCTTCCGTCTTAGAGTTTCTATTGCTGTGATGAAACACCAGGACAAATAGCCAACTTGGGGAGGAAAGTGTTTATTTGGTTTACACTTCCATATCATTGTTCATCACTGAGGAAGTCAGGACAGAACTCAAACAGGGAAGGAACCTGGAGGAAGCTGAGGATGCGAGCTGCTTACTGGTGTGCGCCCCATGGCTAGCTCAGCTGTTTTCTAGAACCCAGGATCACCAACCAGCCCATGGGCTGGGTTCTTCCCCATCAATCACTAATAAAGAAAATGCCTTACAGTTGGATCTTATGGAGGCATTTTCTCAATTGAGTTCCCTCCTTTTAGATAACTCTAGCTTGTGTCAAGGTGGCATAAAACTAGTCAGCACAGCTTCCTTTTGCAGTTATAACAGCTAGTACAGAGACTCTCTGGAAGGTCAACAATAAGGAAAGACAGACAAGGGACTGAGCAACTTAAGACAGAAGCAGCCTTTATTTGGGAGGAAACCTGCAGAGGGGTCTCTAACAGAGCCCACTGTCCACTTACAAGCCTAGTTATAGGCTAGAAAGGGAGAGGGCAGGGAAGGAAGTTGGTTTACATTTTGGGCCTGTAGTTGGCCATTGCTAGGGATAACCAGTGAGTAATCAAAGAATGTTAGGTGACCCACAAACACCTTTCCTGGCTGGTCATTACTGGAAGCTAGATCACAGCTCAACCAACATGGAGGAGATTTACTAAATGGCATGGACCTGACTAACATTCCTGACTTTCTTTTCGGTTTTTGTTTGTTTGTTTTTGAGATGGAGTCTCACTACATAGCCCTGCTTGGCCTGGAACTCTGTCTTTAGGCCAGGCTGGCCTCAAAATCAGAGATCTACTTGCTTTTGCCTCCTCTGTGCTGGGATTAAAGGTGTGTGCCACCACACCCTGCTCCGACTTTTGTTTTTAGCAAATAGCTACAAAAAGGGGTGTAGTTGTTCTCAGAACTGTTTTTGTTCTTGTTTTTCCCCTGAGCAAGAGTGGCATTTTCATCTGGAGGCTGAAAGAGATTTGCTATGTGCAGTTTTTAAAGATTCAATCATTTAACAATGTTTAGGCATAATACAGACTCATTTTTTAAAATGTAATTGAGGGGGTCAGACATGATGGAATCCCTGTGCACCCACCTCACCATGGCAACCTGGTACATGAAGAGAATCTACAGATGGAGGCTGGTGTGTTTCTTGTTGGGAGGTCCCTAAAGGCAGGTTCTGGCCCAGAAGCTCACATAGAGGGGGATGGCTGTTACACTGTTAATCCAGGCTGGGCCAAACAAGAGTTCTAAGCAGAAAGAATTGGGGAGATTTGTCAGAGAAGCATTTGGAGGGGATGGGGGGTGGTTAAAAGCTACCACATGCACCAAGTAGGAGCAGCACTTAGAGCACAGTGAAAGAGAGCAGGAGTCACAGTATCTGATTAGAGCAGGGAGTTAGGAAGCTTTTTCTCGGCAGTTGCCCCTCAGTCAGCAGGACAAAAGTAAGCTTCCTGGAGATGTTTTTTTTTTTAAGATTTAGTTATTTATTATGTATACAGTGTTCTGTCTGCATGTATGCCTGCATGCCAGAAGAGGGCACCAGATCTCATTATAGATGTTTGTGAGTCACCATGTGGTTACTGGGAATTGAACTCAGGACCTCTGGAAGGGCAGCCAGTGCTCTTAACCTCTAAGCCATCTCTCCAGCTCCCTGGAGATCTTTAGTAACAGGTTTTGGAAAGCGGCATACAATTGGAAAGTAGCATACAACTGGAAAGCACCATACAATTGGCAAAACACATTGTTTTTGTAGTCATAGTAAGAACATAAACAGGACAAATAGTGATGTTTTAGTTAGGGTTTCTACTATGCAACCAAACGCAATTTGGGGAGAACACAAATTATTTTTGTTTACAACTCTCAGGTCACGCTTCATTACTGTGAGAAGTCACAGCAGTAACTCAAGCAGGACAGGAACCTGGAGGCAGGAACTGGAGCAGAGGCCATGGAGGAGTGCTGCTTACTGGTTTGCTCCTCACGGCTTGCTCAGCCTGCTTTCTTATAGAACCCAGGACCACCAGGCCGGGGATGGTACCAGCTACACTGAGCTGAGCTCTCCCACATCAATCAAGAAAATGTACCACAGGCTTGCCAACAGGCCAATCTAGTGTGGGCATTTTCTCAATTGAAGTTCCCTCTTCCAAAGTGACTCTCGTTTCTTTCAAGTTGACATAAAATCTAGTCACCACGAGGGGATGAGATTCAGAAGTCTGGCCAGGGGATTTTATTTAGAAGGAGAACCTGAAAGGCAGAGCAGAAGGAGCAGAGAGAAGGGCAGAAACAGAGAACGATAAAGGCTGGAACGCAGGAAGCCTCAGACCATACTGCATGCATTAATATGGAAGGCCATCACATGTAAGGTCCTTTGGAGTGTGGAAGTTAAATGCATTACCCTCTAGCCAGTGTAGCCATTGTCAAGCAATACAGTAGCCAGGCTGTGTTCTGTAGAAAAATTGAGGAGAAGCTCTGGGTAGTTAGACGATTGCTGGTGCACGGCAGAGAAGGGCTAAGAAGGGAGATCCACAGGCCCTGAAGATAGGCCACAAGGAAGAGGTGTCCCCCCAACCAATAGCTCGGTTCCAGAAAAGGGTCCATCTAGAGTGGAGAGACATCCCCACTGCTCCTCTCTAGGGAGACCAAAAGTTCAGTCTAGGGGAAACACTCCACCAGGGTTTCTGAGAAGTCTACCTGGTGGAGGGTCAGAAAGGAGGAGTTTCTGGAAGAAGGTAAACAAACAAAAAATAACCCTTCAAAACTCACCCAAGGTCAGATCAGCCAGTGGTCGATTCAAGGGACACAGTGTACATATGATCTCTGCTGCACAGGCTCAATGACTAAGGGGGTATGAAGAGTTAGAGGAGAAAACAGGGGAAGGAGAAAGGGGATGGAGAACTTGCACAGTGACTTCTTGTAGGGGGCACCAAATGAAAGGTCAGTGAGAAGGACAAACAGACAAGGGAACAAGTGACTTAAGACACTGCCAACTTTCATCTGCAGGGAGAAACCTTCAGAGGGGTCTCTGTTAGATTCAGAGTCCACTGTCCCCTTATGAGCTGGGTTAGTAATAGAGAAGAAGCCAGGAGGAAAGAAGGTAACCAGTGAGTAGTCAGTTAAAGGATGTTAGGTGATCCATAAACATCTGCCCTGGCTGGCCATTACTGAGGGTCCATGGGACAGCACCTCCAGAGAAATTAGTTCTACAAACCAAATGACTATAGGTGCTGGAATTCTCAGAGTTCAGCCAAAATGGAAGAGCTTCACTAAATGCCATAGCACTGGCTAATACACCTGGTCAAAATCCAAAGAACAAGTGTGTAGTGACCAGCCCTAATTGGGGTATGTATACCACACACTCTTTGAGAAAAGAGCATTGAGGAAGAAGGGCCGGAAAGATTGTAAGAGCCAGAGGTTGGGGAGGACTGCTGTGAAACAGTGTCTCTTCTGGACATGGCAGGGCTGTGGCACATAGGAATTCACAGGGGCAGTGATTGACTCCACAAGACCTGCATGAGATCAAGCCAATCAAGCTTCTAGTGTGGACAGAGGAGGGGCTCACGAAGTTTTACCTGTAGCTGAGGAGCCATTAGCAGTTGATGACTGCTGAGGGAGAGAGAGTTGGTTTACTTTGGGGATGTGAAAACTGGGTAGACTGCCCATACTCAAATAGACGTCCTATGCCTATGCACACATTGGCAGCACTAACTGGATACAATGGGTTGTGAAAAAAGTACATGAAGTTGGAGGAAGATATGGTAGGGTAGCTCTGGTAGGAGTTGGAGGGGAGAAAGTGGGATGGATTTTATCAAGACGCGTTGTGTGCTGTAAAACAATCTTATACACTGTAAATATGTATTGCTCTCATTGTTAATAAAAAGCTGATTGGCCATTGGCTAGGCAAGATTTTCTGGGCAGAGAGAATACTGGGAAGAAGAGTAGAGTCATAGGAGTCACCAGGAGACACAGAAGGAGCAAGACATGCTGGAGGACAGGTAAAGCCACAAGCCACATGGCAGCACATAGATTAATAGAAATGGGTTAATTTAATTTAAGTTGTAAGAGCTAGTTAGTAATAAGCCTGAGCTATCTGGCTGAACATTTATAATTCATAGTAAGTCTTTGTGTCAGTTATTTAGGAGCTGGAGGGCAGGAAAGAAAAGTCCATCCTACAATTGTGTACATGTATTAAAATTCTCAAAGTATAAATACAAAATATTTCTGCTTTTAGGAAAAGAGAAGCTGGGTGTGGTGATGTATGCTTTTAATCAATCCTAGCATGGAAATAAAGAGGCAATGGATTCCTGGGACCAACTCTCCAGCTAGCCTAGCCTAATCAATGAGTTTCAGTCCAGTGAGAGACCCTGTCTCAAAAAATAATGTCAATAGCTCTGGAGGAACCACACCCAAAGTTGATCTATGGCCTGCATGTGCACATGCACACACATTATGTGTAACATCACACCCACACAAACACACACACGCTCACACACAATGATAACACATTGTCTTTCTCCTTATATCATAAAGCCAGCCAAATGACCTGTTTGGTCCCCATACTGATTTGACAACTTAATCACTAGGTTGAAGTGCTGTCACTCAGGTTATTCCCCCCTAAACTTATTATTTTTCATTTATAATTATTAAATATTCTGCATGGGTACATATTTTGAGAGTGTATAGATGTGCCAATGATCATGGAATTTCTATAGACTAATTTTTGTGTTACTGTCTCTTAGATATTTATTGAAAAATGATGCTTTTCTAATGGCATCATTTCTTTTCAACAGCATTCTAATGTAAAAGGGCAGTTTTTCCTTAGTTATTCAAAATAAAGATTCTTCATTCTTATTTTATTCATTCATTCATTATAACTTATTAATATCATTATTTATTCTGATGCTCACATTGTCCAAGTTTAGGCAGTATGTGTTCCATTCATGCCAATTTCTTTTGACAGTTTATGATATTCCACATTAATCATATGTTTTCTATACTCCATTACTGAAATCAACAGTTTATCCAAAGACTTGGTTGTTTTTACTAGGAAATACTTTTAGAAACAATGATCTAACCTGGGGGTCTGGCTCAGTGGTATAGCATTTACTTTGCATGCACAAGACTGTGAGTTCAATCTAAGTGGGGAAAAGAAAAGAAGGAGAAGAAATAAATAATGGTGTGGGTTTTAGTTGTTCTTTATAAAAAATGTTGGGTTGGGGATTTAGCTCAGTGGTAGAGCACTTGCCTAGCAAGCACATGGCCCTGGGTTCGGTCCTCAGCACCGAAAAAAAAATGTTAAAAGTGTGTGTGTGTGTGTGTGTGTGTGTGTGTGTGTGTGTGTCTTTACACATGCATGCTGCAGCCTGGGTAAACACACAGACCAGAAGAACACATCAGATCCCCTGGAGTTGACAGATGGTTAAGATAAGCTACCTACTGTGTGTGCTGGGAACCGAACTTGGGTCCTCTGCTGAAACTGAAAATGTTCTTAATCACCAAGCCATCTTTCCAGCCCTAGGTATTCTTATTGCAACAAAAATAAACATATCTTTATTACAATGTGTTTATTGGCTTATTGTGTCCTGGAATTACATGTGTTGTTATGAAAATGTATTAGCTCCAATGCAATACCATGAATTAGTAGACTCATAGTTTTCAGTTTTGCTAGAGTGGAGCAGACCTTGGACAACAAAAGTTATAGAGCTAGGGATACAGATTAGGTCTAGAGTGCTCACCTAGTATATTTCAAACCTTGACTTCTGTCCATAGTATCAGAAAAGACATCTTTAGATATTTGTTGCATGACTTTCCACTGATTCCTACTGGCATTTCATAAGCAAGTTTTCATAACATTTTTTGCCTGATCCAGAAATGTAATCAAGTGAGAAAAGAAAACATGTATTTAGAGTGTGGTATGTCAAAAATTAGTTATTTTAGTCTGGTTCCAGAAAATTAGCACAAACCCACTTTCCTTTGTTTCTTCCCACTAAATAATCCAGGAGGTGCTAAAATAGAGAACGTAGATTAGATAAGAGCCTCAGGACTTGAAAATGATAACAGTTATTTTCCTGGGAATTTCTTTGTCTCATCTGTGTATCACAGGCTGAGTGCCTCAAATGTGTGCATTCAGGAAACTATCAACAGGGGACACACACACACACACACACACACACACACACACACACACACACACACACACCAGAAGCAGAGAGACAGATATCGGCATACACATAGAGATCTCACAGGCAAAGGTCTAAGAAATGAAAACCTGAGCAGAGATGTAGATATCCAGTCTCTGCAACCAGGTGGTCTGCCTGAGTCATTGTATAAGCACAGCAGAGGGGCAAGTCTATCTTCTATACTCACACAGTCCAACAGCAAGTGATAGGGAATGACCCCCACACAGCTATAACAGAAAAACTCAGGTACATTAATACACTCCCTGCACCCTTCAAGGGACCACAGACAAGCCATTATACCTGCAATGAAAATTCCAACTGACCCAGTATCTTACAATTCTCTGCTTAATACAAAAGGCAGCCCAAGGCTGCGCAAGGTCTTCTGATCATCCATCCAATGGAAGACAGACACTTAAGAGTCAATGGATCCTTGTCATACATCCAGTGACTTACAGCAACCCTTGTTTGGTGCTTCCTGCCTCTATACCCAGTGACAGAAGGTTAGCTAGGCCTAGGCCTTCTGACCTTCCACCCAGGCTTGTGTCTCCTGGTCTTGCACTTAATGACATAAGGCAATCAATCTATCCCCATCAATATAGGTAGAGATAGACTTCAAAGCTCATTGGCACTGGGTGTCAGGAAAACAGACCATATAAAAAGCTTTCTGTACCACTGCTTTAGGTTTTTAAGCATATATAACAATACATCTATAACATATTATTATGTTAATATATAACATATTATTAAATATATTAAGTATATATAACATACTATTAACATAACCTTCTTAATGATACTGGAAAGCAAAGGGAAGAATCTTTCTTGCAATGGCACCAACAAGAACTCAAACAGAGACAAAAGAACAACAGAATGGTGTGAAGAAACCTTAAGGGACATGATCAAGTAAACGGAAATATGCATTATTGGAATTCTAGAGAAAAATTATTTAAACACAATAAAGGCCATGCATGCAAAGTCCACAGCTAGCACACTAAAGAGTGCAATGCTGAGAGGTTTTTTTTTTTTCCTTTTAGGTGAGGATCAAGACAACGATGCTCACCCTTCTCCACATCCACTCAACACAATGTTTGAAGACCTAGTCACGGCAGCTGGCCAAAAAAGAAACTAAAGAGTATAAAATCAAAACGTGAGAAATGAAACAAGAGGGCTGGAGAGATGGTTCAGTGGTTCAGAACACCTGTTGCTCTTGCAGATGAGGACCTGGGTCTAATTCCCAGCACCCACTTGGTGACTTGCAATCATCCATAGTTCCAATTCCAAGGAGTCTGACACGTGCATGTGGTGCACTTGTGTATATGTCAGCAAAACTTTCATACATATAAAATAAATAAAAATTAAAAAGAAGTAAAAGGATCCCCATTTGAAGATACTATGCATAGAAAACCCTAACAACACCTTAATAAAACTGTTATTAATCAACAAATTCAGTAATGTTTCAGAATATAAAATCAACATATAAAAATCTATGTGTTTCATAGTTGCACACACCTTTACTCCAGCACATGGGAGGCAGAGGCAGGTGATGCTCTGTGAGTTCAAGGCTAGTCTGGTCTATATAACAAGTTTCAGGCCACCTAGGGCTACACAGTGAGACCTTGTCTAACACACACTAACACACACACACACACACACACACACACACACACACACACACACACACACGTCTTTTTGCGTACTAACAAGAAACTATCTAGAAATGAAACCAAGAAGACTATGTAATTTATAAGAATACCAAAAAGGCTAAAATCCATAAAATTAAACTTACCTAAGAAAGTGGAAGAATTATATACTGAAAACTAGAAAACGTTAATGAACAACATAAATGGGCATGTTCAGGCTTCAGAAGAATTAATGTCATCAAAATATCCATACTTTCAAAGAAATCTAAGATTCAAGAGTAATTCTCATCAAATTTCCAGTGACATTATCTACATAATTTTATATAAAATTATAAAATTCATATAGAATCATAAAAGATTTGACTATTTCTAAAGAATAGCCTTTAAAGAGAACAAAACTAAAGCATTACATTCCTGATCTCATAATGTAACCATGATCCTATGCTACAACTCTTGCAAAAGGAGATATCCTAAAGAGAAACACCTGTGTTCCTCCAGTCTGCTATCAGACCACTGAAACAAGGGACTTGAAAGAATTAGGATTTCCCCCAAAATCCCCATGCTGGAGGAAAGGAAGAGCTAAAGTTCTGGTGCCAGTCAGAAGAGGAATTTGCCTCCCAAGAAGAGACTTACAGCACTTTTGACACCTTACCTTACAGTTACATTAACATGTACATATCTCCTGCCTTTTGACCCAATCATCCAATCTTTCCCTCACCCCTGTGTGTGTGCTTCTATTCTATATGTGACTGTGGTGTGTGTGTGTGTATGTGTGTGTGTATGTGTGTCCGTGTATGTGTCTGTGGAAGCCAGAGTTTGATGTTGGGGTGTCTTCTTCCATCATCCTCCTCTTTTTTTGAGACAGGTCTGTCACTGAACTTGGAGCTTACCAAGTGGCTAGGTGAGCTGGCTGTTAAGTCTCCAGGTTCTTCCTGTCTCCATCTTCCAGGACCAGGGTTTCAGATGCAGGCCTGGCTTTTTACGTGGGTACTGGTGATATGAACTTAAGTTACATTTGCTTAGAAAACACTTCATCCGTGGAGCCATCTCCCCAGTTCCCTTTCTCATCTCTTCTATAAAACTTAAAACACAGCTATAGGAAAAGTACAGAGAAAAGAAGATGCCAGTCTCTGTGCATGTGTCAAGAAAAAGGTCATGTGATTGCAGGTAGAAGGTCCCCACCGAACTTAACCATGGTGCTCCAACAATCAATAAATTCTAGTTTCCAGGATGATGAGAACATAAATTAATCCTGTTGAAACTACCCACTCTATGACATTTTTGTATGGCAACTTGAGAAGATAAGAAAGTGAGGCATGTACTTAACAAAGCATAGCTAGTATCTGCATGCTGAATTAAATAAATGGATAAGGCAGAAGAACTAAATAAATGGATAAGCATACATGTTTAGGGGTTAGAAGACCCCATATAATCAAAAGGACAATTCTCCACACATTGACCTTAAGTTTAATGAAATTTCTATTAAATTCCTACAAGATAAGTTTATTCTGAAATATTATATGGAAAAGTGCAGGTGCTAGACTAGTTTAAACAAACTTCAAAGCAAATAAAATGTAAAGAAATGGCTGGAGAGATGTCTCAGTGATTAAGAGCACTTGTTTCTCTTATAGAGGACCATATGCCATTGTACAATCTTCTGTAACTCGGGTTCCAGGGGATCCAATGGCCTCTTCTGGCCTCCACATTCACCTGGCACACATGTGGTATAAAGACATACTTGCACACACACATACAAAAAAAAAACAATCACACATATAAAATAAAATAAAATAATGAAATCTAAAACTAAGTAAAATGTGAAGAATAATTCTGGTTGATGCAATGAGACTTAGAATATAGATACTATAGTCAAGACAGTGTGGTATTGATCTGAGTTTAGACACATAGGCCAATGGAACACAGTAGAGAACTCAGAACTATATCTACTCTAACATGTGCAACTGAGTTTTCACAGTAGCTCAGGAACAATTTAATAGAGAAATAGCCCTTTCAATAAAATGATGTTTGAGGGCAATAGAAGATACCATTGAGAAGGGAGGATGGAAGGAGGGATAAAGGAAGAGAGGGAAAGGGAGAGGGAGAGGGAGAGAGAGAGAACTAAACTAAATCATGACATAAAAATTAACTAAACTCAGCCACTTTAAAACTGAGAAAGAAAAAAAATTCAAAATCTTTAGTATTTTAATTAAGAAAAGAGAGTACTTAGTGTGGATAGCAAAAACATGATTGATGAATAAGATAAAAGAAATCCTGATACATTTTATAAAAAAAGTTTCCCTAAAAAATCAATGGTGAGAGATGATCAATAATTAAGTAAAAAAATAAGGAGAAAATGTTTACAAATCAAATATCTAGCAAAAATTATAAGAAAATATATAAATGATTCTTAAAACTTAACAGTAAAAATATAAAATAAAAGCCAACAAAGATACTAGAATATAGGAAAAGACATAAGGATATACAAATGGCTTATAAGCACAGAAAAATTCCTCTCATTTGCTATGAGGGAGACACAAATTAACACCACAATGAGATTATCAGTGCACATTTATCAGAATTGCCAAAGTAAAATATAGTGATCATGTCAAACGCAAGACAGAACACAGAGAAATTAGATTATTAACACATTCTGGTAAGAATGTAAATTCATACAGCCACTGTTTCTTGTAAAACTAAGCATGAAATGCCTACATGTTTTAGCAATTGTACTCTTTATCTTGATTATCTACAACACTTGTGTTAACACAGAAAATTGTAAACAAATATTTGTATTATATTTATTTGTCATAGATAGAAATTAGAAATAACCTATATGACTTTCAGAGGTAGATGTTTAAACAATCTAGGTTGTACACACCATAGGATGTTATTTAATAATGAAAAAGAATCAACTATTGACATAGCAACAACTTGGATGGTGACTTGACAACTATGCTGAATAAAAACTGCTGACATAGACAGTCAATGACCATTTGCTTTATGTGAAAGACATTAGTATTTGTTTTTATACATTTTATTTATGTGTATGTGTGTGCCTGTTTGCATTTTTTGTACCATGCCCATATAATTCCTTCGGAGACCAGAAGAGGGCAACAGATCCCTTGGAACTAGAGCTAACCCACCTATATGGTTGTGAGCTGCCTTGATATGGATGCTGGGAACTAAAAGCTAGTCTTTTAAGATCAGTGAGTGTTCCTAACTGCAGAACCAGTCTCCAAATCCATTTTTTTATTTTAAATGATAACAAAGAGAGTTGTTTTTCTGGTACACTTCTGATGGCAGGTAGGAACAGACATAGTTTTTGGCAATGTATGACATTCCTTAAGAATCAGCTCATACTTTAGGAATTCCATTTCTTGGAATTTTATCTTTTGTAAAAATAATTTTAAAATATTTTTTGAGATTACGAGATAATTACATCATTATATTCTTCCTTTTCCTCTCTCCAAACCCTCCCATGTACCTTGTTCTCTTTCAAATAGATGCCCTCTTTTTCTTTAACTGTGTGTGTGTGTGTGTGTGTGTGTGTGTGTGTGTGTGTGTGTGTTCCTAAACATACAAATACACCTTGATTAAGACACATAATGTTACTTGTGTGTATATGTTTGCAGGCATGTTCAGGGATGACTATTTGGTAGTACACAATCATTTGGGTGCTCTTCCATGAGGAAGACTATTTCTTCCTTCCTCAGCATGTTTTTAGTCGCCTGTTGTTCTCTGGAGAGTTGATGCCTCCTGGACTATTCCACTTCCATGTCCTTATGGCTTTTTCAGACCTCATTACTGTGATTTTTCCCTCCTCCCTTCCCTGTTTTCCCCATTTTCCCCTTCAGATCACTTGTATCCTGCTTGTCCTTTCCCTATTCCCTCCCCAAACAATCCCTTTTAACTGGAGTTACTTTAAGTTAAATACTCACATCTGAAGAATTGGCGCGAGGCCTCAGATGAGACAGAACATGTGATGTTTGTCTTTCTGGGTCTGGGTTACCACACTCAATATGATCCTTCCTAGTTCCAACCATTTACCTGCAAAGGTGATGATTTCAGTGTTGGTTACAGCTGGATAGTATTCCATAGTATAAATGGAATACATTCTCATCATCCACTCATCAGTTGAAGGACATGTATGTAGTTTCCATTTCCTAGCGACTGTGACTAGAGCAGCAATAAATATGTTAGAGCAAGTATCTGCAGAGTGGGATGTCCTTTGAGCACAGATCAAGTCATATGGTAGATTTAGTATTAGCTTTTTTGTTTTGTTTTGTTTGTTTTGTTTTTTGTTTTTGGTGTTGCCACACTGTTTTCTGTAGTGGCTGGACCAGTTTGTAATCTCACCCACTTCCTTTCCAGTATTTGCTGTTGGTTGATATATTGTTGGTATTTGCCATTCTGACTGGGGAGAAGATGAAATCTCAAGAGTCCGATTTGCATTTCCCTAATTACTAGGAATGGAGAACATTTGTTTGTTTGTTTGTTTTGCTATCTTTATTTCTTATTTTGAGAACTCTCTTTTCACATCCCAGACCCATTTTCCTTTTCTTTTCGTTTTTTTGAGACAGGGTTTCTCTGTATAACAACCCTAGCTGTCCTGGAACTTGCTGTGAGATAACCCCTCTGTATGCTGTGAATATGTTTTATTACCATTGATTAATAAAGAAGCTGCTTTGGCCTATAACAAGGCAGGATAGAGCCAGGTGGGAAATCCAAGCAGAGATACAGGGAGGAGAGGGGTGGAGTCTGGGGCAGATGCAATGGAGGCACTGGAGCAGCAAGATGTACTAGAGAACAGGTAACGCTAGGAAGCCACGTGGCAAAATATAGAGGAATAGAAATGGGTTCACTTAAGTTGTAAGAGCTACTTAGTAATAAGTCTGAGCAATAGGCCAAACAGTTTGTAATTAATATTAAGCCTCGGAGTGATTATTTTAAAAGCAGCTGTGGGACCAGGCAGGACAGAAAAACCTCAGTTTACAGGAACTAGCTCTGTAGTCCAGGCTGGCCATGTCACAGAGATCCACCTGCCTCTGCCTCTGGAGTAGGAGCGCTAGGATTAAAAGCATGTACCACCACCACCTGGCCCCAGACACATTTTTTTAAAACACAATTTTTTATTGATTCTTCGGGAAATTCACTTCATGCACACCAATCCCAATCATTTCCCAGTCCCTCTGTGTAGCATCCTGTATAGTGTAGTATCTGCCCCTGACCTTTGAAGCATCTCCCCAAAAGAAAAACTTAAAAATAAATAATAAGAAATACAAATAAGAATATTAATTTAAAAAACAAAACAGAAAAAACAAACAAAAACACAAAAACCAAAAACAAACCAAAAAGCAAACAGAACAACAAAACAAAACACTTTGCTCCTCCATCTTTCCCACCTCTCCATCGCCTCTTCATTCATCTTAGTGACTTTGGGAGCTGTAGTGTGTCATGCAATAGACTCTTTTGTCCAAACAGCTTTCCTTACAAATGTTCATTATGCAGTGTGTTATTGGTCATGCTCAAGGCCTCTGGCTTCTGGTACACCACCAACGCTGGACCCTTCCCGAATCTCCTTCCTCTCAGATATCCTGCTGTTACCCCTAGTCATAGAGCTCCTACAGCTATGGTTCTGTAGGGCCAGTTCCTTCATGAGCTCTAGCAGGTCCTAGATGGGGTAGATGCTGGGGAGTGCCAACTCAAAGCCCAGGGCATGTGCCTGGACGGTAGCTGAGTTGGTCAGTCTGGGCTGCCGGGACCAGCCCCCTCTGGTGAGGGGCAGAGCCAGCTCTCCCATGTACGGCAAGACCCATTTTTTAATGTGTTTAATTTGACAGCTTTTTGAATTCTTTATATATTCTAGATATTAATCCTCTGTCAGATGTATAGATGGCAAAGACTCTTTCATTCCGTGGGCTTCTTCTTCACCCAATCTTTAGCTGTGAAGGTTTTAGTTTTATGAAGCCCCACTTGTCATTGCTGACCTTAATTCTTGGGAAAATGGAGTCCTATTCAGGAAATCCTTTCCATCACGTACGTCATGTAAAGCACTACCTATGTTTTCTTCTAGCAATTTCAGTGTTTCAGATTTCATGTTTACATCTTTGATCCACTTGGAGTTAGTTTTATGTAAGGGATATGTGGCAGTTTGAATAAGAAAGGCCCTCTAAGCTCATAGATTTGAATGCTTGGTCACCAGGGAGTGGTACTATATGAAAGATTAGGAGGTGTGGCCTTGCTAGAGGAAGTGTCACAAGCCAGACCCAGTGTCTCTCTTTCTTCTTGCTGCCTTAAGATCCGGATGTAGAATTCTCGGCTACCTCTCCAGCACCATGTCTGCCTATGTGTCACCATGCTTCGCATCATGAGGATAATGAACTAAATTTCTGAAACTGTAAGCCAGTCTCAGTTAAATGCTGTTCTTTTGTAAGAGTTGCTATGGCCATGGTTTCTATTCACAGCAATAGAACACTGAGAGAGGATAGATACAGGGGTAATTGGACATCTGGTTTTCCCAGCACCTTTGGTGAAGATGTGGTCTTTCTCCAGTGTATGTTTTGGCATCTTTGAAAAATACTGAGTAGCTGAGGTTATGTGTACTCATGTTTGGGTTTTTGATTTTGTTCCTTTGTTCTACACATCTGTTCTATTTTTATTTATTTTTTAGTGTGTGTGTGTGTGTGTGTGTGTGTGTGTGTGTGTGTGTGTGTGTGTGTGAGTGCTGTACTGTTTTTATTACTATGGCTCTGTAATATATCTTAAGGTCTAGAATGGTAATCCTTCTTGAAATGTTCCTTTAGTTCTGTATTATTTTGGCTATCCAGAGCCTCTTGTGGTTCCATTTGAATTTTAAAATAGATGAGTTTTTTTGTTTTTCTTTTCTATTTCTGTGATGAATGAGACGGGGATTTTGATTGAGATTGCATTCATCCTATAAATGGCTTTTGATAAAATGCTCATTTTCACAATATTACTTCTACTAATCCATGAGCATGTGATGTCTTCCATTTTCTAGTGTCTTTATCTCTTTCTTCAGAGATTCAAGTTTTCATTTTAGAGATATTTCAGCCCCTTGGATAGGCTTATTCTTAATTGCTTGAAGCAGTTGTGAATGGGAGTGTGTCCATGATCTTTTACTCTGTATGTTTGTTTTTGGTATATAGAAAAGCTATTGATTTGTGAAAGTTCATTCTGTATCCTGATACAAGGGTGAATTTATCATATCTAGAAGTTTCCAGGTAGAATTTTGTGATCCCTTATGTATAATATCATGTCATTTATAAATATATGTAGTTTGATTTCTTCTTTTCCTATTTGTATCCCTTTAATTTCCTTCTCTTATTGCTCCAGCTAATACTTTGAGCACAATATTGAAAAGGAGTGGGGATAGTGAACATTCCTGATTTCAGTGGGATTGCTTAAAGGTTTTCTCCATTTAGGATTGCATTGGCTACGTGTTTCACATATATAATGTTATTATGCTGAGGTATGTTTCCTCTAGTCTTACTATCTCTAGGGCTTTTATCATAAAGGTGCACTGGATTTTGTTACAGGATTTTTTTTGTTTTTGCATCTATTGGGACGATCACACGATTTTTGTCTCTAAGTCCATTGGTGTAGTATATTACATTTATTGACTTGCATACGTTAAACCATACCTGAATCTCAGACATAAAGCCAACTTGGACATAGGGGATAATCTTTTTGATGTATATTTGTATTTGGTTTGCAAGTATTTTATTCAGCATTTTTGAATCTATGTTCATCAAGGATATTGGCCTCTAGCTTTCTTTGCTGTTGTTGTGTTCTAGTTTTACTATTGGGAGATAGCAGCTTAGCAGAAGGAGTTTGAGAATGCTCCTTCTGTTTTTCTTTATATAATTTTCATCATTTTAGAATTTGCCATAGATCTTTTTTGAATGTATGGAAGAATTTTGCTGTGAATCCATCAGCTACTGCATTGTTTTTAGTTGGAAGGCTTATTACTACTTCAATCTCCTCGTTTGTTGTGGGTTTGTTTAGATTGTTGGCTTATTCTTGGTTAGTGTTAGTGGTTCAGCTGCATCTAGAAACTTGTCCATTTCTTTCAGGTTTCTCAACTTAATGGAGTACAGGTTTTTAAAGTATTCCTTACTAATATTCTGAATTTCCTTTTTAGCCGTTGTAATATTTCCCTGTTCATTTCTGATTCTGTTCAGTCCTCTCTTTTGGGTCAAGAGCCTATCAATCTTATTTATTTATCTTCTCAAAGAACCAGCTCTTAGGTTCATTGGTTCCTTGTGTTGCTTCATTGCTATTTCATTAATTTTTGCTCTGATTTTTTAAAAACTATTTCTTGCCATCAACTGGGTTAGATTTGTTTTTTCTATTTTTTTCAAAATTTTTGAGTTACATCATTAAGTCATTTATTTGTGCCTTTTCTGGTTGTTTAAGGGAGCACTCTGAGCTATCTATATATTTCCCTCAGGGGATTACTTTCAGTGTGTCCCAGAGGTTGTGTTGTGCTGTGCTTTCATTTTCATTTAGCTCCAATAATATCTTGATTTCTTCTTTTGCACAGTTAACATTCAGTAATGACTTTTTAAAAATCTCCCTGAATTTGTGTATTTACTGGAGATTTATTGTTATCAATTTTAAGTTATATGACATCATGGTCAGATAGGATACCCAGAGAAATTTCAGTCTTCAAATTTGTAAAGATTCGTGTTGTCTATTTTAGATGTGGTCTCTTTTAGAGAAGTTTCTGTGTACTGCTGAGTAGAATGCATATTGTTTGGTGTATAGGTGGCATATTCTGTAGGAATCTGTCAAGTCCATTTGATGTATGATGTCATTTATTTCTGATGTTTCTCTGCTTGATTTTTGTTGACATATCCTGTCTATTGGAGAAAATGGGGTATTGAAATTACTTACTATTAATGGGCTCATGTGCTACTATTAAATCAAGCACTACTTTCCCCCGTTCTTTTAAAAATGAAATTGGGTGCTCCAAAGTTTGGTGCATATATGTTTAGGATAGTAATGTCTTCATGATTAACTTCTCCCTTGATTAGAATAAAGTGTCTTTCTTTGTCTCCTCTGATTAGTTTTAGTTTGAAGTCTATTTTGTCAGATGTTAGGGTATTAGTGCCTCCTTGCTTCCTGATCCCCTCTGACTGGAGTACTTTGGCTTATCATTTTACTCTAAGGTGGTGCCTATCTTTAAAGCTGTTTCTTTTGTAGTTAACAGATTTTGCTTCTTAATGCATTCAGCTAGCCTGTGTCTTTCTATTGGAAAATTAAAGCCATTAATAGTTAAAGTTATTATTGAAAGCTGTATTGGCTGCAACCAGAGTTGCTGACTTTAGATTTGTTTTTTCTTTTGTGTGTATGTGTGTGTGTGTTCTCAGTGGTATTTTATGTTTTAGTAATTACACAGTCTCTTGGCCATTCTCATTTCTCTCTTCATGTTTAATTATTGCTTCTTGCATTTTCTTTGGGTTTGGACTTGTTGGATATAATTTTTTTAGGCTGATTCTATCTTGGAAAGTTTTTCTTTCTTCTTCAATAATGGCAGATATTCTTGGTGGGTATATTAGTCTAGGTTGGCAGTGACTGTATTTTAGGACTTAGAATGCATAGTGTAGCCAGATATTCTGACTTTCAAAGTTCCACTGAGGAGCTAAGTAGTGTTTTGATGTTTTTTTTTTGTTATATATGTCTTCTGTTTTTCTTTTCTTATACCTTTCAGTATACTTTCATTGTTATGTATACTTGGTGTTTTAACTATGATACGCCATAGGGATATTCTTTTCTTGTCTATTTGGAGTCCCTTTGTGCTTCATATATCTGTATGAGTATGTTTTTCCTTAGTTTGGGGGAATTTTTCTTCTATGATCTACGCCATTGACCTTGGATTCTTCTATCTCATCTATTCCTATAATTTGAAAGTTTGGTCATTTTGTAGATGATTATTTACTATGTTCTGTTTTTTTTTTTAAAAAAAGATAATATTCTTTGTTTTTCTTGTCTAGAGGCTCTATCTTCAAGTCTTAAAATTGTCTTTTCTACTTGTCAACAAAGCATGGCACATCAAGTTGAGGCAGGAACAAGCTCCTCCCCCTGCATCAAGGCTGGGCTAGGCACCCCAGCATGGGGAATAGGTTCTCAAAAGCCAGCTCAAGCACCAGGGACAGGTCCTTATCCCACTGCTAGGAGCCCCACAAACAGACCAAGCTACACAACTGTCACACACATGCAGAGGGCCTAGGTCGGTCCCATGCAGGCTCCCTGGCTGTCCATACAGAGTCCATGAGCTCTCACGAGTCCAGATCAGCTGTCTCTGTGGGTTCCCATGTAATGACCTTGAACGCCCTGGCTTGTACAGTCCTTCCTCCCTCTCTTCAACAGGACTCCATGAGCTCAACCCAGTGCTTTGCTGTGGATCTCTGCATCTGCTTCCATTAGTTACTGGATTGCTGTGGGATGGTCTGTATGTCAAGTGTGTTGCTGATTGGTCAATAAATAAATCACTGATTGGCCAGTGGCCAGGCAGGAAGTATAGGCGGGACAAGGAGGAGAATAAAGCTGGGAAGTGGAAGGCTGAGTCAGAGAGACACTGCCAGCCGCCACCATGACAAACAGCATGTGAAGATGCCGGTAAGCCACGAGCCATGTGGCAAGGTATAGATTAATGGAAATGGATTAATTTAAGCTATAAGAACAGTTAGCAAGAAGCCTGCCATGGCCATACAGTTTATAACCAATATAAGTCTCTGTGTTTACTTGGTCGGGTCTGAGCTGCTGTGGGACTGGCAGGTGAGAGAGATTTGCCCTGACCGTGGGCCAGGCAGGAAAACTCTAGCTACACTGGATGAAGGTTCTATGATGACAAATTAGGGTAGTCATCAATTTGATTATAGGAGATGGCCAGTTAAGGCACCCTCTCCACTATTGCTAGGAATCTTAGCTGGGATAATTTTTGTGGATTCCCAGAAGAAGTTTCCCTGGCACCAAGTTTCTTCCTAACACTGAAATGCCCCTCCCCTCCTCAAGACATCTCCTTCATTACTTTCCCCCTCCATCTGGCCTCCAACCTGCCCAACCCAATCCCTCATGTTCCCATCCCCTATACCCCCAACCCCATTTTACCTAAGAGATACCTTTTATTTCTCCTTCCCAGGGAAATCCATGTGTCCCTCTTTGGGCCCTCCTTGTTACCTAGCCTCTCTGGGGCTATGGATTTTAGCCTGGTTATCCATTATACTTTATACTCAATATCCACTTATGAGTGAGTACATACCATGTTTGTCTTTCTGGGTCTCAGTTACCTCACTCAGGATCATTTTTTCTAGTTCCATGCATTTGCCTGTAAATTTCATGATGCATTGTTCTTTACAGCTGAGTAGTATTCCATTGTGTAAATATATCACATTTTCTTTATCTGTTCTTCAGTTGAGGAGCATCTAGGTTGTTTCCAGGTTCTGGCTATTATAAATAATGATGCTATGAACATAGTTGAGCAAGTGTCCTTATGGTAGGATGAAGGATCCTTTGGGTATATGCCCAAGATTGGTATAGCTGGGTCTTGAGGTATATTGATTCCCAATTTTCTGAGAAACTGCCATATGGAATGATTGGTATAGCTGGGTCTTGAGGTATATTGATTCTGAGGAACTGCCATATGGAATGATTTCCAAAGTGGCTGTACAAGTTTGCACTCCCAGCAGCAGTGGAGGAGTGTTCCCCTTACTCCACATCTTCTCCAACATAGGCTATCATTAGTGTTTTTGATCTTAGCCATTCTGACAGGTATAAGATGGTATCTCAGAATCATTTTGATTTGCATTTCCCTGGTGGCTAAGGATGGTGAACAATTCAAGTGTCCCTAGGTCATTTGAGATTCTTCTGTTGAGAGTTCTCTATTTAGATCTGTACCCCATTTTTAATTGGATTATTTATTATTTTGATGTCTAGTTTCTTGAATTCTTTATATATTTTGGAGATCAGCCCTCTGTCAGATATGGGGTTGGTGAAGATCTTTTCCCATTCTGTAGACTGTAATGTACATAGATAGATCACAACTTCACAAATATCTACAATTACTTCATTTAAGATGTTAGTAATAAAAATGTGCATAGTGTGTCAAGACATGATTCTGTATAGCATACTGTAGGAATCATAGCTGTCTGAAGAAATGTGGCTCCAGGTTCTGGGATAGTAAAAGTACAAGGAGAGTCTAGGACACCTAGTTGTTACTGGAAACAAACAAGTGCTTAAAGAGTAATGGGAAATTTCAGAGAGTCACAATAACTTGGAAATGGTTCCCACAGTCAGAATTTGGGACACTTTGAACTTAAGATAACTTAGTCAGATGACTGTAAACTAGTGAATAAAATGCATGAATCCAGAGTTATATCCATGAAAAGAATATTTTTCATAATTGATAGTTTTTATTATTCAAACTCTTTATTCCATAAACTAAAATAGAGAATTAATCTTATACTTTGCTATATTAGGCAGGGATCTCTAGAGGAATATAACCAATAGCGCGTACATATTACACATGGGAATTTATTGGATTAGCTTACACAGTAAGGCTTGGTACTCCAACAATGACTGTCTACACTCTGGAGAGGCCAAGAACCCAGCAGCTATTCAGTCTGGGAAGATGAATGCCTCAGTAGTTCCAATCTATTGCAGAAAGCCTAGAAGATTTTTTTTTTTTTTGGTTTTTCGAGATTTTATAGTTTCTGTAACTCCAGATGCAGGGGATCTGATGCCCTCTTCTATTCTCTGTGGGTACCCACATGGACTCACACAGATGTAGACCAACACATAAATAAAAATAAAACTTACAGTTAAAGAAACAGGAGCAGTATAGACTCTTTTTGGTCTTAGCCCCCAGCCTCATAACTCCAGGGCAGCATGGTCACTTAGGCATCCAACATACAGCCAACATACTGCACAGATTCTGCAGTAGATGCAGTGTGCAGTTTGCAGATGACAGAGCATCTAGAACAGGCCCAAGACCACTGCTGCATGTACTCAAAAGAAGGAGCAGTGAGTGGGTAGCAAATAGGCCAAATCATGTGTGAGTACCTCCCAGACAGCCCCAGAAGTCCTTTTATGATAGTTGATGTTTTTAAAAGGGGCTGAAGAGATGGCTAAGCAGTAAAGTTGCTTGATGACAAGTCTGAGGGCATGAGTTCAAGTTCCAGGACTCATAGCAATAAAGGGAGGTCACGGTCCTGTAGGCTGTCATCTGACTGCCATACACAAGAGCAGTGGCACAGGAAACAAATGCAAGCATGCCTCTACATTCAAGAGTTTTGTTTGAGGAAAGTTTGTTGAGAAGAACTGGGAGGGAAGAGCAACTAGAGAAAGCACACTTATAGGAATACCACAGGAAATAAACATCTTTTACACACATACACACACACACACACACACACACACACACACACACACACACTAAATAAACAAAAATTAAATATGTGATATGCCTGTACACAAAATAAATCTTGAAAGCCAAGAAGGACAATCTACCATTCTTCACAAATCACTTCTATGATATGGTGTGGGGTGCTACTGAGACAGAACTGTCTTCAACAGTCGCGTTTGGTATGTATTGCTGTAGAATATTATTTTAAGATCTGTTACATTTGTTTATACTGTGGGACATTTGTTTTAATGATGCAAAGATGTGTTGCATTCTTTTATGCTGCATTTGTTTAACTCTGTAAACCTGTGTTACTTTGCCTGTCTAAAACACCTGATGGTCTAATAAAGAGCTGAATGGCCAATAGCAGGGCAGGACAGGCAGGGCTGTCAGGCAGAGAGAATAAACAGGAGAAATCAGGAAAAAGATCAAGGACTGGGAGAAGAAGGAGTGTGGGGCGTTTACCCACCACCCCCACAGTTCCCCAGAGTTTTCTTGAGTGCAAGCAGCAGGAAATATTAGATAGAAGGATTTATTGCGGAGAATCTTGCGGAGATAAACAAATAGAAAATAAAGGATAGCCTCGAGAGGGCCTGGAACCTTTTCCAACAGGCCCCGACTGTCTCTGCCCCAGGGTTTTTATAGAGACACCAAGGGGTGGAGCAAAAGACCTCCTCCCCCAGCACAGCCAAGTGCAGACCATCTCAGACACCTGCACTCAGGCCCATGGTCCTAATCATCCTCTATGCGGACCTGCTGGGTAAAGCCACGAGAACCGGAGAACGGGCTCCCACAGAGGAGGACATCAGGGGCCAGTGATCCAACTACACAACTAGCAGTGGAGAAAGATATACAGAAATATAGAAAGGTAAAAGCCCAGAGGCAAAAGATAGATGGGATAATTTAAGAAAAGCTGGCAAGAAACAAGCCAAATTAAGGCTGAGCATTTATAATTAAGAATAAGCCTCCATGTGTGATATATTTGGGAGCTGGGAGGCAGGCCCCCCAAAAGACTAAAAACAACCAACCACAATGTATTGTATCTGTTGTTCATTTACTGTATTTTTTAATGACATGCTTTAAGAGTTGTTAATAGGATTTGGGATGTAGGTTACTTTGTAGAGTTCTTGCTTGCTGTACATGAACTCTTAGGATTGATCCTCAGAACCACATAAACCAGGCATGGTGGTGCATGCCTGTGATATCAGCACTCATGAGGTAGCGGCAGGAAGATCAGGAGTTCAAGGTCATATGTTCTCAACTATAAATGTGATGCTAGCCTGGGATAGATGTTATTTTGTCCCCTCTCTTCCCAAAGGTGTTAATATAGCACATACCACTGCTTGTATATGTCAAATGATATTAATAATGTTCTATTTGGTTTTGTTTTAGTGTCTCTGGGAAAGGGGGGGGAGACAGGAATTAGAAGGATATTTAGGCCTTGGATGTGTTCTACCACATATATTAAGTTTCAGAAACTTAAAAATACCTATTTCTATTTTGTAGACTTAAAAATCAGTATTAATTCACATGTAATGTTTTGATACCTGAAAGTTTTTTACTGTTGTCATTGTTTGTTTTTGTTTGGCAACAGGGTCTCTCTTTGTAGCTTTAGCTGTCCTAAAACTCACTATGTAGACCAGGATGGCCTCGAATTTACAAAGAGCTCTGTCTACCTCTACCTCCCATGTGCTGGGATTAAAGATGTCTGATACTATACCCAGCTATGATACCTGAAAGATTTTTTTTTCTTTTTTTATTAAGAAAATTTTTCATTCATTTTATACACCAAAGATGTCCCTGTTCCCTCTCCTGCCCCCCCAGCCTCCCCCTCTCAATCCATCCCCCATTCCCACCCACAAGCAGGGAAGGCCTCCCATGGGGAGGCACATCCAGTAGAGGCAAGTCCAAGCCCTTCCCCCTGCCTCAAGTCTGCATGAGGTGTCCCATCATAGGTAGTGGGCTCCAAAAAGCCAGCTCATGCACCAGGGATGGATTCTGATCCTACTGCTGGGGGCCCCCCAAGCAGATCAAGCTACACAACTGTCTCGCCATACAGAGGGCTTAGTCCAGTCCCATGCAGGCTCCACAGCCATTGATCCAACTTTCATGAGTTCCCTCTAGTTTGGTTTGGTCATCCCTGTATGTTTCTCCATCATGATCCTGATGCACTTGCTCATAGAATCCCTCTTCTCTCTCTTTGACTGGACTCTAAAGACAAACATGGTATGTACCCACACATAAGTGGATACTAGATATAAAGCAAAGGATAATCAGATTACAACCCACAACTCCAGAGAAGCTAACTAACAGGGACGATCCAAAGAGGATCTTCCATGGACCGCCCTGGGAAGGGGAAATAGATGAGATCTCCATGAGTAAACTGGGGATGAGGGGAGGGCAATGGAAGGTAGGAGATAGGGGATGAGAACATAAGGGAATGGGATAGTTGAGCTGGAATAGGGAGGGAGGGGGAATGCAATGAAAGAGATAACATGAGCCTGGCGGTGGTGGCGCACGCCTTTAATCCCAGCACTCGGGAGGCAGAGCCAGGCGGATCTCTGTGAGTTCGAGGCCAGCCTGGACTACCAAGTGAGTCCCAGGAAAGGCGCAAAGCTACACAGAGAAACCCTGTCTCAAAAAACCCCCCCCAAAAAAAAAGAAAGAAAGAGATAACATGATAGAGACATCATGGGTATAGAGGGAAACCTGATGCTAGGGAAATTGCAAGGAATCCCCAAGGATGACCCTAGTCTGGACTACTAGAAATAGTGGAGAGGTGCCTGAACTGAACTGGGTTACCCCAGTGATCAGACCAGTGAATACCCTAACTGTCATCACAGAGCTTTTCTCCAATGACTGATGGAAGCAGATGCAGAGATCCACAGCTAATCACCACACAGAGATACCTTAAATTTTAATGAAAGAACAGGATGTGTATATCATCTCATGTCCATAGATACATATCAATATTTAATGGCTACACAGAGTTAAAAGATGTTGATCTTCTATAAATTATATAACCAACCTCCTCTGGTGGATGTGTAGGGTTTTTCCAGCTTTCCACTAAAGTGATACTTTAAATCATCAAAGTACAAATAAACATGTGTGGCATTCTACTACTTGAATAAAGAGGTCTGAATGCTTTTTCCATGTGAGCCTTCCTTATCAATCTCCCCTCTGTTCTTTCCCTTTATTCCACATATATGTAATATTCATTGCATTGTTCAAGTGGCTATACCAATTTACCAAATTGAAAGCAAATTAATTAATTAGATAATGTTTCAATACACATGAGAAGTAACATGTCTGTGCTACCACACAAAGTATCTGTATTAGTCAAGATTCTCTAGAGAAACAGAACTTATAGAATGAATATATATATGAATTCTTCCAACTTCCAAGTATATCTATCCCAATTATACATTCTGGTACTGGGGAAATAACAACAGAACAAGTTCAAGACCCGGCTGGACCTACTGTGACTCAGACTTCAGCCAAATCCCCATTAATCCCCTGACCTCCATAATCCCCTACTTTAACTGGAGGGCTATGGTGCTTCTTGGGACCTTCTGGAATCAGCATCAACTCAGAATCAGTATCCAACAGACCCTGGGAAGTCTGATTGTTTCCTTTCCCCCAGTGTGCAGTTACTCTTGTAAAAGGCTATAGGTCCCTCTGGGGAAAAATTATAGAAAAGATAACAGTAAAACTTTAAGGTATTTCATCAGGTCCTTCCTCAGGAGAACCTGGCCATCCCTTCATTCAAGGAGTTCTGGGTCTGCAAACTGGCTCAAGGCTGGAAATTAAGTCACAGGCTGTGACTGCCTTGATCCAATGCAGCCTTTCATTTGTTTGAGAATTTTTCTGCTTATACACATCAAACAAAAATTCTGTAGGCTTCTTATCTATTTTATGCCTGGAAACACCATGACTGATTAGCCGGTACCAAATGTCCATACAAGTCATGCCACCATAGAATTCACTTTGCCTGTGCTGGCTATTATGGATTAGGACATTATGAACATTGCTTTGTCTATGCTGCCCATTACAATAACTATGATCATTTTGCCTTTGGTGATTCAATGCTGCTACCTGGCCCCTGATATTTTGGGGCCCAATTAAACCCATTGCATTTAATTCTTCCAACTGAGCAGCAGAGTCTCCAACCCTAAGGTCTGGGACAAAGAAAAGGTTTACAATAAAGCTCTTCAGGTGTGCTGGTGCCCTCTCACCATTTTGTGTCACGTAGGGTTAGTGAAGGGCATGTTCTGGGCCTTCCCAATGTGGGGGATTAGGTTTCACACAGTGTGCTCACTCTAACATTCCAATTTCCCTGAGCCTTGAAATCCCTTCATCAACACTAAGCCAAGGGATGTCAGGCATCTCCAACTCCTTTTCAGTAGGCCTGCTTTTGAGAAATGCTTCAGCCAACCATTCAAACAAACTTTTGACACTTTTTTTTTCTGTGTGAGCTTCTATATTAAACCTAGAATCTCCACTAAGAGGTCCCATATTAATCAGCCTGATCCAGTTTTATGTTCCTGCCACCATTATCCCACACCAATCCATTTCCACACATATTCCCAGACTTCTGCTTGAATGAATGAGCAAGCTCATTAAGCTCTTTAGTAATGTAGTACACCTCCTCATGGACTACACTTTCCACTTCTTCTAGGAGCCGCTTTGCCTTGAGTCTGGTTATAGGTCTAGAGGCAACTATTGGTGGCCCTGAGGGACATCAGTATTGTATTGCCTGGCACTTCCTTCAGAAAAAGTCACTATTGTTTTAATAGACAATGAAGGATTAATTTCCTCAATCAAATCCAGGGGGTAGGGGTGAGGGTACATCATCTTCTGAGATAAACCCTTGGGAATCTGAGGGTTCAAAGTTCTCAGCTTCAGTTGGGTCCTCCCACACACCTCCATCCCAAGTTGCAGGATCCCATACTTTACCAATTAATGCCCTTACTTTAATTGCTGACACCCTCCAAGGCTGGGACTTGAATTTTCACTGTAATTCAGCAAGTCTTATGAAGGCATTAGTTTGATTTTCTGCAACTTGAGCTCAGTGGCTGCTGGAGAGAAGATCTCTTCCAGGGCACACTTAGAAACCTTTAGACTGTTTACGCGCATCTGGAGCTGGTCAGTTTTATCACTGAGTTCATTGCTGTCCTTCATTTTACTCTGAGATGCCAGAAGCTGGTTAATTTTATCATGGAGCTCATTTCAGTCCTTTGTCAATTTATCCAGAGATGCTAAGAGCAACCAACCAGCACCATCAGTTTCTTTATTTTTCCACAAATGGTCAAAATTTTATATACAGAATCACCAAATCAGTTGCTGCCCACAACTGGTGAGTCAGAATAATTAAATGCATTTAACTCCATAAGTTTGTATAATAGTTCACACCATGGCCTTTTAGTACTCTCTGAGCTCCCAGGAGAGGCTCCATTCAGTAACTGGAGAAGCTTTGGTATTTGTAGGTGTTGGTGAAGTGAAAAGCCTATTCCAGATACTTAAAAGGTTCATCTTTATACTTCTGTTGCTTTAGATCCTACTCCTGGTACCAAAATCTGTAATAATTAGGGCTCTCTGGAGAAACAGAATTTATAGAGTGAACCTCTCTTTATATATACAGAATAGATTTATTAGAATGACTTACAAGCTGTGATTCAGCTATGTATGGAAAGCTATAGAATCCAGAAGTTTCTCATTACACAAGACTGGATGTCTTAGCTGGTCTTCAGTATATGCTGGAATTCTGAATAAGTAATGTGGTGGTTCAAATGAAAATGGCCCCCTTAGGACCATAGGGAGTGAGGCTATTAGGAGGTGTGGCCTTGTTGGAGGAAGTATGTCACTGGGGGTGAGTTTTGAGGTTTCAGATGCTCAAGCCAGGACCAGTATCACTCTCTCTTCCTGCTGCCTGCAGATCAGGATGTAGAACTCTCAGTTACCTCTCCAGCACCATGTCTGCCTGCATGCTACCATGCTTCTCACCATGATGATAATGGACTAAACCTCTGAAATGTAAGCAAGCCCCAATGAAATGTTTTTCTTTATAAGAGTTGTCATGACCATGGTGTCTTTTCACAGCAATAGAAACCCTAACTAAGACAAGTAGTCTCTAATGCCAGTGAAGGAATAGACTTGCTAGCAAGGAAACAAAGAGCAAAAGCTTCCTTCTTCTATGTCTTTATCTAGGCTTCCAGCAGAAGGTGTGGCCCAGATTAAAGGTGTATCTTCCTGCCTCAAGATCTGGATCAAAGGCATGTGTCTTCCCACCTCAGAGATCCAGAATGTAAGTGGATTCACCTACTTCAAACCAAGAAAAAACATCCCTCACAGGTGTGCGCTCAATTTCTGGATTCAAATTAATTCCAGATGTAGTCAAGTTGACAACCACGAACAGCCATCACAGTATTTACTACAGTTCACTCAGTGGGGAAAGGAAGGAATATTTAGGGAGGTTTTGAGTGGGGTTGCCACAGGTTGTATCATGTCACAATTTGTCCTTTTATCTCTATATAAGGCCACAATGTTGCTTTTATATGTTAGCTATTTTTATTGGACAAAGGTATGTATCATACTTTAAAATTTTATAGGAAATATCTGTACAGCATTAACCACTGTGGATGGTGAAATGATCTGTGTGCCATGCTTCAGGCATTTCTCACTTTAAGGAAAGAGTAGGGGCCTGACATTTGGATCCCTACTACCTTTATAAAACCTGTAAAAATATTTCATTGTTAGGATGAATAGAACCCATGTGTATAATCTTCTGACTCACAAACAAGCATTCAGTAAGAGCTTGTTGTAATTATTGCTCTTATTAGATCTCCACATCAATAGAAGGACCAAATGGCCATGAAGGTCCTTGGTTCTAGAATTTAGACACTTACATGTACATCCTATCAGTTGGCATTTGGGGACACTTAAAACAATAACAGGAGCAATTTGATGATAGGGTACAAGCCACAAGTCCACAGGATGCTCCATGCTCTTTGTTCTAAATAATCCATCAGACAATATGCACAGTATCTTCTGTATTCACAGATAGGCCTGTCATCATTCATCCAATATGGTAAGGGGGTTCTTGACAAGTATAACTCCATATTTCCTCACCTCATACTCTCTTCTCTCCTCATACTATATTCCTTTCATGCCCAGCACTGCTCTCCATGCTAAGAGAAAATAGTGAACAAAATCCACTGTCTAGGCCCTTATCTATCCTGTGCATAATAATGTCAAACCTTAATGTATACCACCATCATATGACATGAATAAGAACTATGACAAAAGAGAGAAGGGCCCCTAGTCTCTTAATCACCTTTTAAAACAAGCTTGGTGATGTTGCCAGGTCCTGCTCCCAAGTTATTATTGAATGCTGTCCTCTCAGCATGACATGGCCACTGAACTTGAACTCTCAGAACTATGAATCCTGGAGGGAGACCTGCACAAACTGGGTCCATTACATTTCTGTCCTGGGATGTGCTGTGAGAGAGCTCACAAGGCACTGCCCATCACCAGGTCTATACAGACCCTTAAGGGTTACAAGGGAAGAAACACAAGTCTCCATCCCTCTCCAAGAGGGACTAGAAGGCAGTTAATGGTTACTAGGAAGGGTTGCTCATGAGGCCACACCCTTCCATAGATATACACACTGTTAATAGTTACAGATAGAAATATTATTTTTCTTCAGTGGTATAGCTACCTGTAAGTTGTTCACGATCCTATAAGCAATCCCAGTTAAATGTACTGTCTAACCAATCTAGACTTGAAAATAATATTTTTTTTTGTCACTGGTGCCCTACCTGAGCTGAATAGATGTTTGTTCTCCCACAACACAAGCTCCAGGCTCAAGCAGTCTTCCCACTTCAACCAGCTAGCAGCAAATAGCTGACACATGTTACCTCACCCTGTGAGGCCCCCATTCTTAGACTAGCTAATGAATGGCAGGATGCAGCTTGAGTGTACGCATTCCTGAAATGGTTCTGATAATAACCTCATCGCCTAATCTTGTTCTTCCTCCAGGATGAGATCCCCAGGGTCCCTAAGGCACAAGACTTGTTTTTAGAAAATCTATTAACACTGTGCCCTGAATTAGTTACATGCCAGTGTGGAGATGGAAAATACTAGGAACCCTGGGATTCCTGTCTTCCCAGTCTACCTATGGGTAAGGAAATAGGAAGCAGAAGCAGCAGCATCATTGCCATTGCCAATTCTGGTCCCCTCCCCCCATCTTTACATCAGCTTCAGGTGCTTCTTTTATTTATTAGGCACTCTGTACAATGGGAATACATACCTAGGGACTGTAAGCGACTGACATCAATCCTCACAGGTCAGAGTACACAAGGTGGCACCAAAAGTGCCATATCGCCCTCCAGTGGATGTCATGAACAACATCACAATATTGATGTTTTTCTGCGAAACTAGAGACACAAATCAGGTGGGTGAGATGCTGGCATCCTCAGAGTTTCTTGGAAATACTGTCAGTAGCCAGTCCTGTATAACGTACATTTCAAGATTATAACCAGGAGGAACAGCATGGAACAGCAAAGACCAGACTTTTGTGTGTGTTTCTTTGGACTGTTTTGTTGGATTAAAGGAGCAAGTCCTTCATATCAAAACTTCCAGGCTTCTTTTTTTATTCTGTGCTAAGTGAACATAACTGTGTTTGGTATATCAAGAAAAGACATTGGAGATGGCATGGATGATGTAGTGGGATGCTGTGAAACATCCTCTTCTGGGCATAACATTGCTGTAGTACTCACGAGCTCACAGCAGCTATGGCTGCCTATGGAAGACCTACATAAAACTAGACCCTTAACATTCCAGCATGGATGGAGGAGAGGGCTCCTGAGGCCCCACACCTCCCTGAGTTGGCAGTTGGCAGTTCAGTGTTGATGAGAGACAGCCATTTTCTTCACTGCTATAGCCACTGATAAGCTGCCCATGCTCTAGTAAATAATGTCCCCTTCATGATCATGCAAACAACCTTTATTAAACTTGGCTGGTCACTCACACAAACAGATGACATGAAAAGGGGGACTTATTAGAAAGAAGATGATGTTCGGCAAGAGTAGAGTAGGGGAAACTACTCAATAGACTGAAGCAGGAGGATGTCTTGAGTCTAGAATCCCAAGTCTAGCAAAGACACTCTAGCAAGACCCATCTAAATAACACCAGCAGCAACAACAGACCATACTCGAAAGGATGGAAGGAAGGAAGACACCCTTGAACAAATTGAGATCTTTTGTTATATCTGTCCATACAGGTTGAGTGCGACATAAGAACAGGAAAATGATGTGAGTGTAGTGTGACTAACTACAGTTTGTCCTCCTACTGTGAACTGAGCCCTCCTTCCTTACTGCTAGGTAGTGAAGCAGGCTCCGACATACAGAAACGAGCAAGTCATTCTCAGCTGAGTCCTTGTAGAGCTCTAAGTGCTTACAAGACACAGCAAAACAGGAGACTGCACCAAAATGGAAGTATTCAAGAAAAGGGAGCATTTGAGATATCCTGAACATTCATATCAAGATAGGGACAAGCTGTGGATTGTCTTAGTCTGTTTTCTGTGGCTGTAACAAATTAAATCAAGCTTGGTACTTAAAAATATGTGCTTATTTACCTCACAGGTTTGAGGATAGAAAAATCCAAAATCAGATGGCCTGTTGTGAGAACCATAATCCTGCTCCATATTATCATAATGGTGTGAACCAGTGATAGATGGAGGGATAAGATGGAAGGATAAGAAGCCAAAGACAGGAAAGTAGCCCATATTGCTCTTTTCTTAACAAACTAATCTCAAGGGACATAGTGTAGTCCTGTGAGAACTACATTAAATCTCTTTCAACGTGGAATCTCCATTGATAGATTTAATTACTTTCTCCAGGCTCCAACTCTTAATATCATCAAAGTGAGAAATAAAATTTTCAGCATAAATATTTAATGAATAGATAATATCTAAACTATATGATCCTTGAAAGGATGATACACACCACTGGGAAAAAAATAAATAATACATGTTGTGTAGGTTCAGAGCAGAATTAGGATTTTCTACTGAGTGGGAATGACATCGGTGAGGTCTTAGAGTGTGGTGTACATGTTAGACATTTGCTTTAGCCCCAGCCTAAAAAAGCAGACTATTTAACTGTTGATTTCTTCGCAAATTTTGAGGACAAGAACCCTATCCAATTGATTCTGAATCTCAAATGCCCATAATTCAGTCAATATATATATATATATACATCTATTGAGATGAATGAAGGAATGAAGGGTATAACACAATCCTGGCAAGGATGGAGCCTCATGTTTAACCTCCATCACTTCAAAAAGATGAAACAAAAGAAAAACACATAAGCCAAAAGTACCTACTACCTGTAAAGCACTGAAATTAAACTGTGATTGTCTTTTTATAAACTTCAGACTTATTTAAATTTTAAAAGCTATTTCCTGCTTGAATGAAAATGAAGACATGACTGCTTCTAGGTCTGGCTAAGGAGAAGGTTTTATTGTAAATATGAGGGAGAGAACAGCCAGGGGCATCTGGAAGGATCCAGAAGAACCAGGCCTGGAGAATAGACTGGGCCCTGAGATGAAAGATGGAGGGGAGAGACAGAGAAGAAGAAAAAGGAATGAAGAGGCCAAGGTGACCAAGAGAGCCCATGAGACCCAAGAGACCAAGAGAGTGCATTGCTAAAATGGCTGGGTTATACAGGAGAAAAGAGGGGCTGTAGGAAGGGAAGGGAAGCTCAGAGGTTAGAGAGGTTTAGGGGAGGGGCAGGTTAGGCCAGCCAGGATGACTCTGTAACAGGTACTTGTGAGAAGGGAGTGAGAGGGCCTAGAGCCTAACATAGGCCTTGATATGCTAAATAGGCACCACAGGCATAGGTTAATGAAAGAGCCATAAGTCCTTTTGCCAGAACTAAGAAGAATAATTTCCTTTTAGCAAGTAGGAACTATCTTAAATCCCTTAGGGAATGTGGACTTTTGTCTAAATGCCAGACTTTTGGAAAAGGAATTTCTTGACACTCAAAACTTCTAGGGTGAGAAAATATTTACCATTTGAATAATACAAAATGGACAAACCACCTACCAGTGGTTTTGAAATTTTCTTAAACGTTCATTTAGATACACGGTACTATTTCCATGTATTAACTTCTCTGAAAATTCACGCAACATGTTCTTTTTTTTTTTTTTTTTTTTTTTGGTTTTTCGAGACAGGGTTTCTCTGTGTAGCTTTGTACCTTTTCTGGGACTCACTTGGTAGTCCAGGCTGGCCTCGAACTCACAGAGATCCGCCTGGCTCTGCCTCCCAAGTGCTGGGATTAAAGGCATGCGTCACCACCGCCCGGCTAGTCTAGGAATCTTAACTCAGCTCCTCATACTTCATTCATTGAGCTATCTCCCTGACCTGGGATTTGAAGTTTATAATGTAGATCCTTACATGTCTGGATGAGAACTGTACTTCCTATAAAAATTGTAGCGCTCTGAGGATTAAGTCATGTCAAACACTTAGAAATGTAATCCTTGCAATTCAGGAGAGCTCACCCTGGTGGTGAGGACAAGGGATAGCTGAAGGGCTGAGCAACCCTGTAACTACCCAAGCCTAGAACCAGGGTTATGAATTGGCCCACCCCAATATCCACCCCATCTGTGATCTGCTGGAGCATGTGAAGGGACCAGTCCTGCAGACTCAAAACTGCAGGATTTCCACAACACAGGACAACAGCAGATAACCAAGAGGAGTCCCAGTAAGGGCTAACTTCCTAACTTCCATCTCCACCTGATAACCAGTGTCTTACTTAGAGTTTCTATTGCAATAAACACCAAAAACAACGTGGGGAGAAAAGGGTTTGTTTCATCTTACAGCTTGTAGTCTATCATTCAGGGAAATCAGGGTGGGAACTCAATCAGGAACTCAAAAGCAGGAACTGATACAGAGGCCATGGAAGAGTGCTGCTTACTGGCTTGCTCTCTGTGGCTTGTTTAGTCTGCATTCTTATACACCCTAGGAATACTTGCTCAGAAGTGACATTATCCACATTGGGCTGAGCCCTTTCACATCAATCGGTCTTAGTTAGGGTTTTCTATTGCCCTGAAGAGACACCATGATCACCTTACAAAGGAAACATTTAATTGGGGTGGCACACTGACAGTCTCAGAGGTTCAGTCCATTATCATCATGAAAGGGAGAATGGCGATGTTCAGGCAGATGTGGTGCTGGAGCTAAGAGTGCTACATCTTGCAGGCAACAGGAAGTGACTGAAAGTCACTATGAGGGAAACTTGAGCAAAAGAGAACTCAAAGCCCACCCCAACAGTGACACACTTCCTTTAACAAGGTCATACTTCCTAATAGTTCCACTCCCTTTGGGGGCCATTTTCTTTCAAACCACCACAATCACTAATTAAGAAAATGTTACACATGCTTGCCTACAAGCTAATCTTATGTAGGCATTTTCTCAATGGTAGCTTCCTGTGGGAGCCCACAACTGACTCAGTTTCCCAGTTTGAATCTGAAGTCTATTCTGACTTCAATAGAGTCAATGTTGTTTGCTCCAGGGCTGTGAGAATGTCCTGATTAGCCCACAGAGTCTCCTTGAAGGGCTGTGAGAAAGTCCTGATTAGCCCACAGGAAAGAACACACTATCTAGCTAGATGAAGGCTGCTGATGCCAGCCGGAGGTACATTGAGATAGAAAATGAAACTGTCTGCTCCTTGACTCAAGGATAGGATAGATAGGGTTGAATGCCTGTGCTGTGCATTGTTCTACCTCTGTCCTTCAAAACTATGTACAAGCTGGCTGTGAAATAAACTCGGGGCTGTCCAGCATTGACTGGCAGACCTCTAGACTCTGTTCTGTCTTCTTCTTTGTCTCTTCAATCCGCACACCTTCAACCAGCTACCCAGCTGACTGTCGGCAGGCTCCGACAGTTTCCTCGGATAATTCTAGCTACTGCCAAGATGACAAAAAGTAAAAATAAAAACTGAACCCTTGTCAACTTGATACACATACACATCACTATTCACTTACAACCTTTCCTTTTTGTTTATCCCCAAGATCTCACAGTAATATCAGTCTCTCAATATAAAATACATTTCGACCTTTAAAAGTCCCACAGTCTTTAAAAACTCAAACACTTTAAAAGTTCAATCTCTTTAAAACATCCAAAGTCTCTTTTAAAGTTCAAAGCCTCTCTAAAACATATAAAGCAGCCTTGGCCCTTCTGGACCATCATTTCTGTCTTCTAGAAGATTTCACTTCAATGATGATGGTATCTTCTTAATCACAGCTGATTCTTCAGTTCCAGCTGACCACTACTGTTTGTCCCAGCAAAGGAAAAGTTTGTCTTAAGTGGTTTTTAATTCAAAACATCAATCCTAGTGCTATAGTCTTCAAGGGACTTTCAAAACTGTCTCCTGAGTAGGTGTGTTGACATGTGGATTTAATCCCAGCACTCAGGAGGTAGAGGCAGGTGAATTTCTATGAGTTTGAGGCGAGCCCACTCTACATAGTGAGTTCCAAGACAATCAAGGCTCCATAGTGCGAGACCATGTCTCAATAAACAAACAAATAGGCCGGGCGGTGGTGGCACATGCCTTTAATCCCAGCACTCGGGAGGCAGAGGCAGGTGGATCTTTGTGAGTTCGAGGCCAGCCTGGTCTCCAGAGTGAGTCCCAGGAAAGGCACAAAGCTACACAGAGAAACCATGTCTCAAAAAAACCAAAAAAAAAAAAAAGAAAAAAGAAAAAAACAAACAAACAAATAAACAAAAACCTTCTGAGACTTTACAAGCCAGACCTCCATTGCCTGCATTGACTCAGCATTCTTATCTTCAAAGCTCCCACAGAACATCCCACTGAGCTCTGAAGAGTCAATGGCTTGTCAAGTCCCAAGTTCCAAACTCCTTTCACAATCCTCCAAAAACAAGACAGGTCTGTCACAGCAATATCTCACAAACCTGGTACACATTTCTGTCAATTGGGGTTTCTATTGCTGTGATAAAATACCATAACCCATAGCAACTTGGGAAGGAAAGGGTTTATTTCATTTTTTCAGCTTGTAGTCCAAGGTCAAGGGACACTAGGGCAGAGACTCAGAGCAAGAACTCTTGAAGAGGACATGCAGGAGTGCTGCTTGCTGGCTGTGGCGGTTTGAATAAGAATGGTTCCCACAGGCTTACATATTTGAGTGCTCAGTTACCAGGGAGTGGGACTATCTGAAAGGAGGTGTGGCCTTGTCGGAGAAAGTGTGGCACTGAGGATGGGTTTTGAGGTTTCAAAGGCCCGTGCCAAAGCCAGAGTCTCTTTCTGCCTATGGGTCAGGGTGTAGCTCTCAGCTCCACTAGTGCCTGCCTACCACCATGCTCCCCACCATGATAATGGTCAAAACCTCTGAAACTGTCTGCAAGGCTCCAATTAGATGTTTGCTTTCCTAAGAGTTGCCCTTGTCCTGGTTTCTCTTCATAGCAATAAAACACTGTCTAAGAAGTTGGTAGCAGGGAGTGGGGTATTGTTGTGATAGGCCTGACCATGTTGCAGAATGTGGACTTTAGGACTTTGGATTAGGAAAGCAGTTGAATGCTTTAACAGGGGCTTAATGGGCCATCGTAGTAGGAGCATGGAAGACAGTGGTGCCGAGGGTGATGTGGAATTTGGGTGCCTGGTTCAAGAGACTTTAAAGATGAAGACTATTAGTAAGTCGCCTAGAGACCATTCTTATATTTTGGCAAAGAATGTGGTTGCTTTCTGCTCTTATCCAAAAAAATAGGCTAAACTGAAGAATTTTTGATTAATGGCTTTGGCAGAGGAGATTTTAAAACAGCCTAATATTGACTGTGTCACATGGTTATTAGTGGCCATTCTTATGCAGATCTATAATGAAAAGGTGAAAGCTGAACAAAGAGAAATAAAAAAATGTACAGTTTAAGGAGGAAAGGAGCACCAGGAAGTGTAGTGGAGCTAAGTCCAGGGCTCAAGGAGATAAAAAGTTTAAAGAAAACCCTGATGCTAAAAGGAATAAAGGGAATAGTGACCTCATGGCAAGATCCCACTCAGCTTAGCTTCCAGCTTCTGAAAAGGAATTAAAGAAAAGCTTAAGCAATGAAGGAAACACTCTAAAACAGAGAGCTGATACAAATGTGTTTGAACAAGGGGGCCAAAATCCAACCCTAGCAAGCAGCAGAACTTGGCAGTTCACCCACGTGGTTCTGGCTTTAGAGTCAAAGATACAAGAAAGGGCTTGTGAAATCTCCCTCTGTGTCTAAGGAAAGCCAGCCAGGCCAGGCATGTGTCAGGGGTGTCCCTGCATGGAAGCCCAGAGAAGCCACTGCATGAAGCTGGGAGGGTGAAGCCTGGGCTGTGCTGGAGACCCCAAGCTCCTGTAGATGCCAGAGTTGTAGGATATCTGCCAAGAAGAGCTGCTAACAGGCAGTGGAACCAGACCAAGAGAGAGAAGTGTAATGCAGTCAACAAAACTGAAAGGAGTTGGAGATTGGAAGAGTGCTTTGACATCAGACATGGAGATGCAGAATTTGGAGTTTGCTCAGCTGGTTTTAGGAGTTGCTTTGGTCCAGTATTTCCTCGCTATGCTCACCTTTGGAATAGTAATGTATATCCTGTGCCATTTTATGTTGGAAGTATGTAATCTGCTTTTTTTTTAATTTTAACTTCACCAGGGGTTATAGTTAAGAGATTGCAAGGAGTCTCAGAAGAGACTTTGATCTCTAGCCTTTCAAACAATGTTGAGACTGGATGGATGGATATGGGGACTTTTGAAGTTGAACTGAATGCATTTTTTTTTTGTATTATGATATAGGTATAAGGCAATGGGGGCAGGGAGTGGAATGTGGTGGTTTGAATAAACATGGCCCCATAGACTCCTATATTTGAATGCTAAGTTACCAGAGAGTGACACCCTATGAAAGGATTGAAAGGATTGAAAGGATTAAGAAGTGTGGCTTTGGTGGAGGAAAGGTATCACTGGGGATAGGCTTTGAAGTTTCAAAAGCCCAAGTCAAGCTCAGAATCTCTCTGCTTTTGGATCAGGAAGTAGCTCTCAGCTACTGCTCCAGTACCTATCTGCATGTTGTCATGCTTCCCACCATGATGATAATGGACTGAAACTGTAAGCAAGCCTCCAATTAAATGTTTTCTTTTATAAGAGTTGCCTTGACAGAAATAGAACGCTAAGACACAAGACACTGGCTTGCTCAGTTTGCTCTTACTCAGGAGTGGCACTGCCCATAATGGGCTGGCCCTTCCCACATCATTTGCCAACTAAGAAGTTGCCTCAGAGGCATTTAAAAAGCCCACAGGCTTGCCTATGGGCCAATATTCTTGGAGACATTTGCTCAATTGTGGTTCCCTCTTCTTAGATAACTCTACCTTCTGTCAACTTGATGAAAAAAGCCAACCAGGACTGACACATCACATGATTTATTTTGACCACATGTCAGCCACTGTGCAAGGTTTGGGGAATGCACTAGGTAAGAAAATGCAATCCATAACACCAAGAAGATAAATCTAGATGGTAAGAGAGATGAACATCCACCTGCTGAAAGAGCAGTGCGTGACAGGAAGGAGCATTGAATCCCTAAAGTGGTCTTTGTACACACTAACACAACTCCTGGGACTTGGCTTTCTCATCCACAAAATAGCTGTGATAATTTTCATGCATTTTCATAATTCTGTGCCAATACAATGATAAAACTGAATACAAAGTTTTTAGCTCAGTGCCTGCCTTGTGAGTGTGAAATTATTATTGATATTAGTAATTGTCATTTCCACCATTATCATCATTATTTAACACATGGTTTCACTGAGCACTGGGTTTAAGTTTTCAGTATACCCTACTTTATAGCTTATTAATGTGACATTAATTTATTAGCAATTAATGCCAAATAGAAAGAATCACTTTGGTCTCCATAATAATAACATGCTTGGATATTTCCAAGCTCATATTTCTTGAAGTGAAGTCCAGAATTTTCTCTGAAGAGATAGGTCTTATTTGCCAAGGACAAAAGCTCAAGTCATTATAACTTGGATCCAATACATTTGACAACAATGTGGTGCTAAGGTGTAACCCTCCTCCCCCACATCTGTCTGGACCAGTGCTACACTCCAGAAAGAAACAGCCTCATTGTGCCTGTCTTACAATCTATCAGTGTGAAGGGAAGCCTTGGAATTCCACCCTACTCACAAGTCAGGGCTAGGAGATATGAAGCTTGAGGCAGCGTCATTCTAGTTTTATTGCATCACTTCCAGCTGCATAATGAGGTCCTGAGCCTACACTAAATTTGTGTTGTGAGGAAATACAATAAGTACCATTGTTTTACTTGTCCTGTGACCAAACAAAAGCAAATGACATCAGCTCGGAAGTCCCCACTTCCAGTGCCTCTAAAGGGCAATTGTCCAGCTTTGGATAGGTTCTTTAGGAAGCCTGAATCTTGGTTGAGTCTTCCTCAGCACATCTGGAAAGATTCCCTGAAATCATATGCTAGCTGCATTCTTCCTCTCAAGTGTCCTGTAAACAAGCTTCATCAACAACCTTTCTGTTAGACTGCTGCTCTCTGCAATGTCTTCAGATCCAACTTCATCTAGCACAAAAAGAAGGCCTTCCTCTCCTCTTTGTCTTTTGAGAGGCAAGTTACCACTTTCCTGAAATCCCTGTCCACATATTAGATTGACAACCATTTTTTTTAGAGTCTTAGTTCATCTGAGGTATTAGTAATGAATGTTCCTCAACTTTCACTCACCAAAAAGTCAACTGCTCTACTTTTTTTAAAAGCACTTGAATAGATGTTAGATGAGGAGGTTTTTGTGTTATGCTCTGGGGCCTAATGTGATAGTATTTTAGCATATGTTCCAGGAGGTACTGGGTTAGATTTAGATGCTTGAATGGAGGAGTAAACACAATTTGTTGTTTGTTAATAGAGACAGAAAATAGAAAGCAATTACAGCACATGTGCATGATCTCTGTGACAAAAGAAACTAGGGTACTTGTACATGACACAGGTTGAGATCCCTTACTCATTTAGGATGGCTTCCTAAGAGAAGACATTTATAAACAGAAACTTGAAAGGACAGTAAATAATATCCGGTAGATAGATGAATGCAAATTTTCCAGCTGGTGGGAACAACATATCTGATTTCATAAATATGTCACAGAGAGCTTGTTTCACACAAAGAATAGGTTTTGATCTTACATCTACATGATGGTTAATCTCCATTGTCTACTTGAATAAATATAGAATTATCTAGTGTTGTAGTAACATCCTGGGGAGCTGCAAGCATACCTCTATTGAGATTATCTCTTGCCAAATGACTCCAGTTTGTGTTAGTGGTTAGGACACTCAAGATTCCAATAATGGACCATGATTCTAATGTTACAGTTCGATATAAGTAAAGGGGAATTTCAGTGTGCTTAGATCCCCAGCTAATTATCTCTAGTAACACATACATACTTCTAATGAGTACCAATGACAGATCAAAGTAATAATGAAGACTGAAACAGGTTGAAATTTCCTATATACTTTATGTGTTGTGCTCTTTTGTAATTCTGCTGACTTCTATTAGCTAAAACCCCTTTCTCTTCACCTTGAGAAACAGACACAAAATAGCTGTTCTAAGCCCATTATTTCTATTTCTGTAAACATGTTTGCCATAACAAAACTCCTGCTCATGGTCTTCAGTTGCATAGGCTAAAAATTCTAACCCACCAATGACAGGAAAGGCAAAAATTTACTGCCCATGAATGTAAAACGTGTGGATTAGGGCCAACTCTCTCAAAATTAGCTAAACTCGGTCCACAACTGTAATAAACCTGAGTTCTCCAATTCTCTGAGGGGTGCCTGGTTTCTCAAAGGTATGATTTATGCAATAAAAGTATGTTTTCACAAAACTCCAACTCTGTGAGATCAGTGATTATATTTGGCTTTCTTACAGCATGCTTATTGGTGAGGGGTTACTTACAGGAGTGTGGGTGATTCCCCAAACAGCTATATCACCATGAAGTTCCACTTCATCATGGACGGTGACCTTATGAAAACTGCATTATGGGTCACATGTTCAATTAACCTTCCACTTCCCATATATAATCTAGCATCTCCCAAGATCACTTATAGATGGGGGAGGGAGTAATAGCTGGCAATGATCTCCTGACTCTTCCTAGGGAGTGCCAATGGCGTTACCATAACCATAGGCCTGACTACTACTGTACTAGTCTGTTCTAATTGTCATGGCTACAGGGTAAAGTTCAGTATAGCATCTTGTTATGACCAGGGGAAAACGTGCACTTAGGAATCACACTTTGGGGCATATATGTCAGAGTTTTTCCAGAGAGCAGTAGCGGAGGATATTAGCACATTGAGATAATTTCCTTCCACAACTTTCCCCCTTTTAAATATTCACCAAGAATATGAGAATCATATTTCACCATTGAATCTTGTGTCTCTTAACTGAGTTGTTTAGGTTTTTTCAAGTTGGCACAAACTAGAGTCACCTGGGAAGAGGGAACCTCAATTGAGGGATCGCCTCCATCAGACTGTCCTGTGGGCAATGTCTATGGGAACATTTTCCTGATTAATTATTGATACTGGTGGGCACAGTGAACTGTGGGTGGTACCATCCTGGGCAGGTGGTCCTGGGTTGTACAAGAAAACAGGCTGAGCAAGCCATGGGGAGCAAGCCAGTAAGCAGCAGTTGTCCATGGTTTTGGCTTCAGTTCCTGCCTCCAGGTACCCGCTTTGGCTTCCCTCAATGATGAAATATAACTCATAAGCCAAATAAGCCCTTTCATCCCCCAGAGTACTTTTGGTTAGTGTTGTACCTCAGCCACAGAGAAGTAAACCAGTACATTAACTATACAATGGCAACTAAAGGATAGTGCCCTGGAGACAGATGGGAACATAATAACCAATAGTTTTGCTATTAGGTTTTTTGTTTGTTTGTTTGTTTTTTTCGAGACAGGGTTTCTCTGGGTAGTTTTGGTGCCTGTCCTGGATCTTGCTTTGTAGACCAGGCTGGCCTCGAACTCACAGACATCTGCCTGGCTCTGCCTCCCAAGTGCTGGGACTAAAGGCGTGCACCAGCGCTGCCTGGCCTGCTATTAGGTATTTAAATTACATGACATTTTTATATAAATGAGAACAAAATAATGAAATATGCTATTAATTCAATATGACAACAATATACCAACCATAATAAAATGCTCATAAAAATGGGGAGTCATATCATCTAAAATGTTGCCATTCATAAACCTTCCCAGCGAATCACTGCTATGTGTTTCTGTACTGTTTAGGTGTTAAATATGTGTGTATCTGTACACACAACACACATATTTTTCTTAATTTGAAGAGCTGCTTTTTTCATATCTGGCCTTAGAAGATGAATACATACATCTTATCTTTTTCCTCATTGGTGACCACCTGCTATTACCACCCAGCACACTGGGCTGGCAGCCCACTTTGTAGCACACAATGTCCACTGCCAAATACTGCAGTGGTTCGGGTCCCAAGGAGTACAGATGCATTCTTTTGTTGGAGTAAAAAAGATAAGCCTTCGTACAGAGAAGCCCAGCTTCTCCTTCTGCCCTAAACCTCCACTTTCTCCTCTCCTTGTCGCTACTTTCAGAATGGATTTACACTAGTTTCCTTACTAGAGCCTTGTCACTTACCTGAAATCCTGCCCATCTGAAAGCTTGTTTTAATCATTTATCCTTCTCCCCACAGAGCCAGCACAAACTGTACCACTCCAGCAATGCCAAGAGCATCCTTTCTCTCTATGATTTAATGCTCTTTAGCTTAGGGTGGGTATTCATTCTAAGGTTGTGGTAAGAATGTCAAAGAAGCCCGTCCCTTTATGAGTGTGTGATCTCTATTGATTTGATAAGCTGGAGAGTGAAAGGGCGTGGTGAGGCAAAGAGAATGGTTTAGTATCGGAACATATCATGTACATTTTCTACTATGAGAGCATTTTTATATACAAATGCCTTTCTGTTTCCTTTCTCAAGTTAGGAAGGAGTAATGTACTCTAGTTCCCCACAACTTAGAGACTTACACTCACTCGGGGGAAACAAATCTTTTCTCGCCCTTCAGTTGCCTTGAGTGTTGTCAGCCATTTTCTATATCCCAGCATATGAGTGAGGGCTCAGTTCTGAATAACTACAATTCCATCATGTCAGAGTTGCTGAGGTGTAGAAGTATTTATTCACTGCTAGTACATCCGGGTTAAAAAATACCTACACATCCCTCACAGAAAACATTTCCCCAAAGGAGTATTTCCTTGGGAAAGCAAGATGGTGTTCCTCCTGTCTTTCCAACTGTCCACTACAGAGGGTGGGTCTGCTACTCCAACAACAAAAGGAAAGAGACCACAAGAGAGAGTGGGAATGCTGGTCAGCTTAAAGGGCTCTGGAAATGAAGATCCTTCTTTCACCCTGCCACCTATCCATTCTGGTGTATTCTTGAGATACGAAGAAAGACTAGCTCTCCTGAAACAGTTGTTACCAGGTAAAGAGAAAGTGAAAGTCTTCCTGGAAAGCCACGTGCTCCTCAGAGCTGGAGGAATCCCACCCATGGACTTTCCTTGACTTGCATGATGATGAAGTGTACAACAGAAGCCAGACCCTTCCGGACTAAAGATTGGTAAATGGGCTTCTGTAGTCCACAGAAAATGAAGAGTAGAATGAGCTTAACAACTGAATCTTCAGATACCCTCCGTGAATACGTGAGGTTCTCACGCTTAATGTCCAGCTGCATGTGGCCAGGACTGACCCGAAGCAACATCATAGAAAAGATTCTGAACATGACTATGACAGAAACCACCAACTAAGTCTCAGACTACAGATTGAGATGTGTGTGTGTGTGTGTGTGTGTGTGTGTGAGAGAGAGAGAGAGAGAGAGAGAGAGAGAGAGAGAGAGAGAGAGAGAGAGAGAGAGAGGGGTGGGGGGGTGGGGAGACAGTCAAGGTCATGTAATCAACCTAGCAGGGGAGCTGATGTTCTGAAGAGAGACACTTTGCCTCTCCCTTATGGCTATCAGTCCACTGAAACAATGGACAAGGGATTAACATTTCGCCAAGAATCTGTTCCCAGCATCAGGAAAGCCTGCAGCCCTGGTGCTCGCCAGAGGAGGAACTTGTCTCCCAGAAAACAAATCCACAAACCTTGTAGAACTTATTGGGCCTCCTCATATTTTGACCAGGAATGGTTAATTAGATGTTCCTCTTGCCCTGTAGTTATACCCCAACCTGAGGTTAGTAGCTTGAGGATGGACTTGGGGGTCACTGGACACTTTGTTGGGTGTCGTGTCCTTCTCAGTGTGGCCACATTAAGTAAATCTCCATTGCTTTCTTTCCACTGTGACTTGCCTCTTTAACTGTCATTTTGGTCAAAGGACTGCTGAGCCTACTTGTAGTTGGCAGGAGCCATAGTTTGATCCTAAAAACTTATACAACACTAACAGCAGCCTTTTTTTTTCCTTTTGGGTCAACTAAACTAAAAATGGACAAATCATCCAAAAGAGGTAAAACCGAACTTGGATTTTGGACCTAATCTGGTGGAAATAGTCAAAACAGGATCAGAACTGCAGCGAACCAGCATTCTGCTAGTGATACCAGGAGACTAGCATCTAATCTAAATACCAAGGGCACTCCCCAAAAGTCTCCTGCACCTCAAGAACCAGGAAAGTCTGGAGAAATGACGTGTGGTAAAAGGAAACGTGTGCCAGTGGAAGGTGCTGCGGATGTAGGAATTGTGCAAGACTCTAGAGCAGCAGCTGCGATCCTGTGTTGAGGCTCTGGCTGGACTGGGGATATTCTGATGGGAGACGCTCAGACACACCTCTCTGTTGACTGTCAGCTGTTGAGACAGTGCCCTCAAAGCATTAAGATTTCCCCAGGAATCCCATGCTCTGCTGAGGGGAGGGGTAAAGCCCTGGTGGTGGGAGGTGGAGGACCTTGTATGGGAGGAGGAGACCTCACAGGGTTCTGACAGAATCACCTTGCAGTTCAGTGTGTGTGTGTGTGTGTGTGTGTGTGTGTGTTTCTTGGCTTTTGTTTAATCTCTTCTATGAAATGATAACCCTGCCACAGGAATGACAGAGAGAAACTAGAACTCTGTCTCTTTCCCCTGTCTGGCCAAACTCTTAAATGAATCCATTGTTCTTTACCTATTTATGTTTCCCAATTTCTTTAAAACTGTTTTTGGCATATTTAATTATGTGGGGTATATGTGCATATGTGCATGTAGGTGCAGTCACCTGTGAAGTCCAAATGTGGTTTTTAGGTTCCCTGGATCTACAGTTACACACAGTTCTGAATTTCCTGTAGGTGATGGGAATTAACTCAGGTCCCCTGCTGGAACAGCACAGGCTCTTAATGGCTGAGCTCTAGCTCCTATTGTCTTTTATAATGCAGGGAAACAAGGCAGTGTCTCTGTGAACCTAAGTGTCCTATAACAGTTGAATAGCACTTTATTCTGAGATTGTTCCTAAGCAACCCACAAAACAACAATAAAAAACACTGCAAATTAAAGTAAGGTGTTTTAAACATAATTCCACAGGAAGCTGAAAACTACTAGATGGAATAGATACATTGTGCACATTCTAAATATAAACAAAGCTAGAAACCACGTTGACATTAAAATCAGCACTCTGGATGCTCAGAAAAGAGGATATCATTGGTGATCAGGAACTCAAGGCCACTCTGACCTGTACATCAAGACTATCTTGACAAAAAGAAAAGCAAAAATGAAATGTAAGAAAGAAGAAAAATAGAAGCAAAATGAAGAAAAGATTTCTTAATATCTGGAGTGGCTAAATTAATATCAGACTGACCACTTGCCAAAGTATGAAAAATTGGTAAGCATGACTGTCTATAGCACCAATGCCAATACTCGGTGTTCAGAGAAAGAATGAACGCAAGTGTCAGGCTTGCTTGGCTATATGGTGTGTTAAAGGAGACCCTGGGCTCCATAATGAGTTCATGAACCTTGGAACTTGAGGGAGAGATTTCCTAAGCTTCCTCATGGCTTCCCACCTATTTCCCATCCACAGAACTCTGCAGAAGCCCGCAACTCAATGCCAATAGAAGACACAAAGAGGTTCCCACAAAGCTATTCCCTGGAATTAAGATATTGCAAAGGGGTGGCCCGGGAATAGGAAAGTTACTGGATGTCAGGGTTCTGGTCACCACAAACAACAGAGGAGAAACTGTACCATCCTTTCCTACAGCGCAGGCCTCTAATTGCCCAACTTGGTGGTGGAGGCAATGTGCTAAGTGCTGATCTTTCATCTCCAGTGAGACAAAGCAGGAGATACTCTTCACATTCGCCAGGAAGCAGGCAGTGATGGTGCACAGATTACACTGCATGTATGCAGCTGTGGGAGGTTTGGATGGGGAGTGACCATGTACAGGTTCTCATAACAATGTAATGGCAGTGTTACGCAGTATGTCACAGAAAAGAAGAGTCTTGACAGGCAACCCTGGATTGAGCTATTCACTACTAACATTAGCAGCATGCTTCATCTGTCACTACTGCCAACTGTCAGCAGGAGCCATTGACAACTTGAGCATTTATCTCCCCATCTGGCACCAGTAAGCCAGACTTTAATGGTGAAGTAGAGGCCAATTAGTACTGTACTTCCTCATTACATTGAACTAGTGTAAAGGGGACCCAATTAGAATCAGAGTTCCCAGTGACAGAGTCATCTTATGCAGTAAGATTTGGTTTCCCATAACCACCTTGAAAGCAGTTAGTGGAGTCAAATGGAGAAGTGAATATCGACTCCAGCAGTCTGTGTTGAGACAGACTGAGACCCTGTGTTTCCCAGTCCCCCCCACAGTGTCCTGCAGAAGCTGAACATACACACCACATAACCTCCAACAGATTCTATGACTAGTTCATATAGACAACATCTAGGAAGCCTCCAATATGCTCACAGGCCTGGAGATGCAGCAATGTGATCTACTGCTTTCCTAAGACCTGAGAAGCCCTGTGTTCCATTCCTAGAACCACAAAACAAACAAATAAATGAATTAACATATACATACATAAAAAGAAAACCAATAAATAAATCTCTTAAAATTTTTTCCACTTGGGGACATTTTTATCTGAGAAATTGTTATGTTTCCTGGGTGTGAGAATGTTGTTTTTTTCTGAGAAATGCTGCTAAATCTTACCTTTACAAATTAAACATTAACATGACCTGTAATGAAGTTAACTGTGTGCTTGAGATCACTTTAAACTATGTCCTCATTCTACTTACATACTGTGTCCACAGCATGTTCACAATGAGCCGACTTCTAAGAAAAGCATGGCCAATCTTGCCATGCTTTGGACTAACATAATAATTCCTATAATCTCAGATGAATGCACAGCCTCGATTGTACCACGTTCCACATTTTCCCTTTGTGACCCATTCATGCCCCTGACTCAGAACAATGTATGTTCATGTGTGTGTGTGATGTGGTGACCAGATGTAAGACCATTCGCTGGAAGCAGCAAGACACTAAAAACAATGTCTCCTAACTCCACAAAAAGCAACCTGTGGGCATAGTGTGATAATATCTGATTGTGGCTTTGTGTGCTGTTCTGAGTCAGTAAGGCAAAACAAACAAACAAACAAACAAACAAACAAAAAACCAATTTTCTCCCTTAGGAGACTCCTGTAAAAGACTAATTAAGACATAAGTTCCCATTCCTTGTTGTTAGTGTACTTCTTGTGCTGTCTCACTATATAAAGACAATGGTGTTTGTTCCCTACTGATTTTTACATTGGACGTCTCTCTTAGATTAGAATGAGAGGCCAAAATGCTTCTAAATTAATCAGGCTCACTTGGGTAAATGACACCAAAAGTTAATCTTTCTACTTTATGGGGCATCACCACACCTAGGTATATAGATATATAACATAGGTATGCAAACCAAATATTTACTAATGATAAATCATAAGGAAATTTATTTTAGAACAACTCCTTGGTATAATATAATTTTATCCATTATTGACTATGAAAGCAAATTTGCATACTAATGATATGGATGTAATTATTTTTACATAAAGAATTAAATTTTGGCTAAATATTGAGGACATAGAAGTTCTTTGGTTTTTAGCATTGATTGACACTTTGATTTTATAATCATCGAAGCTTAGAATGCCACTTTTCATATACACATAGTTCAAAGTGACAGCAGTATACTTAAGGCCACTCAGAAAGTGCTGGAACTTCTGTACTAATTTCAAGCCAAATTTCATTTAATGACTTTTTTAAAGAAGCTCAAGTTAGCAACTCAAACAGCCATTTTTTAAAATCAAATATTCTAACACAATCTAATCCAAAGATATACAAATTTGTTACTTACATGCTAAGGAGTGATGGTAGGAGAACATTAAGATCTGCAGGGCTGAGGAGATGACCCAATTGGTAAAGTGCTTGATACAAGCATGGAGACTGGGGATCACATCTCCATCATCCAAGCAAAACTTGCCATGTGCTGGAGAGGCAGACATTACAGAGAGGATTCCCAGAGCCTGCTGGTCAGATACTCTTTTATTAAACTTTCTTTTTTTTTTTAATTTATTCTTTGTGTCTTTCACATCATGCATCTCCATCCCATTCATTTCCCCATCCCTTCCTATCTGCTTTCTGCCCTTGCAACCTCCCCCACAAAATAAAATCAATCTCATTGTGGAGGCTGTAGTGTGACACGAAGTATATCGTTTTATCCATATAGCTTTACTTTGCAAGTGTTCACTGCAAAGAGTCATTGGTCTGGTTCGAGGCTTCTGGTTTCTGTTACACTATCAATGCTGGGCCTTCACTGGGACTCCTCTTGCATATTCTGTTACTGCCCTGTGTGGTGGAAATCCTGCAGCTTTGAGTCTGCAGGACCAGTCCCTTCACATGCTCCAGCAGATCACAGATGGTGTGGACATTCAGGTGGGCCAACTCATAACCCTGGTTCTGGGCTTGGGTAGTTGCAGGGTTGGTCAGCCTGCCAGCTCACTCTTGTCCTCACCACTAGGGTGAGCACTCCCGTGTTTCCCTGGCTAGTTCACCCCTTGCAGCTATGAGCAAGGGGGAGGGGCAGTTCCCCTGCTTTCATGTCCTCAGGGTCGGCTCTCCCACATCTACACCTTCAGGGCCAGCTCTACTGTGTTGCCCAGGTGTTATGTCGGAGCCACTCTACACAGTGCCACGGCTGATGAGAGGCAAGAACAGCTCTCCCACTCTTAAGACCTCTCCCTCCAGCCTCAGGTACTGATGGGTTGGGTAGGGGGTAGGGGATGGGGATGTGGGGCATCTCTTCCCTGCCCCATGCCACTACATGGCAGATGAGTAATGGAGACAGCTCTACCATGCTCACTACTTCGGGACTGGTTCACTCACATCTCCACCAACAGGATTTGGCCAGACCCTCTTGCCAAACTGGTGAGCTCCAGGCTCAATAAGAGACCTCTCAAAAATTACTCAGCAGGTGGTAAAGAAGACACCACAATAGACAGCTTCTAGCTGCCACCAGTGGAGTAACACTAATGAGGGATCCCTTGCTGAAGACCTAGTTTAGGGGGTGACCATGCAACAAGGGGCCCAGTGAACTAAATGGGTTCATCTATGAAAAGGAGTGAGTGAAAAAAGTAAACGATGCAGTTATGTATACAGAAAGAACCCTATTTCTGTCAGTGAGCAAGTTTTATGTTGTTGTTGCTGGTGGTGTGGGGGAAGGGCAGGGTAGGCGAGAGAGGTGTGGATAAAATCCACAGTCTGGCACACATTAAGCAAGTGCTCTACTGTGAGATTTAATATGTAGAATTAAATTCCTTTACAAATGAATCCCGTGAGTGACATTTATGGAGGAAGTCACATTTAATTATCACATTCTTTGATACAAAATTTAGAAAGTAAGAATTTCTGCTATTAACTAAATATCAGAAAATTGCAAAACACTCCAATAATCCCTTTCATTTTAAGGCAGGTAAAGAAAAACAGAAACGACTTCGAGATTTCACCTTACACCTGTCAGAATCTCTGAGATCAACCAAACACGTTTTGTTTACCAGGATGTGGATTAAGTGGAACTCATGCATTGCTGGTGGGAGTGCAAACTCTAGAACCACTATGGAAATCAGTGTGGTGGTTCCTCAGCAGAATGCGAATTGATTTACTTAAGATCCAGCTGACCACTCTGGGCATATACCCAAAGGGAAGCTCCATCCTACCACAAGGACACTTGCTGGACTATGTTCTTTGCAGCTTTATTCATAATAGTCAGAAACTGAAAACAACCTAAATGTCCCTCAGTGAAGAATGGATAAAGAAAATGTACACAAAGGAGTATTACTCAGCTGCTAAAAAAAAAATCATGAAATGTGTAGGCAAATGGACAGAACTAGAAAAAATCATCCTGAGTGAGGTATACTAGACCCAGAAAGACAAACATGGTATATATTCCCTTATATGTGGATATTAGCTGTTAAGACAATGATAACCAAGCTACACTCCATAGAACCACAAAGGGTAAGAATAGCATAAAGGACTAGAGGGGACAGATAGATCTCATTAGAAGAGGAAAACAGAACAGATGTTACCAATGGAAGGGCGTCTGGAATAGGGGAATCAAGTAGGGATTATGGTGATATTGTATTTGTGCTCTAACAAATAAAGCTTGCCTGGGCATCAGAGGAAAGGGCCAGCTACTATATTAAACATAGAAGTCAGGCAGTGGTAGTACACACCTTTAATCCCAGCATTCAGGAGGCAGAGCCAGGCGGATCTCTGTAAGTTTGAGGCCAGCCTGGGTTATCAAGTGAGTTCCAGGAAAGGCGCAAAGCTACACAGAGAAACCCTGTCTCGAAAAACCAAATAAATAAATAAATAAATAAATAAATAAATAAATAAATAAATAAATGGATAATTAATGTTGATGGGATTTACGTAACATCAATTATGAATATTATTTGTTTGATCATTTTTGTTTTATCATTAAAAAGGTTGGTTAATAGGAGTGCCAAGATAAAAGTTTTAGAAAAACTTGTTATTACAGATCATAGAGATATTCAGATCCAGACAGAAGAATTTAAATGTGAACCAATCTCAGCATTGCATTATACAGTTACAGAGAAACAGCCTAAGGTTTTCAAACAGCCAACCTTAATCTATCCGGTAACCCTACAGGAACTGTCAAATACTAGAGGCTGTGTAGTATCTGATTGGACTCCTGTGCAAATGTTACATTTGATTTGAGGAGATTCAAAAAAGCTACAGTCTCATATGGTATGCATTCTCCACTTGTAATATCCATGAGATGTTAAACTCATGGAAAGGGAGAAGGGGTAGTAAAAGGGACTATGGAGAGAGAGAGCTAAAATTAAAGGACATTTGAGGGGTAATATGGAAACCTAATATGGTAGAAACTTCCTAAAATATATACATATATGAAGGTGATCTAAATGAAATCACCATATAACAGGGGAGACAGAGTCCCAACTGGTTTACAATTAATTGAGTTGTTAGCCAAAGGTGTCCCATGGGAATCCCCAAAGAATCAAGGCTGTGTAATCCAAGCACTTAGGAGATAGAGGCAGGCAAATCTCTGAGTTTGAGGCCAGCCTGGTCTACTGAGAAATTTCCAGGGCAGCCAGGGCTACACAGAGAAAGCCTGTTTCCAAAAACAAGACAAACAAACAAAACAAAAAAGAGTAGAGGTTGCTCTCCACAAACTGACCACAAGGCCGCATTGCTGAAGACGACACCCACACAACTCATTGAACACAGGAATGTCAACCTAGTAGCTACATAGCATCACTCCTATGTTCCAGCATCTTTGGTACAGAAATGTCCTCTGCATGTTCTCAAAAGAGAAATGTAAACACCGAGCCAGCCACAAACCCTTTATCTACAATGGTGTACTACCTGCAAGATATATTAGGGCAATGGTGACACAAAGCTAATCAACCAAGAACTGATTTGACTTAAAGCCCACTCTGTGAGATGGAACCCATACCTGATGCTACTTGAGAGACCAAGAACCTGAGACTGGATAGCCCAAAGACATCAGGTAAAACCAAGTAATACTGATCTAGGAAGGGAGGGAGGGAGGGACAGAGGGAAGGAGGGAGGAAGAGAGAGAGGGAGAAGAAGAGAGAGGGAGAGAGAGAGAGGAAAAAAGGAAGAAAAGAAATGAAAAGAAAAAAGGAAAGAAAGAGTTGTGGAATAGCCTTTTTGTACAATGTGGAGATGTGTCTCTTTGACTGGTTTAATAAAAAGCTGAATGGCCAATAGCTAGGCAGGATTTCCAGACACAGAGGATGCTGGGAAGAAGAAGGGCAGAGATGCGAGGAGACAGAGAGGAAGCAGGATGAGGAACACAGAGTAAAGGTAAATGAGTAAAAAAAAAAAAAAAGAATGTAGATTAAAAATATGGCTTAATTTAAATTATAAGAACTAGTTAGAAACAAGCCTAAGCTAAAGCCAAGCATAATTAATAAGAAGTCTCCATGTCATTATTTTGGAGCTGTCTGTTGGGACAAAAAAAAGACTTGTTGCATTTGGCATTCAACACATGGCATGTACACAGAGCCCATTGCTCCCAGAATACAGAGGCGTGGGCTTGCAGCTCGCTTAAGAGACTTTGCTATGAGCAGCTGAAAACGAGATAGAAATGCCTGCTTCAGCACTGACACAGCAGCTTCCCAGAGCTGGGATGGTTAGGAGCACCTGAGACACTTAGGCAGACTTAAAGGGGACAGAGCCAGCCACCAGCTCCATAAGTCAAAGCCATGCAGTGGAGGGCCTAGCCAAACAGTTGAAGATTTGTCTCAGGCAGTCAGAGAATGCTGCAGGCACTTAGTAAAGTCTGGTCCAGACTGAAAAAAAATACCTCTAAACAGATACAGTATGTTTGAATAGGCTTAGATGCTGAAGAAAAAAAAGAGAAAATGGGTATTAACAGTCATAGAAAAATAAAAATTTAAACTAATAAAGTCTTTAAATAAAAAAAATGTAAAAACAATCCACCACATAAGGATGGGAAATATATGACAGGGAGTTTAGACCTTATATGGTGTTTTGTTAATTTTGAATTTGTGAATGCTAATGAGAACAGACAACAGCTGCTGAGAGACATTGGATTGTTAAAGGAACTGCTGAATTAAACCAACCTGGATACTTTAGGGATGCCTTAACTTTAAAATGGAAGTCAAAATGTATGATGTTAGGGAAGAGCTTATGCTGCCAAACAAAAGGCTGTGGATTCCTTCTAGGTTAGTAGAGATCAGATTTGACCAGGTGTGTGTGTGGGGGAACCTCCTGAGTATCTTGGCTACAAAGATGGGAGAGGAAGCCAAGATAGACTACAAGACAGGTGACATGTAACCTGGTCCCTCTGCATGGGAACAGTTTGGAGATGAGATGAGACATGGTAAATCTTGTTGGCTACAGAGTTCTCATGACTTATTATGACATGCCATCCTCTCATGTAGCATGGACACATATTTATATATTGGTTATGCAGTCCAAATGGACTTATAAAGTTGGCAGATGACTTTTACCTGCTCAAGACAGAACAAAAAATATCATCATTTTTAACTGACTTGTGTATACTACACATTCCATACTTGTGTTAATGCAGATAGTATGTTACCTTTAAAAGCTTGTGTGTTTTCAGAGCATAGGGACCTGACATCAATGAAAAAGGGTGGCCCAGGTGATCCAGCCTCTCAGAGTGCCTCTGTTGCAGTTTCTTTATAGAGTTCTACATCCAGAATATCTTCAAGGTTGCTGGTTGAGATGGTTCAGCCTTGCAGATTATTCTAGCCAGGACTTCAGATAAGCAGAGATTGGACAAAAAATGGTACAGCTAGTTCTCCCAGGACTTGACCATTATCCTAATTTTCTCAGGGCCCTCTAAAATGACAATGCCCCCAGACAACAGGAAGCAGTCTAGAGAACACAACACCCACATTCCCAAGAGGTGGGGTGAGTGGTTTTTGGTCATTTGGTGGGTTATGGATATTTGTCATCATTTAGGGGAGTTGGTTACAAGTTGTTATTGGTCATGGTCATGGAGAAAGCTAAACAAAGGAGATTAAATTCAAGGATCTCTTTCTAAAGTGAAAAAGGGGGAATTTAATATAGAAATGATGGGATAAAAGGGTGGATGGTTGAATCTACTTTTGAGCAACCACTAGTCTCAAATATTTTACATTGGTATGGATTTTTGTGTATTGATACAAATTTAAGGTTATTTTTGTTATACTGTATATATGTTTCTATTCTTTAAGGTTTGTACATATACAGCTCATTTAAAATGTAATGTATAGTTTTAGTCCTTGAAAACTATTTAGGATAATAAAAAATACACATTAGTAGTTAATCATCTGTAACAATCAAACATAGTCATGTTAGGTACATTTTCAAGGTCAAACAGAGACATTTTAAACAGATAGATGGTCTTCAAACACTTCAAAGACCTACAGAATATGACATTTAAAATGTTTTCATAACAAGGCTTTTCATGATAATTGAGACACATCTGCTCCTGGCAGCACCAATCTACTTCAAAAAAGGATGGTGGGCATCAAGGAACCTGCATATGGAGTTTGTTTTCTTCGTGGTAAAAGCTAGCCATTTGGACAAGGGGCTGTCATTGCCTCTACTGCTAGCAGTATGCTGTCCAAACTGGACAAGTAGGATACAGAAGAAAGTGACTGCTGAACTTCTCCAAGAAAACCTAGGATGGTCCTTCAAAATTCCTGCTTTACAGAAAAGTCTGTCAGATATTCTAGGCCCATAGGCTGAAGATGAAATCCTGGGGTGACTGTGCAGGCAGCCAGATGTCTCTGTCATTGCTATAGTTTTGGAAGTTGTTTGCTCTGCACATCTGTTTACTCAAGTAATATTTTATCCTTCTCAGGTCTCTGATAGATTTGAAGATGAGATAGTTATAGCTACAGTTTTCTGTTACCAAGTTAAAAAAATTACAATGGAGATGTAAAGTGTATAAGGTTGAAAGACATAAAAGCTTAAGTTGTTTATCTAAGAAAATGTTTTAAGGTTTAAAAAGGTATTTTTAGGTTGGTGATACAAACTATGATAAAAAGTAAATTAGGGCTGGGCAATTGTGGCACATGCCTTTAGTCCCAGCACTCCAGAGGCAGAGGCAAGTGGATCTCTGTGAGTTCAAGGTGAGCCTGGTCTATAGAGTGAGTTCTAGGACAGCCAGGACTATTTCACAGAGAAACCCTGTCTCAAAAAAAAAAAAAAAAAAAAAAAAAAAAAAAAAAAAAAAAAAAGTACAAAACTTTTGACTCACCAGGATAGGATATATAATACAGTACTTTCTCCAAATTTGCCAAATGGGCAATTGCAAATGGGCTGGATAGTGTAAATTAATTCTTACCTAATTGTTCTTATTGTATATAGTTTTACTGTGTTATAGTTAAAACCTTTCTTTTTATTTAGACAAATAGGGAAAATGTTGTGAAATAATCTTTTTGTACACTGTGAAGGTGTGTCACTCTGATTGGTTTAATAAAAAGCTGAATGACCAATGGCTAGGCAGGATTTTCAGGCACAGAGGATGCTGGGAAGATGAATGGAGACACCAGGAGACAAGGAGGAAGCAGTATGGGCAGTACAGAGTAAAGGTAACCGAGCCATGTAAAAGAACATAGAATAAAATATATGGGTTAAAAGAGCTAGTTAGAAACAAGACTAAGCTATCAGCCAAGCTTTCAAAATCAATAATGTCTCTGTGTCATTATTGAGGAGCCACTGGTTCTAATGAAAAAGTCCGACTACAAGAGAGAGAGAGAGAGAGAGAGAGAGAGTTAGAGAGAGAGAGAAAAGAAAGAAAGAAAGAAAGAAAGAAAGAAAGAAAGAAAGAAAGAAAGAAAGAAAGAAAGAAAGAAAGAAAGAAAGGAAGGAAGGAAGGAAGAAAGAAAGAAAGAAAGAAAGAAAGAAAGAAAGAAAGAAAGAAAGAGGGAGAGAGGGAGGGAGGGAGGGAAGAAACGTAGTGATAAAATGACTCCTAATGATATTCTGCTATGCTCATAGATCCATGCCTTTCTCAACCATCATCAGAGAGGATTTCTCCTGCAGCAGATGGGGACAAATACAGAGACCCACAGCCAGACATTATGTAGAGAGTGAGTGAACCCTAAATGGGATGTCTCCATCAAATCTCTCCCTCAGAGCTCAGGGAACCCCTCAGAAGAGGAGGCAGAAAGAGTGTAAGAGCCAGAGGGAATGGAGGACACCAAGAAAACAAGGCCCCTATATCAACATGAGCAAAGCTCATATGAAGTCAGAGACTGAAGCTGCTTGAACAGGGCCAACAAAGGTCTGCAGCAGGTCCTCTGTGCTTATATTATGGCTTCCAGTTTAATGTTTTTATTGAATTCCTGAGTTTTCAAACAAGTGGGTCTCTAACTCTCATGTCTTCTCTTGCGGTCTTGCCCTTCTGTTGTTGTTGTTGTTGTTTCTTTATGCAACTTTGGTGTGATATTTTTTATTTAATCTTATTTTATTTTGTCATATTTTTTAATGATGAATAAATGAATGAATTAAAACCTAGCCACAAGGGCAAAAGTTAACAATGGGACTGTCATTTATAGCTGCTGGGAGAAGAAAAATCAATTTTCTCCAGTGGAGTGACACTGGGTATATCAACCACTCTAAGGAAAGCCTCAGGAATAGTTTACCAACAAATAATGCACTCCACGGTGTTTTTGTGTATTCTTTTATTTGGTTACAATTTTGTGGGGCTTTTTTTTTTTTGAGAGGGGTGATAACTGTATTTTGTTTTCTACATTTTGGATGTTTTCTTGTTGTATTGGGATATTGGTGTGTTTTTTTGAGAAGAAACTTAAAGTTGGTTGGGTAAGGAAAGGGGAGGATCTAGATGAACTTCAGGGAGGGAGCAAATATGATTTAAATATAAAAACTGTTTTAAATAATAAAAAATATAAAAATAAATGAATTTGGTTCATTTAAAAAAAAGTGAGAGAGAAACAAAAAGTGCACACAGCACTACAGCTAGAAAGAAAAATAACTCCTGTTGCCCTGGCCGCTTTCAAATCTCAGTGAAAGCCATCTTTCTTTTTAGCAGAACACACATAAGGTTGAAATACCTGCTGACAAGGAAGTCTAGGAAAACAATATATTTTCCAGTGACTGAGACTCGGGGGAGAAAAACCAAGTTATTGTGAATGAAGGTTCACTGCAAGTAAAGTACATTATGTACCTGAGAACACTTTTGGAAACAATCTCATGCATTTTAGTATCTGATTTGTTTGCTTGCTCAGATATGAGCTCTTACATTTACATAAGTGGAATACTTTCAGTTTTTCATTTCTTGAGACAGGGTTTCACTTACGTTGCTCAGGCTGACCTCAAACTCCCAACCCTTCCGTCTCAGCTCCCCACATAACAGAGATTACAGGCATGTGTACCATTGTGCCCAGCTTTCAATATTTTTAAACATTCAAAATAGATTAGCCAATAGAAGCCCGGATTTTGGTACATACAAGGGTTGAAGTCAAAGTCCAGCCTGAAGCTTCCTTAACGATGCACTTGGAAGTCGGGTATCTTTCTCTGAACCCCTCTTTCCTCATCAGTGAAAATGGAATAAAGACATCTATGTTCTTTGTGATATTCCTACCATTGGATTAAAGGGATGGCCAAGCACACGGCCCTCAATACCGGACAAGTGTGACTGATAGTAGTTTATTTGTTACAGTCTTGAGGATGGCACCTCAGCAAGGCCACAGGATCATGTGGTGGTGCACTTGGAAACACAATGGATAAGCAGGGGCAGTGGGAGGCAGGCTTGTAGCATTCAGAGATTGGGGTGCCCCCGTTTTCCCATGGGAAGATATGTTTATCTTATCTGAGTTGTCTCTGGGCAGGCAGAGACAAGCAACCTGCTATACAGGGATGAGCAGGAACTGTGCCTGATCCCTCTGATAAAGATGGTTGTTTGGCTCCAGGATTTTATCCATGGCCACAGAGTAAGAATTCATGATTATGCCACCCAAAACCTTCTCAATGCTAACCATTGTCTAGATAGTAAGCTTATACATCTTATTCCACAGACACGTAAAGTATCTTCCATGTGGCTGAAATTTCTTTCTAGGCTCCTCGGTGATCACATGAAAGAGACATGTGCATCTAAAACAAATAACATCAAGAATGATTCTTTCTGAGATGACGGCTGGCATTAAAGGCTATCAGATAAAAGCAAGGCTATCAAATGAAGCTCGGAAAGTAAACATTCATTTGGTGTCCTGTCCTAGGGAACATTTGGGCAATTTATGAAAACTCAGAACACAGCTATTTGTTCAAAAATTGGCCCTGAAATATATAACCTTTAAAAAAATTAAAGGAAAAAGCCAATTTCCTTCCACACAGATAACAGAAAAACAACACCAGAATTGGAGCCTTTGGTCATAACAACCTACCTTGGTGCTTACTAATAAAACATCTCCCTAGGACAGGCTGTACAGAAAAGTACAGATTTTACCAATGAATAGGCAATGAAGGTATTCTGAGGCCAAAATACATATGTGTGAGCCTTTACGTTTTGAATTTATTTATTTTCAAATTGAAAGAAGTCATGACATTTCTGGAGTTGCTTGGCATTCCTTGGTCATATGTGTATCTTTATTTGGGAGGGGTGAGATCTGGACGATCAACCTGGTAGTTCATCATAAGCCATTAGTAAACCAACATTTCTTTAGTTCTGTCTGGTATCCTCTGGGTTTGGGGAGGTGCTTTAACACAGGCTCACCCTCCAGTGATTTAGGGGAAAGCTTCACAGTGTGAATGAATTATACTAGCCTGTAGGTATCATATACTGTGTCTATACCACGTGCCAGCCTTTGTGCTTAATTGTGCCACCAAATCTACTTCTAGCCTACCGAACCTGAAGTGTGGCTTTTAGGATGTCTGTTTAATAGGAGCTATGATTCATAAAAGTCAGATAACAAACAGTTAAGGTGTGCCCCTAGCACTTAATCAATCTCTTGTTTTTCATGCCACATATCATAGTGTTACACACTCTGTGCAAGTCTTTGGAGCATTTCTTCAATAATCATTCTCATTCCTAGTTTACATTGAGAAAATTATAATGCTCAGCAGTTAATGACTTGCCCTTTGTCAACGTACACAGTTGGGATTCTGTAACAAAATACTTTAAAGCATGTACCTTATAAAAAAAAAATATTTATACCTCATAGCTCGGAGGCTAGAAAGCCTATTATTCTAGCAACAAATTGTGTATCTATTCAGGCTTCATGTTCAGGTCATAGATAGTGCCTAACAACTGAGTCCTCATGGATTGAAAGGGTTGAGAGATTCTCTCTGGAACATCTTTTATATGGAATCTTCCCTTTCAACTTCCTAAAGTTTCCAACTTCTAATACTGTAATCTTAGAAATTAGGGTTTCAAGGCTGAGGGTATAGTTCACTGATAGAGTTCTTGCCCAGCATGCACAAGGCCCTGGGTTCAAGTCCTAGCATCATAAAAAAAGGAAAAAGGAGTAAAGGTGGAATTCCACTGTATTTGGAGGAGGAGGCACATTCAGACTATAGCACCATGTTATAATGGGTATGCCACACGGGCTTATAATGGCACTTAGGGGCTGACTACATAATGTTACATAGCAAACTCTATATAAGTGTGTGCTGTTGTCTATGGTAGTAGTCTCTACTTGCTACCTTTCTGGGTTTTTAATTTGTTTGTGTTAAGGATGGAACCAAGGACCTTATACATATTAAGCACACATTACTATAAACGTGTGTAGCAGCCCAAATAGACTAGATATTTATTTAGTTTAGGGAAAGGCTCTCACTGTATTACCCAGGCTGACCTAAAACTCACAAGCTTATACAATTCTCCTGCCTCTGCTTCCAAACTGCTATAACTACAGACACCTGAAATTTCCTGGTTGCATACTATCATATATACATATATCTATATATCTATAGCCACCTATCTATCTATCTATCTATCTATCTATCTATCTATCTGTCTGTCTGTCTATCTCTACATATTTATATTAAATTCCTGTAACAGTTATCTCGGTTTGTTTTTGTGTGTAGTGTGCACTGTCTTGTAGTGTGTGTCTGTGTGTGTGGTATGTGTACATGTTTATGTGTGCATACGTGCACACCTGGATAGACTAGAGATCTCAACATTGGGTGTCTTTCCTCAATGGCTCACTTTTACTTTTTGGATAGGATCTCTCAGTGAACCTGAAGCTTATTGATTTGGCTAGAATGGCCGGCCAATGAGCTGCAGGAATCCACCTATCTCTGCCTCCCCAACTCTGGGGTACCACAACACCCAGCTTTTAGTGTGGATTTTTGTGATCCAAATCCAGATCCTTATACTTGTATAGCAGTACATTACTGACCAGATTATCTCTCCTGCCTTCAATCCAATTTTTAAACATTCGGACCATACCACTGCCTGAGTCAAGTTTCAACTCTAGTTTGTAGAGCTACTAACTCTATTAACTTAGGTTAGATGCTAATCCTTTGGGGACTTCACTTTCTAATATACAATATCAGTCCTTTTGTATAGCATCTGCTGTTCTGTGGATTTAAAAATTTGTCTTCCCTTGAATTGTTCTTTGCATTAAATCCGTTCCTACAATACAGGTAGTGCTTCATGAATCATTACACTATTATTCTGCTAAACGGACTTAGTAATAAACTGCCCCCTAAGTTCTTTTCTTTTATACTCATACATCAGTGTATTTATGAACTCTTATCTGAGAAGCTAGCTGTTGATGTACATTAACACAGAGATCCACAAATGTTTAAAATGAACAGAGTATGATACTGTGGAGTGCTCAGTTCTATATGGGATATCAATATCACATACTCTCCTGCCAGGGCTCAGAGACCATTGCAGAGGAGGGAATGAAGAGACTGTAGGAGCCAGAGGGAATAAATGCCTATCCCAAAGCAGTATTTGCCAGGCATGACAGTGCAGATACGCAAATCAACTCATAGCAGCTGGGACTGCATGCACAAGACCTGCAGACCTGCACAAGATCAAGCCACCCCAAATCCCAGCATGAATGAAGCGGGGAGGGGGAACTAATGAAGTCCCACTCCTATTGGAGGAGACTCTGGCAGTTGATGACTGCTGGGGGAAGAAGAATCAGTTTTCTTCAGGGATGTTGGCCCATGGTCCAGTAGATGGTTCCACACCCACATACATGCAGGAAGCACTAAACGGACTAAGTGGTTTTTTTTTTAAAGAAAAAAGAGAGAGAGAGCACATGAAGTTGTGAAGGACAGTGGTGGTAGGGGACAGAGGAGGAATGGAAAATAAATTCAATCCAAACATATGGATTTATGAATATTAAATACTTTTTTGGGTTTTTTTTGAGACAAAGTTTTACTATCTATCCCTGGCTGCATCTGTAACTCACTCTGTAGGCCAGGCTGGCCTTGAACTCACAGAGATCTGCCTGCGTCTGCCTCCCAAGTGCTGGGATTAAAAGTGTGGGCCACCATCACCCAACTAAATAAACTATTTTTAAAAAGAAATAATATTCATCAATAAAAAACAGATAACATCATTATTTACCATAACGTTCAGATTTTTTTAAGTGAGAAATTGGTCACAGCATCATGGTTTTTCAAAATTCTAAAAATGGGCACTGTGGCTCAGTGGGTGGAACACTAGCTTAGCATACCAGAAGCTGTGGGTTGCATCCCCATCCCAGCCTAAAATGGGCCAGTGGAGGCACACAGGTTTGTAATATAATGCCAGGCACTCTAGAGGTAGAAGTTGGATGGGCTTATCTTTGGCCTCAGCCAGCTCAAGGCCTACCTGTGTTACATTATACCCTATCTCCAAACAACGAAAGCAAAGTTAGGTCTTCAAATTTCTAGCAGTGTTAACTCTGTAGTTATCTGTTGCAATTTGCTTAAAATGAATAAAATTGAAGAATTTTTAAAACATTTCACATTATACAAATCTTATATAATCTCATTAAGATTGAAGAAATATATACAAATAGATAAATCAACAAATACTCATTAAGCACATAGTTAAATTTAGGAAAGACTTCTGTATTACTTAATTTTCTACTGTTGTGATAAAACACCGTGACCAAGGCAACTTAAAGAAGGAAGGATTTATTTGGGCTTCTGGTGCCAGAGGGCTAGAGTCCATCTTAGTGGGGACGGCAAGGTAGCAGATGGCAGACATGGCAGCTGGAGCTGGAAGCTCAGAGCTCAGAGCTCACATCTCAAATTGTAAGCACAAAACAGAGATAGCAAACTGGGAATGCCATGTAGCTTTCATAACCCCCAGTGACATATTTCCTCCAACAAGACCACGCCTCCTAAACCTACACAAACATCACCACCAACTGGGGACCAAGTGTTCAAACATCTGAGCCTATAGAGACATTTACATTCAAACTCCCACAGTCAACTCTCTCTTATATGTCTAGCTGTGTACAAGTAGACTAACTCAGATTTCTACCCGAACACACACATGGATTGGCACATACACATACACAATGACATACAAACAGAGTTCCATTAGCTGTTTAAATGGCAAATGTTTTTATATGAGTTTTACTAAGAATTTATAATGAATTATCTATTTCAAGTAGTCAATATAACAGTAAACACTACTGCCTAAGAATTGCAAACTGCCCATCTTGGTTACCTGTGCAGTCATACTGTATTTATGTGGCATTCATTCAGTGTACTTTTGTACACTTCTATGTCTGTCTTACCCTGTCACCTCAGTGGAGAAAGAAAAAAACAGGAAGAACTACATTGCTCACATTGGGCAATATAAAGAATAATTTTTTGAGTGGTGTACATAAAGTTCAGTGGTAGAGTCCATGCATCACTGCAGCCTGGAAAGTCTATCTGTTGCTCACACTAAAGAGGCAGGAGAGAGAAATGAATGAAAGGAAATGGATTCATTTACAGCTGTGGCCAGAAATAGGAAGAACAAATTTCCTAGTTTCTCTACACATTTTATGTAGCAATGTTCCAGTTTTGCAGAAAATGTGAAACAAAATCCAGGAAATCTGTGTGACACAGATTTAACTCTAAGTCATAGAACTCTGAGTACGTCTTTTCCAAGAGGAAGTTGTCCTGACATCAGATTTCAGGTGTTCTCATCTCAAGCATGGGATTTCCTCAGGGAAAAAAAATGTTTTAGGATACCTGTTACATTGCTATGCTTACTTAAGCATATACAAATTTATGGATTTATCCAGGCAGTGGTGGTGACACATGCCTTTAATCTCAGCACTCAGGAGGCAAAGGCAGGTGGATCTCTGTGAGTTCAGGGCCAACCTGGTCTACATAGTGAGTTCCAGGATAGCCAGGGCTACACAGAGAAACCCTGTCTTGAAAGCAAAACAAACAAACAAACAAAAACTCATGGGTCTGACCCCAAGTGCTACACAAAAAATTATTTTCTGTTATTTCTTGTTTTCAAGATATAACTGTATCTTTAACAATTAGGAACAAAAAAAGCCCAAAACCAAAATTAAAGGAATAAAGCAATGTATGAAATTCCTTGTATTATTATAGGTTTTGAATCCTATGTGAGGTTTAACCTTATTGGAAGATCTACTCAAATGTAATGGTGAAAGAGAAAGACATCAGAGAAAGACAGTGTAGTCTTAAGTTGTTGTTACACAGTGATGGTGTCTTATTTCTCTCAAATTTTATGGTGGTATATAAGGAAAATGTCTCCCTGATGAGACATTTTTGACTTTACACTCTGTAGATTTCAAAACACAGAGTGTTACCAAAAGCTCCCCCAAATCCCTATTTGTGAAAGTATATGTTTGTATGTGTTTTATCTCTGTTAAAGTCACATAGTTATCTCCAATGCATATTAAAATCTTTTTTAAAGTTCCAGTTCTGGGAATACAGCTTAGTAGCAGAACACTCGCCTAGCATGTGAGAGACCCTATGTTCAATTATCTCAACAACAAGCAAAAAGAAGTTACAGAACTGGACCTGATTACATTCTAAGCTTAATGGCTGGTGGAAAACAGTTATCTGAGCATCCCCATTCCCTCACATGTTCCTTGGCTGTAGAAAAAAGTATTCATGTTTTATCAAACTGAAATTCAAGGACATGTGACTTGCTCTTAGTCACAGAGTGATCTCATGAGATCTGAAAGTTGCCCTGGTTGTTCTGAAATGTTTCTGACCCAAGTTGTCCCTACCAGAGGACATGAGTCTGCCTTGGGGCTTCTTGACAGTTTGGAAAAGGATCTTATTGTACTGTGCTCTGAGTGCGAGCAGCAGGGTCTGTAATGGCCTATCTCAACATGGCTTGCTTTATCTTTACCAAGTTGGAGACTGTGCCACAGAGTACGTGTGAGGACCCTAGATGTGTACTCTGTTAGTTCCATAGCTACTCTATGGTCTTTTTCAGGGAATGACACAATTCTTTGTGATGCTGTTCCCTTCAAACTTTTCACTGTGGCACAAATGATCGTAGATAAAATGACATCAACAGATGTCAACCAGAGCAAGGCATTGTGTTTGAGGGAGAAAATTGGGTTCAAATGTCCAAATGGCCTGGACCTGAGAATTAACTCACAATAGACAGAGATCACTGAATAAAAAGTAGCTCTATTCAATAGCCTTGGAGAAATATTTCTCTATCAGGTAACGAAAGGTACGTGTTGGGGTTTCAGGCTTCAGTGGGAAAGTATGGAAGTTTCTATTGTGTTTTTTGATCCTCATGGATATTTCCCCTTGAAATGGTTTATGGCATCTGAATTTGCACTTCCTAGTGCTTAGACTCAGCCCTCTTGCAAACAGGAAATCCTCTAAGAGTCAACACAACTGTATTTTCATTAAGAGGTTTTACTTAATTTTAGATAATGTTTTTGTTTTCTTTCCCATGGCCACTATCAGTTAAGATGTTTTCAGTTTAAAACAATCTCACCATTTTAGTGGGCTGCTAACTCCTTCATAACTAGTTTGAATTAATTTCCTTATATTTTCAGGCCAAGAAAATGTGTGCTTTGCAAATTTGCTTTGAAGGTTTCCTTGAACAATACACACAGATTATCCCATAAAGGGTAAGAAGGGTATAAACAATATACCTACTGCCTGTCTCTCTTTCTTCATGTTCTATCCCATGGTTCAGTTACATGCCCCACATCAATTATTCCTCAGGACAATTTTTTTCTTCAATCACACTTGTCTCAAGCTCTCCTGATTTAGATTTAGATTTTTTTTTTTTTGGAACAAAGCTACTTGTGAATTCCCAAGCAAAGTTCCTGGTCACAGCTTCAATTTGGAAAGCAATTTCCTCTTTTTCTGGATTCCCATGACTTAGTACATTCCTTTTACTATAATTTAAATCTCAGGCCATATACTAGGTTAGCACCACGAACTTCTCTTGCTTTCTACGTGTCCTAAAAATAAAGAATTACTTTTCAGTCCCCTCCCTCCCTCTCTCCACTGTTTCCTCTCTACGCAGTCCCATATTCTAGAGCAGTGGTCCTCAACCTTCCTAAAGCTGTGACCTTTGAAGATTTCTATCACTGTACTGAAAGGGAAAGGAGAGAGTGGACACCTTTGTCTGGCTCCTGGCTTTAGTAGGACTACTTTAAGTTTTTCTCATTTAGCATGATTTTGGCTACAGGATTATCATGTATACCCTTTAGTATTGAGATATGTTAGTTATCTTAATCCTTATTCTTTCCAGGACATTTTTGGGAGTGGGGTTGAGACAGGGTTTTTCTGTGCAGCCCTAGCTGTCCTGGAACTCACTATGTAGACCAGGCTGGCATCGAACTCAGAGATCTGCCTGCCTGTCTTTGCCTCCCAAGTTCTGGGATTAAAGGCGTGTACCACCACTACCCAGACTCTTCAGGACTTTTATCATGAAGGAGTGTTGTACTTCAGTCAAAGTATTTTGTGCATCTATTGACTTAATCATGTCTTTCTGTCCTTGAGTCCATTTATGTTATGATTTACATTTACTTATTTACATATGTTGAACAATCCATGTCGTTTAGAATAAAGCCAACTTGCTCATGCTAAAAGATATTTAGATCTGTTTTTGAACTTGTCCTGAAAGTATTTTATCAAGAATTTCTGTGTCATGGATGATCCTGTGAAGAAGTGGATGAGATCTACATGAGTGGACTGGGGGCGGGGGATGGCAGAGGGCGAGGAGTGGGGGATGAGAACATCAGGAAATGGGAGGGTTGAGCTGGAACAGGGACAGAGTGGGAGGGCAGGGAGGAAGATACCATGATAGATGAGGACATCATGGGAATAGGAAGAGGCAGGGTGCTGGGGAGGCTCTCAGGAATCCACAAGGATGACCCCACCTTGGTCTGCTGGCAGTGGTCCAGAGGGTGCCTGGACCAGTCTACTCTGGTGATCAGCCTAGCAAATAACCTAGCTGTCATCATAGAGCCTTTGTCCAGTGACAGATGGAGGCAGATACAGAGATCCACAGCCAGGCACCAGGCTGAGCTCCGGGAATTCAATTGATGAGAGAGAGGAGAGATACTGCACACAAGGGACGTGGAGATCATGATGAGAAGATGTGTAGAGATGGCCAGCCACAATAGTGGAAACCCATGAACTGTGGACTGGTGGCTATGGAACCCCCATGGGACTGGACTAGGCCCTCTGGATACGGAAGATGGTTGTTTGGCTTGAACTGTTTCAGGTGCACCCAGGCAGGGGAATCGGGATCTGTCCCTGGTCTATGGGTAGGCTTCTGGAATCCAGTGCCTGTGGTGTGATACCTTGCACAGCCTTGGTGCAGAGGGAAGGGGCTTGGACCTGCGTAGGCTCAGTGGGCTGGGCTTTGCTGACTCCCCATGGGAGACCTAGATTTGGGGGGGGGTGTGGGGATGCAGGGTGGCTTGGGAAAGAGGGCTGGGGGTGGAAGGAGGGGGGGTTCTGTGGATAGCATGTGGAGTGAGTAGAAAATTTCTTAATAAAGAAAAATGAAAAAAAAGAATTTCTGTGTCTATGTAAAACAAAGAGATTTATCTAGAATTTTACTTTTTGTGGTTGTATTTTTATCTGGTGTTGGTATCAGGATTATACTGGTTTACTATCTTTCCATCCTTCTCTATTTTCCAAGATAATTTGAGAAGTAAAGTACTTGTGCTAATTCATTTTGAAGGTCTGGTAAAATTTGGCAAACACTGCATCTATACTTAAGCTTTTTTAATTTGGGAGAGAATCATTTTCACTGATTTAATTTTATTGTTGTAAGTCTGCTTAAATTATCTTTCTCATCTTTGTTTAACTTTGGTAGGTCATAATCTTTGAGAAAATAATCCATTTCTTTTGCATGTTTCTTTTAAAATATATTTTATGAATTCTTTGAGAATTTCATGTAAGATGTTTTGACCATATTCATGCCTCCTTCCTCCCCTTAACTCCTTCCAGATCTACCCTCCACCTTATCACCCCATCTTTTTGAAACATACCCCATGGAGTCAACATTTTGCTCTTCATATACTCGTGGGTGTGAGTCATCGACTGGAGTATGGACCACCTCCCAAGGACAATACCCTTAAAGAGAACTAACTATTCCTCCTACAGCAGCCATTGCCTGTCCATAGCTCTTCAGTTACAGTTGGGGGCTTGTGAGCTCCTCCCCATTCATGCTAGAATATTGACCTGCTTGATCCTGTACAGGTCTTGTGTAGGCGACTACAACTGCAATGAGTTTGAGTTCAGTGGCCCTGTCATGTCCAGAAGATACAGTTTTGCTCCAGTCCTCTTTGACCCCTGGCTCTTACAATTTTTCTACCCACTCCTTCTTGATGGTCCCTGAGTCTTTGGAGGAGGAGAAGTTAATACAGATATCCTATTTGTAGATGAGCACTCCATAGACACTTATTCCCTGTACTTTGTTTCTGTGCTAACCACAGTCCACTGTATAAAGAAACTTCTCTGATGAGATCTGTGAGCTGTGCTGATCGGGGTAAGGAGACACAAATTTAGAGTTCAGTCTGATAATATTTCCATTTAGCGGGACAAAAGTTGGCCTATTTCTGGAGTCTGGGATCACTCAACCATGGGTTGTTGGCCAGATCTACAGTGACAGCCAGGTCTTTCCTCCTGTTGAGTATGCCTTAAATCCAATGAGAAAGTGGTTGATTACCCTGTAACATTCATGCTCCTGTTGCGCCCAGAGGAATAACTTGCCACATTTGTAGTTCACAGGGTCACAGCTAGATAAGACTGTTGATGACTTTCCTCCCTCAGTAGGCTACATATACCTTCCAGTATTATGAAAGCTATCCAGTAGGGAGGACGCTTCTTGGTCAGTACCAACTTTATTTCTCCATGCCCTGTGAACAAAGTATGAATAAAGTGTCTTCAGCAACAGAATCTTATCAAGCTGTGTGGGGCAATCAAGAGCAGTGGCAAGAGCTTATTGTTCTGTGAGTCTCTAAGACACCCTCAAATAAAACCATGGGGGAGGTATCCCACACCAACCACTGGGCTTTTTATTCATCAGGTTTGGGGGAGGATCCTGTGTGTAGAATAGCTCGTTCTCTCTCTCTCTCTCTCTCTCTCTCTCTCTCTCTCTCTCTCTCTCTCTCTCTCTCTCTCTCTCTCATAGGATTTCTCTGTGTATCCCTGACTGTCCTGAACTCACTCTGTAGACAAGGCTGGCCAGTAACTCAAGAGATCTGCCTGCCTCTGCCTCCTGAGTGCTGGGATTAAAGGCGTGCTCCACTATGCCTGACTAAATACACAACTTTATATGAATACATATAATAAAATAGTATGTTTCCATGTGTTTTTTATAACAACCTTAGTATTAGTTACCCTTCCTCCTACCCCATCCTCTGCTCTACCCTCTCATTCTTCTCCATACTTAAACCTCCAGTTTTAAAGTTATGTACTCATGCTTTTAGAAATTAAATTGATATCTGTTGGAATGTTTTCCTTCCCATTTCTAATTTTATTAATTTGGGGTGTAAGAGAAAATACAGGCATGGCCTGGCAGTCAGCCTACCTGGCACAGTGTGCTTTTAAGTAAGAAGCATGGCACACCATGTATTCCCAGCAGGCAGAACACTGAATTCTGAAGTGGCATTTGAGTGGCCTGTAGCTGGCTTACTGATGTAGCTGCATTCTCCATGTCTCCTTTTCGGTGATTCTCCTGTATACAGACTCTGGTGGTATGAGCACTCACTGTCCAGTCCGAGGTAATGTACTAACCAATCACAGTGGATAGGCTTCCACTACATGCATAGTTGCTCACATACACCAAAGCCAGACACTGGTCCCTCACACTGTCTCCAGAGTGCTTCATCTTGGTGCCCTTTACTGACTCACAGGCATTGCAGTCTTGTTGGGGAATGCCCTAGTAATGACCACAACAACATTGGGCCAACTCTTTTTTCTTTTGATTAGTTTGGTTAGGAGTTTATCAATCTTGTTTATCTTTTCAAAGAGCCAATTCTTCGTTTAATTATTTTTTGTATTTTTTCTTTGATTTTTATCCTGATTGTGCTAGTTTTTGTCTACTGGACACAAGCCAGGCTCATCTAGGAAGAGGGAACCTCAGTTCAGAAAATCCCTCCATCAGACCTGCCAATAGGCAAATGATTGATAGGAAGGATACTGTCCATTGTGGGTGCTGCTACCCTCAGGTAGGTGGCCCTGAGTTGTAAATAAAAAAAGCCCAACGAGCTATGGAGAGCAAGCCAGTAAACCACATTTCTCAATGGTTTCTGCTTCAGTCCCTACCTCCAGGTTCCTGTCCTGAATTCCCTCAACGATCAACTGTGATCAGGACATGTATGTCAAATAAACCCTTTCACCTCCTGTTGCTTTGGTCATAGTGTTTATCATAGCAACAGAAGCCACTTGGGATGCTGATTTTAACTATTTCTCTCCGTCTACTACTTCTGAGTTTGGTTTGTTCTTCCCAGTGTCTTTGTTCCCTCTGATTTTTTTTTTTTTGGATGTGGGCACTTAGAGTTGTAAGCTTCCGTCTTCAGGGTTCCTTCAATGCATCCCATAGGTTCTAATCTGTGGTGTTTTCATTTACATTCAATTCTAAGAATATAAACTTTTCCTTTTAAATTCTTTATTGACCTATTATATATCATCCAATAGTGTGATGTTTTTCATGTCATGTGTTTTCTGTGGAAAGTATTCATGTTTTTACCCATCCTAGCAGACCTTAGTGTTAGATGTGTAGGCACTGTGGTCCACAGGATCACTGGGTAATAGCTTATAGGACAAAAATCTACTGAAAATGTAGAGGGGAGGACTGAGGGCCAAGGAGAGCTAAATCAGTGTAGAAAAATAAAGACTGAACCAGGGGTAGTCACCTGAGATTAGTAAAGCTGTGGACTTTCTCTAATAATATTTCATGTGGCCTTTAATATACATGGGAAAATCTTAGTTTTAAGGTCTTGATTTTCTACCTCTATGACTAACTTCCTTTGATCTTAATCTCTTCCTTGAGTAGAGAAAAACAATTTAAGAAAAAAATATTAAGGGTTCAAAGAGAAAAGATGTGTGTGTGTGTGTGTGTGTGTGTGTGTGTGTGTGTGTGTGTGTGCTGCATATCACTAGTTTACTATTATATGTGTTGAATCTTAATTAGTTTTAACTAATTCAAAGCGTCTTGCACCTTCAATTGTCAAAGATAGGTTATATTTCATCTTAAATGATGTCTTTTTTCAGAAAACAAAATATTCTATGCAAAGAACACACATAGGTGATACATAGTTAAAACACAATTCCAAAGAGAGACACTCAAATGATTGAGGTCAAAGGAACATTGCTGTAAATCATGACAGAAACTGCAATATGCTAGTTACTGCTAATTGCCAAAGAGAATGAGTCAGACATCCTTGCCCTCCAAAAAAATCATAGCTGATTAGAAGTTTGCTTAGTACCTGATACATACACACACACACACACACACACACACACACACACACACACACCAAAATAAAACACAATTGCCTAAAATAGTATTTGTGTACTATGTCCACACTGGATGAATGTTTTCTTATTTGCAATTCATGTATAACAATATTTAATTTAAAATCAGACAGTGAATTGGATGAATGATACAAAAACCAAGGTCCTTGCCCTCAAGGATTTAACAATTAATATGAGGAAACTAAATGTATTCAATCAGAAAACATTTATTATGAATACCATGTGTCAGGACTTGTTCTAAACTCAAAATCACACGGCTAGCTAGTATGAAAGTCGGTTTACAATTCTGAGTTCATTGGCTCCAGCCTGAAAGCATGCTTTCATTCACAGCCAGCAAAATACTTCTCATGGCTCTTTCATCTGTACTTCTTAAAATGGGCTGAAGTTTCTACAGACTTTTTTTTTCTATTGCTTTTGCACAGGGAAACTTGGAGGAAGTAAAAGCTATGCCTATTTGTTCATGCTCAAGACTCAGATTAAAAGTACCTTCCTTTCTCACAGAACAGCTATTTCAGAGACCTGCACTCTTAGGTTTGGGCCCCACTAAGAGACAGCCTAAAAACAGGATGATTGCAGCCCTACAGGGCAAAATATTTCCCTTTCATAAATGACCTCAATACTGTGGCTCTTTGCTTTCTAAGGTCCTTGACACAAAAACAAATCAGGACTATGGGCAGCCTCATTTTGACATACCTTATTTAAGAGTTCAGTGAGACTGATTCGGTCTTTATGGGCATGTCTAGCCATGCCATGTGCCTGGATTTTCCAGGTGTGAATCACTGGGAAACAAGATGACTGTTTCCTTGGGAATTATACATGCTGATACATATAACATATATAAAGCATTGCCATAGGGAATGAAAGACGAACCAGCACTAGTATCAGAATACTTGAGTATTTAATTCCAAACTCCACCATTCATGTATCTTGGTCAATTAACCTGCCAGCATTACTGACACTTAATGAAAGCTCCATTAATGAAAAAAACCTAGATTATAAGTTATATAATATATTTATACATAACATTGAATTGCATATCTATCTATCTATCTATACGATTTTTATGGTATAGAAGAGATCATCAAGAGACGTTATGATTTGCCTAATTGCAGTTCTCTACCTAGACTCAGTATTCTGAGGGTAAAAATTGTGCCTTCTTCTTGGTGCCTTGTATAGGTACCACAGCACCTAACATACACATGGTGTCAGAGTATTCTCATTGATTACATTCATTCCCAGTCTCTTCTCTGAAGAATGATATGATCCTATGTAACAGGTTCTTAAAGCTGTATTCAACAGTTCTATAAATAAAACAATTAATGACTTGCCATACATGAAAGTCAGCCATGTAAATATAATTAAGTATGAGCCAGATTTGTGTCTTTCCACATTACACTATTCTGGGTGCTGCAAACACTCAACATCTAACATACGATAAAGCTAATAGAAGCATCATTAAAACAATCATGCATTGTATAGATTTTAACAAGATGATTAGATAAAAACATGATAAAGAGACTCCACTGTTCTCCACAAACTTTTAATACATGGTTATGGAATTGAAAGTCCAAATGTCTAAATACTTTATTCAATACTACACATGTATTACTTGGTGGGAATGTGACTGGAATGTAGGCATGTGTTAGGGTAAACTTCAAGATTATTCATTATATCATGCAGAAGAGGGGAAAAAGTGACACACTTTCCAGTGAATATGGTGTTTTAAAACATGGGAAGACCTTATCCAAGTTATAAACTGTACATCACTGAAAAATTCCATAACAAGCAGCAGTACTCAAAGAAATGATTCTTTAGACAAGCAAGATGTGGTAACAGTATGAGCACAAAGGCCAGGGAGCCTGAAAAATCTGAATGCAAATCTAAATTCCACTCTGATCTTTGCTTTACTTCTTTATAATTGGCATTAATACTAAGAGCTTATGAGAATTAAAGGAGATTTAATATTTAACATAGATTAGATTCTTTCCAGCCTATGTTGAATGACTTAAATGCTTCTCTTCTCTTCTAACACTAGGTATCACTAAGTAGTAATTTCTATTACAAAACCAAGGCATTTTTGCCTGTCTCCATTTAGAAAAAGTTAAATTTGGGGGGACAGGGGCAACATTAAAGTTGAAAGCAGCTAGAAAAAAAGTAGTTTTAAAACATCACCGAGCTGCCTAATAATTATTGAGAATCTACAGAGTAGAACACAATGCTTGTGAAAATTATTCTTTTTAAAGACTAGACATTCTTCCCTCGTTATTCCAATAGGTAAATATCAGTATTGCCATGTCAAATTCTGCAAACAAGATTTCACTGACATTTTGAGTGGGACTATATTAAATTTATCAGTTATATCTAGAATAAATGTTTGCCCAGCACTATCAATAGGGGGCTGGCCAATTTACTCCTGGACATTAGTGTGCCTTTCTCCCATCTCTAGTATACTGTCTTGCAAAGACACTGAAATTGAAGGGATATACCTAGTTGTAAAAGTGTGGAGTTATTCAAAAAAATAAAAGTACAAAACAAAACAAACAAAAGTCCAGCACACGGGTGAGGCGTGGGAATCCCATTTAAAGACTGTGAAGGACCCTTGTAACATAGCTAGAACCTGAAGGATTGATAATTGATCATTTGAGACATTGTGAAGACTTCCATATCCTCCCAGTCAGGACTTCTATCATCCCCAATTCACAAAACTGTCTATCCATTTATTATGCAAATCTTTCAAAATTTTCAAGTCTTATTATTTTTATAGAAGGTCCTTTGTTACTATTATTACTTCTCTCATTATTATACTGGGTCTTGCTGATGCACATTAACTTACTGATATTCTAGATAGTTACCACTTCACTCTATATTTCTGTAAAACTCATTTGTATAAACATACTTTATGCTGTTTCTAGTTTTCTAATGTTAACCTTTTTCTCCTTCAAGCAGTGATTATTTTTACTTCTTTCAAAAACATACCATATTTCACCCTTCTTTCCTTCCATCCTCCCTCCTTCCATAAACTCTCCATATTCTACAGGGTCTTGCTCCCCAAATGCTGGAATTATACACATGTACCAGAAAACTGTAATAAATTAGCCTCTTTTTATATTTATTTACAGTGGTGAGGATTTCTCAGCACTAGTAATCATATTTTCATGGTCCTGGTTTTAATGGAATTGCCTCTGGTGGCATAAAGTCATTTTGTGTCTCTTTATAGAGGAAAAACCACTTCAGTGTAGCATACTACAATTTACTTTTTTTTTGCATGTGTATGTGTGTGATGTGCTTGTATGTGTGTATTCATGTTCACATGCGTATGGGCATGTATATGTGAGTGTATGTGAAAATCCAAAGTTAAAATCAGAAGTCTTTATTGATATATTTTCACCTTATTCACTGAGGGAGGGTCTCTCAACTTAACCCAGAACTCACCGATATGACTCATCTAGCAACCCAGAATGCTCTGGGAATCTCCTGTCTTTGCCTTCCTAATGCTAGACTACAGGCATTTTACCATGTCTACCCAGAAATTACATGGGTTATGGAAATCTGAACTCTGGTCCTTACACTTGTATGGCAAGCATTTTATCCACTGAGCAGTCACCCCAACAATCTACTTTGACTACATGTTTTAGCTAGGCATGGTGACATACACCTATAATCCTAGCACCTGAGAGGTTCCTTTTCTGTACTATTCCTTTTATATCTTCCCTTGGTTTATTACCCTAGTTAAGAAGAAGCATTACAGTGAATTAGAATGGAGAGAAGATGCTTTCATTTCCCTTATTGATATATGCTGGCTATAACTTTGTTCTATTGCTGTGGGATGTCTTTCTGTATGCTGTGAAATGTGTTGCTCTGACTGGATGGTAAAGAACGCTGTTTGGCCTATGGTAAGGCAGCTTAGAGGAAGATGGGAAATCCAGGAGAAAGACAGGAAGAAGAGAGGCAGAGGTGGAGGAGACGCCATCCTGCTGTCCAGGGAGCAGCATGCAATGGCACACAGGTAAAGCCACGGAACACGTGGTGACATATAGATTAATAGAAACAGGCTGAGTTTAGTTATGAGAGCTAGCTAGCAAGAAAACTGAGCCATAGGCCATGGCCATACAATTCGTAATTGATATAAGCCTGTGTGTTTACTTGGGTCTGAGCGGCTACAGGACCAGGTGGGACACAGGAAAACTTCCAGCTACATTCTGTAGCGTTTATTATATTGAGGTATGTTCTTTCTATTTATTGCTTCACCAACACATTTATCATGAAGGCATATTAACTTTACCAAATGCCGTATCTGAATCTCTTGAGAAGATTATGTGATTTCTGTCGCTGAGTCAATTTATATAACATACTGTTATACTCGATGGTTTATATATGTTGAGCCAACCTTGTATCTATGGGACGAAATCAATTTGGTTGTAAAGTATGATCTTAATGAATTCTTAAATTTGGTTTGAAAGAGTTTTGTTAAGAAATTCTCCATCTCTGCTTGGGGAAATTTGTCTACAGAGGATTTTTTTAAATTGTGTTTTACCTGGGAGATGTGGCACATGCCTTTAATCCCAGAATTTGGGAAACAGAGGCAGGAGGATCTCTGTGAGCTTGAGACCAGCCTGGTCTGTAGAGTAAGTTGCAAGACAGCCAATGCTACATAGAGAGACTTTGTCTAAAAACAAAATAAAAAGTAGCATATTTATCCAGTTTTGGTACAAGGGTAACACCGGCTTCATAAAATGAATTTGGTCCTGTTTCTTTTCTTTCTGTTCTGTAGAATAGTTTGAGAAGTTTTGGTACTGTATCTATAAAAGCTTGGTAGAATTTAGCAGTGAATTAATTCATGCTTCCAAAGTACCTGGGACAGAGTAACCATTTGCATTGCAAAAATGAAAGAATGGGAACATAGTAAGTTCAGACTGAACAAAAACAAGACTGAAACACCAAAAGCATGCCAACCACCAAATCTTGTAGCTCCATGTCTTGCATCTGGGTACTTGATGCAATTAACTCAGTTGAAAGGGCTTAGGTAATTGTTCATACACAAACACACACACACACACACACAGAGAGAGAGAGAGAGAGAGAGAGAGAGAGAGAGAGAGAGAGAGAGAGAGAGAGAGAGAGAGAGAGAGTCTCTTTCTTGGGCTGGGTCCACTTCCTATAGTCAGCCTTCCTTGGCAGATGTCCCATGACTCTAACATCTCCAATACCTGCAAGTTCCAACTACAACCCAGGCTTCACTATCATCACAGCTTCACGTAATGGCCTCTGAGGTCCTCCTTTCAGGGACTCTGACCCTGCCACACACTGCCTTGCCTTAGCAGTTCTTTACCTCTGTGGAATAAGACTACATGGTCCCTCAATCTTCCATCTTTCATACCTCCAAATCCAGGACAACATAACAACAGGCCAGGTAGACACAGTGGCAGGAGAACAAAGTAAGCTGATTATACTGCATTCATACTCATGAAACAGAGAGACGGAGAGAAAACAGGAAGTGGGGATAGGTTACAAAATCTCAAGGCTCATCTCCTAGTAATGCACTTCCTCCAAGAAGGCTTCACTTCCTAAAGGGACCACAACATTTCCAAGCAGTGCAACCAGCTGGAGACAAGATATTCAAATGCATAAGGCTATGGGGGAAAATTTACATTCAAGCCACAACAATATCACCGGATTCTCTTGTAACAACTCCCCTTTCATCTCCAGTTTTATTAACTCGAGTCTTTGTTCCCTTTTCTTGGTTGGTTTGGCTAGGGGTAAGCATGTTAATCTTTTAAGGAAACCAACTCTGTGTTTGACTAATTCTAGGGTTTTTTTGGTCAGGGTTCCTGGGAGGAACAGAACCAAGGGGATTAAAGTATCATATTTATTTGTGTATATCATATATATATATATGAATTTATTAAGTCAGCTTTAAAATGACACCACAAAGTGGAGAACCCAGTAGTTACTCTGTCCTCGAGGGTGAATGCCTCAATGGTTGTAGCAGTCCCATCAGACAATAGTTACTTAGTTCACAAGGCCCAATGCCTCAGTAGTCCCAATCTGGCTCAGGAAGCCCAGAATGTTCCCAGAGAACTGCCGGTCCCTCATCCACCATGAAACTTGGAAACTCTGGTTCTACTGTCAGTGAAGGAATCAACAGCAGCAGCAGCAGTAGCAACAACACCAGGAAAGTCAACTTGGTGGAGGAGAGAAGGTCAAACAAGCAAAGGCAAGATTAATCTTCCTTCATCATACCTTTCGAAAACCTGGTCTGCTACCAGAAGGGACAGTCCACTATCAAGCTGAGTCTTTTCACGTCAATTAAGGCATCAGAACAGTTCTTCAAGCAAGTGATTCGAATTTGTGGCAAGTTGACATTCAAAGCAATGCTAATGCTAAGTATTGTTAGTTTAGTTTCTAGTTCGGTAATTTCCACCCTAGTGTATTACTTTTCACCACTTGTTGCATTTGAATTTCTCTCCAAACTTTATTTACATAATTAAGCTATTTATTTTAGATATTTCTCTCTCCTTTTCATGTGAGCACTTACAGCTGTAAACTATCCTCTTAGGACTTCCCTGGCAATAGATCAAGGTTGTGGTATTTTGTGTCATAATTTTCAATTGATTCTAGGAATTTTTAAATTTCCTCTCACTATTCAGTGGCCCACTTTTAAATAAAAGTATATTATTTATTCCCCACGTATACATGTATTTTCAGAGGACAATTGCTATTGGTTTCTATTTTTATTCCACTATAATCTGGTAAGACACAGAGAAATATTTCAATTTTTTATTTTAAAAAAAAGCTATGGCTTTTTTTTGTGACCTCTAATGTGATCAATTTTAGAGACAGTTCCATGAACCATTGAGGAAAACAAACAGATGTATTCTCTGTTGGCTGGAATATTCTGTACATATTTGTTAATCCAGTTTACCTAAGATATGATTTAGGTCTGAAATTTGTTTGTTTGGAGGCTATATTTAGGTATGACAGAAGAGTCTCGACTAACATTATCTTGTGAGCTATACAATTTTCATACCTTTTAGCATTTGCTTTTATGAAATTTAGGTCTCAGTATTGAAGGTATATATTTTTAAAATAGTATCTTTTTATTTCTTTTAATTTTAAAAAATTATATTATAAGTGATGTTCTGCTTTCATGTGTGTTTGTGTGCCACATGCATCCTTGAAACTGGAGAAACAGACAGTTGTGGGCCACCATGTGGGTGTCAGGAATTGAACCCAGGTCCTCTGGATAAGCAGGAAGTGCTCTTTACTGATAAATCTCTCCAACCCCAGTTGTATCTTCTATTTTTTGTTTTTGTTTCTGTTTTGTTGATACAGAGCTTCTCTGTGTAGTTTTGGCGCCTTTCCTGGAACTCACTGTGTAGTCCAGGATGGGCTCAATCTCACAGAGATCCGCCTGTCTCTGCCTCCTGAGTGCTAGGATTAAAAGCGTGCGCCACCACCGCCCAGCCAGTTGTATCTTCTTAATGAATTTTTTGCCTTATTAATATGTAGTATGTCCATTGTGTCCACTGGATAATTTTAGTTTGAAGACCATTTTATCAGATATGATTATCTTTACACCATCTTCTTTATGATTTCCATTTACTTGGTAGGTTACTTTCTGATCTTTGACTCAGATTTAGGAAGTTTTTACTAGTTAAGTATTTAGAAACAAGAGATAGTTAGAATATTGCTTTTTCTAATTCTAGTCAATTAATCAGCATTTTTTATTGGTGAATTAAGTTCATTTGCATTCAAACTTTTTATTGATGGGGATTTCCTATTCATGATGATTTTGTAGGTTGTTGTTCTGGTTGGTTGGTTTATTGATATTTGTTTTCTTCCTCTCTGGTAGCATACAAGTTTGCAATTTTGCTATGTTGGACATAATTGATTCCTTCCTGGTTCTCTTTGTTCATTCTCTTCTGTTCATCTTTTCCTGTCGTGAATGTTATTTTTACTAGTATTTTCATGGATAACAACATCTTTCTTCTTCTGTGTATAATTTTCCTTTAATCCCAGCACTCAGGAGGTAGATGCAAGTGGATCTCTGAGTTTGAGGTTGTAATGAGTTCCAGAACAGCCAAGATTACTTAGAGAGTCCCTAAATCAAAAACAAAACAAACAGGCAAAAACAAAAAGCAACAATAAAACAAAGAAAGAAACAAACAAACAAAAAAGAAAACAGAAAAAAAAAACTTTCCATAGTGCTGACTTGACTATCAAGAATAGGCTTAGCTTGTGAATATTTATTTCCTTACCAATTTAAAGAAGTAACTTTCCTGAGTATAGCAATAATGATTAACAATTACTTTATTTTAGATCTCAAAATATATCCTGCCATGGCATTCTGGCTTTTTTGTTGCTGATGAAAGATATTATTATTCTGGGGTTATTTTGCCTATGTACAGGAGTTTTCCCTCCTTTTAATAGTTGCCTTTGACACCTTGACTAGGCTATGTATGTCTTGAAGAGGCTCTTGTCTGTCATTTCTATTTGGAGTTCTAAATGTAGCCTCTCTCTCTCTCTCTCTCTCTCTCTCTCTGTGTGTGTGTGTGTGTGTGTGTGTGTGTGTGTGTGTGTGTGTGTTTCAGAGTCTATTTCTTTAAGTTTAGGAATTTAACAACCATAATTTTATCAAAGACAACATTTAAGCTTTGTCTTTGTCTCCGTTCCTTTTTCTACCCCACATATTCTCAGGTTTGATCTCTTGAATGTACCCAGGGTTTTTGGAAGTGAATTTTTTAATCTTTATATATGTCTGTATAATTATTGTCACAAGCTTGTTCTCTGTTTTTAAAATCCATTCTTCCATTTGTTCTTTCCACTAATGATGTTTTATTCTGTGCTTGTTATATGGCTGACTGATTCTTTTTCAGAATCAGTGTGTCCTTTTCTGTGTGGTCCTTTTTTAGCATCTCCATTTTATTTGCTGTTTTTTTTTTCACCATTTAAAAAAACTTTGGCTCAAAGTTCAGGATTATTTCATCTACTTTGGTAATATTCTTGTCTGTGTCTTGAACTAATTTTGTTACTTGTTTGAGTCCTCTATATCGCCATTAATCCTTTTGAAAAGTAGGACTCTGAAATATTTTCTCGACATTTCAACTATCTCATTATCTCTATTTTATGGTATCAAGAAGTTGCCAGCTTATAGTGAAATGATGTCTTGTTATTTTGTGTTCCTTTTCTCTATGTATGCATCTTGTAGTTTTTCATGTTTTTTCATTTCTCTCCACTGTTGTTCTTTAGTTTATTTTACTTGAATCCTCTTAGTGGATTATCTTAATGTGTATTTCTGTTTGGAGGAAAGCCAACTGAAGCAACAATGATGATGTTTCTACATCCGTTCCAGTGGTGACTTCAGGAGAAACTATTTGCATTCTAACTATGTCCTCTTTGTCATTTGGAGACAGCAGGACTAGTTTTCCTTAGGGCTAAGCAGTGACGTGAGGATGAAATGGGAAAAAGTTAAAAACAGGGTAAAGTATCACACAATCACTGACCTGGGCTCACAGAGACTGAACTGACAACCAGGGACTGCATGGGACTGACCTAGGCACTCTGCATATATGTGACAGTTGTGTAGCTTGGTCCTCTTGTAGAACCCCTAACAGGAGGAGCAGGGGCTGTCTTATCACCCTGTGGCCTGCTTTTTGGTCCCTTTCCTCCTGTTGGGTTGCCTCCTCAAGTCTTAATAGCAGAAGAGGTGCTTAGGCTCACTGAAACTTGATATACCATGGCTGGCTGATATCCATGGCTTTCCCTTTTCTGAATAGAAATGGAGGAGGAATGGTTATGGGGGGAGACGCAGAAGAGAGGCGGGGGAGGGACTTGGAGGAGAGGAGGGAGGGGACACTGCGGTCTAGATGTAAAAACAAACAAACAATAAATAAATACAAAGAAACATGGTAAAGGTAAGAACAAAATATATGGCCGGGCGGTGGTGGCGCACGCCTTTAATCCCAGCACTCGGGAGGCAGAGCCAGGCGGATCTCTGTGAGTTCGAGGCCAGCCTGGGCTACCAAGTGAGTTCCAGGAAAGGCCCAAAGCTACACAGAGAAACCCTGTCTCGAAAAACCAAAAAAAAATAAATAAATAAAAATTAAAAAAAAGCCTTTTCCAATGAGATATAACAAAACAACTAAACATCAAAAGTACATAAGTTTAAATATTTTAAAATTGAAAGTACATATGTATACGAAAAATTTTTTAAATATATTGAATATTAAAATAATATATAAGATAAGCATCAAAATAAAACATAAGGCATTTTGTTTCCAGATAATGTTTTTTTCTGAATGGGGCAAGGCCCAACCCCTGTGTTTATCTTAGTTCTGTCTATCAGGATATTAAAGCAAATTTAGTCACAAACTTCCTGTGATCTCTATATGTCCTCCCTATTACAGCCAGGGTGTGTGTATGTGTAGGGGGGTGTTGATAAGCGCTCAGGTACAGATTCCCTCACCACACTTGTACTATCCTCAGCCAGTGCTGCTCGGGAACTGCTGTTCCCATGAGTGTGCTGTACCACATTCCATGTTCCACCATGCTTTTCCCAGGTCCCTCTCTCTTACTTTGTTAGACAAGAGTAAGTATGAGAGGGATGGTGAGCATTGTGAATTTCTCATCTTCAGAGTCCTCACCCCCTTGTCTCCTACTGGGCCCACAACTTGCTATGCTATCCCCACCTCCCTGATTGTTGGCTTCAGGGAAGATGGTTCAGATCCCCTGTTCCTCCATGTAAAGACAGGGTGAAGGAAGTGGTAGGTGGTAGACAGACATCTGTTCGGTTCTTGTGCACTGTCAGTAACTAGTTATATTCCACTTTCCTCTCAGGGCACACTGAGTTCGGGTTCCAATTTGCATGGTGTGTGTGTGTGTGTGTATGTGTGTGTGTGTGTGTGTGTGTGTGTGTGTGTGTGTGTGTGTGTACATGTTGCGGGGGACCAAGGCCAGGGATTTGCTCATACTAGACAAGTGTTCTGCTACTAAGTCACATTCCCAGCCCTGTTTCTGTAGCACATTTATAACTCTTCAGCTTTGCAACTAAAAAGTACTAACCAATATTAAAAAATCCATGAAATAAATGATGTATTTTGCAACTCTATTTCTTAAAGATATGTTAGTATGTAACCCTTTGTACTACATATATCAATGATGATATCAGATATAATTTTTAGTGACCTTGTGTGAACTATTAGTTGATCCAAACATTATAGAACAGTGTTTCTCAACCTGTGGGTGGTGATCCCTTTGGGAGAATGTCCAACAACCCTTTCACAAGGGTTGTCTAAGGCTATCTTGCATATCAGATATTTACATTATGGTTCATAACACTAGCAAGATTACAGTTATGAAGTAGCAATGAAAATAATTTTATGGTGGGGATTACCACATGAGGAACTGTATTAAAGGGTCGCAGCATTAGGAAGGTTGAGAACCACTGCTCTAGATGGTTATAATGAACCACTACCAACTTCTCTGTTCAGTAGAATCCCACATTTTTATTTACCTTTTCAGTCAGATAAAATCTTTTGTGATGAACAACAAACAAACCTGCATATTAGGGGCAAAGACATGATGGTGTCACCTATGTTACCTCTATCCCCCCATCAGGACTTCAGCAGTGACAATTTTTCTCTGCATCATCAATAAGATAACTTGAAATATGTGATGAAAAAAACGTAGGCTGAGATGTGTGCTTATCCATTTCTTAATCTTGTATTACTGTCTTGCTGACCTACATTTTCTTCATAAAATGGAAATGAAAATAGTCATTGTGGCAGAGATGTAATCAGGACCTAATAAAAATTACACTTATCAACATGATCCTTTATCACTTTAATAAAAGGAAGATATTGAATAACACAAAGTAATTGTATTTGGCAAGAAAACCATTTTCATTTTTTACAAATAAACAAGGGGGTGGAAATTTAAATAAATAAAGGTCAAACCGATGCATTATGATAACTGCCCATCAAAATACCTAATTTTAAAAAACAAGCATCTGCTCCCTGCAGGACACACATTATTCTCTCAGTCTTCATAACCCCTTTTCCCCACACTTTCTTCTCTTCAAGGACTGAGGATCTTCTGCCCTGCGCTGCATTCTGGGGATCAAGGCTAAACTCACTATGCCTTCCTTCAAAGGATTTAGAAGAGGCAGAAAAGGCTGGATGGAGTCTCAATCAAGTTTTCCGTGGCCGGAAGGCCTGCCCACCTGTTCACTCATACTGTGCCAGGTTCACCATTATTTTTTACAAAGTGCTAACATTGAAGGGAGTAAACATGTTAATGCAAAATCTGAAAAATCCAAACTTAATTTCACTTGTCATAGAGGAATAACAATTTTAAACATTTAAATGAAATGAAATATATCTTTTTCAAAACCATATCAATCAAAATGATCGTAAGCTTAAAAGAACAGCTAGATCATATTTATCATGTTGGATAAAGGAGAATCTGACCAATAATGACCAAAGTTATCAGAAGAAAGTGCAAAGTTTAATTGGGTTAGTGTGGATTTTAGTGACTGAAAAGACTGGGAAGATGGTTCAGATGAAGACGTGCCTTATTTTGACTGTTTTTGAGATGATGAAGCACCTGGGTTGTGATGAGGATGTAGATTTACCAGAAGTCGATGGGGCAGATGGTGATTCACGAGATAGAGATGTTGAAAAAACAGTGCCAATATTGTAAAATATTGTCATCACCTGGACTTTGACAAAGGAAAAGAACTTCTCTACGAGATTTCATAATTGAGAGAGTTCCTGACTTGATAGCTTTCAAAGCAGATGCTATATTTACTTCCTTTAACCTACTTTTCAACCTAGATGTTTCTTTTTAAAGGCTTCACCAAGGGTTGATAATGTACCATTACATGGGGACAGTTTTAAATCATCTAAGGCAATATTCTTATGCATGAACATTTCCCAGAAATCCATGACGCTGTTCAGCTCCTAGGCAACTGGCACAGCAGCTGTGATGAATAAACATATCCCACCTAAGTCTTTTTTCCTTCATAAAAATTACCGACATGGTAGCAAGCTCTCAGCCTAGGGAAGGAAACTAGGTTTTAGATTCTATGGCATGGACTTTAAAAGGACTGAAAGAAATGAAAGAGATACCCTGTCATTCATTCCTCTGGTGTATCTTTCCAGGACTGTTCCACGAAACTTTATTTTTCAAAAACTCTACTTCACATTATTGTACATAAGTGGTGACTTGTCAGTGTCCTATCATGGAATATTAGTTTAAGATGGGTTACATTCATTGATGCAGTGGAATATTTGTCTAATGATGCAAAGATGTGTTGCATTCTTTTATGTTGCATTTGTTTAACTCTGTGAAGCTGTGTTACTTTGTCTGTCTAAAACACCTGATGGTCTAATAAAAAGCTCAATGGCCAATAGCAAGGCAGGAGAAAGGGATAGGTGGGGCTGGCAGGCAGAGAGAATAAAGAGAAGGGAACATCTAGGCAAGAGAGAAGAATGAGGAGAGAAGGGAAGGAGTGAGAAAAGGAGGAGAGGAAGACACCAGGGGCCAGCCACACAGCCACAGAGTAAGAAGAAAAGAAAGATATATAGAATAAAGAAAGGTAAAAACCCAGAGGCAAACAGAATAAATTAAGGTAGAAAAGCTGGCTAGAAACAAGCCAAGCTAAGGCTGGGCATTCATAAGTAAGAATTTATTTGAGAATTGGGTGGCGGGCCCCCAAAGAGGAAAAAAAAACAACTACAGTGTTCCATGCATAACTTAGCTAAAATGGTGAATGTCCTAACTTAGATGGTTTTTGAAGCCTATATATTTGATGATGTTTGGATCTTAAGCATTTACATCTCTTAGCATGAATGATGAAGAAAGATGTACATGGCTGCTTGACAGTCTGTGCATTTTAGACCAGATTCCTATTTGCATGGTCAGTTCAGCACAGCAAATGAGTGAAAATGCCAATACATGCTGAATCAGCAGCAGACACAGATGGCAACCTTCCCCCTCCATCCTACCCCCACCCCCACTCCCACCGCCACCGACTTTTGGGTCTGCAGGGTCACAATCAACCAGGAACCACCTGTGTCGGTAATGGACACAGATGGTGTCTCTGCCCCAGACTTTTGGGTCTGGGTCTGCTGGGGTCACAATCAACCAGGAGTCTGCCCGGCACCTCTGACACTGATGATCAGGTACCATCATACCAAGTACTGCCCAAGGTCTCTAGGCCTAGCTACAGGAGAGAGGATAACAACAGCTCTGCACCATCCCTTGTGGCTGGGGCAGGCAATACTCAAACAAGAGTGCTGGCCCTGGGGAGTTGGGCACCATTGTGGTGAGAGAGTACAGGGAGGGGAGGTGGAAGAGAGGGATAGGCAGAATGGTTCATGGACTGGGGAGAGAGGCAGGTCTGGAGAGGTGAGGGTGTCGAGGAAAGGACTAACGTGAATGGCCAGCTGGCCGTATGAATCCAGGGAGATATCTGGGCCTGGGCTATGACCAAGGGCCAGGTCTTAGTCCTGGGCCCTGGAGCAGCCAAGGGGGCCTGTGTTGATGTCTGTGGCTCCTGTCACTGCGGGGAGCTATGAAGGAGCCTGTGGTCTGGGCTGCCACCTGAGGCCATGTTGGTGTCTGCGGGCTGCTCTGCCATGGGAGCCATGCCAATCTGTATGGGCTAAACAGCCACCTGGGGCCACTGCCCAGAACCACGTCTGGGTTCGTGGTCCTGCTGCAGCCGGGGTCTGTGTTGATATCCCTGGCCGGTGTTTTTCCCAGGGCCCATGTGGATGTCCAGGGTCTGGGCTGCAACATGTGACCATGTGGGTGTCCGAGGGCTGTGCTGCTGCTGGGGTCAGGCTGATTTGGATGGCCAAGGCTGTCAACTGGGGCCATGGTTTCATCCAGACCAGGGCTGTAGCCGAGGGCTATATCTGGGTCTGTGGCCCTGACACAGCCAGGGTCTGTGTTGATGTCTGTGGCTCCTGAGACCATCTAAGACCATGAAGATGCCAGAGGTCAGGACTGCCACCTGGGGCCACGTTGGTGTCTAAGAGTCATGCTGCTGTGGGGGCCATGCTGGTCAGGGTGGCCTGCGCTGCCACCTGGGACCATGGTGACATCTGGACCTGGGCTGCTGCCTAGGACCAGGGTCTGTATTGATGTCTGTGGCCCATGTTGCCACCAAAAGCCACAGAGATGCCCGGGGTCTGGGCTGCCACCTGTGGCCATGAGGGTGTCTGAGGGCCATGCTGCCAACAGGGACATCCTGATCTGAGTGGCCTGAGCTGTCTACCCAGGGCCATGGTCATCTGGGCCAGGGCTGCTGCAGAGGACTATGCCTGGGTCCATGGCCCTACAGTAGCCAGGGTCTGAGTTGATGTCTAGGGCCACTGTTGTCACCAAGGGCCATGCGGATGACTGGAGTCTGGCCAGCTACCTGGGACCATGTTAGTGCCCAGGGGCCATGCTGCCACTAGGGCTGTACTGAACTGAGTGGCTTGTGCTTCTACTGGGGCCGTGGTAGCATCCAGGTCTGAGCTGCTGGAAGGGCCATGCCTGGGCCCATGGTCCTGCTGCAACTGGGGTCTGTGGTGATGTCCATGGCTGGTATTAGCATGGGGGTCATTGGAACCATGCTGTGCTGAGCTGTCCCAGCCCTTCACTGGCCCTAGGATGGCTGGTCCTGCCCCTCACTGTATATTGCAGCAGGTGACCTGGCCCTACCCCTCAGGCTCTCCCCTGCACTTGGGAAAGATGGCCCAGCCCCTCACCACAGATGTTCACCTCACCTGGGAAGCACACTAGAGCTGACCCTGTTGTTAGGAATGCAAGTGAGCCAGCCCTGAGGGTAGGAGAGCAACAGAGCTGACCCTGCCCCACCTCATCTGCATGTGCTAGCATGGATGAGGGAAAGACGTCATCCCCCTTTCACCTCTTGCTACCTGTGGCATGTGAGAGAGCTGGTCCTGGGGTCATGAAAATGAGCGAACTAGTCCTGCCCCACACTAGCTGCAGCACACAGGAGAGCAGGCCCTTCACTCTGCCTGGGCAGCACACTAGAGGCGACCCTATTATGAGGGGGTGCATGTGAGCCAGCCCAAAGGGCATGAGTGCTGTCCCACCCCCTCATATGCCCCCTACAACAACTGGGAGAGAGGGCCCTAGGGGTACCTTGCCTGGGTGAAACAGGAAAGTTTGGCCTAGTGATATGAGTGAGGGGGACCCAGTCTGAGGGCCTGAGAGCAGAATTGGCTCTGCTCCTTGCTGCAGGCTGCACTGGGTGAGCTAGCTCAGGCAGTGCTAGAGAGCTCACCCAGGTAGTGACAATGAGGGGAAGCGAGCGAGCTGACCAACCCAGGCCCAGAACTAGCACTATGAATTGGCCCACCCCAACATCTAGCAAATCTATGAACTGTTGGAGCATGTACAGGGGACAAACGCACAGATCCCAAACAGCAGGATCTCCATGACAAAAGACAACAGGATACCCAAGAGGAGCCCCAGTGAGAGCCCATTATCAGTGGTATAGCAGAAACCAGAGACTTGAGCTAGACCAATGGCTCATGGAAATGAACACTTGCAAGTAAAGATGAATGGACTAAAGGGTAAACTGTGTGTTTCAACGGGCCACACTACAGCTTCTATGACAAGATTCTTCTTTTTGTTGTTTTGGTTTGGTTTGGTTTGGTTTGATTATCTCATTTGGTTTGGGGTTTTTCTTTTTTAAATTTGGTTTTGATTTGGGGGGAGGCTGCAAGGGCAAAGGACAGATGGGAATAGACAGGGAGATAGGTGGGATCAAAATGCATACTGTGAAATCCACAAGGAATCAATAAAAGTAAAAAAAGAAAAAAGAAAGAAAGAAAGAGAAAATGCTAACACACTTTTGGAATTTTTATATCTGTTTTGATTTCAGCTTATACCTTGGCTGAAAAACTTCAATTTATGTTCATGACAGTGGGGAGTTTTTTAAAATGTCTACATTCTTTCCAGTGGACTGTTGAAAGATTTCTGGGCTGTCATTTAAGAGTTGTAGTTTATTGTAATTTGATGCATTTGCTATTTACTAGAATGGAGTTCTTATTTTGGAAGGAGAATTTGGAACTATTGCTCTGAAAAAGAGGCTTGTTTTACTGTCCTTGGAAACCCTTTGTAAAGTAGATCTGTAATGGAAAACTGTAGACGGCACTTGCAGCAGCTTGAAAATTGTTGTGATTTTCTTGAAATAAAAATAAATGTATCATCCTCCTATTAAAAAATCTTTGTTTGGCCTGGCTGTCCCATTTCATACTAGAGATTGATAGTGTAACCAATAAATATCCTACCCTCCAGGAAGGCCAAGGATAGTGAAGTGAGCAGACAAGGAGTAAGCACAGCAATGTATTTAGCTCCACTAGGAATGAAGGCAAGCAGATGCTGTGATCAATTTTAAAACTAGAAGTCTATACTTTGTTTTTATATTCACATCCCTTTCCACTGTGATTTTGTTTTTGAGACTGTCTCATTCTGTAGCCCTAGATGACTTTGAACTCACACTGATCCTCCTGCCTCAGTCTCCCTAGATCTGAGAAAGAAATCAAGGAAATAACACCCTTCATAATAGCCTCAAATAATATAAAATATCTTGGAGTAATTCTAACCAAGCAAGCAAAAGATTTGTATGATAAAAACTTCAAGTCTTTAAAGAAAGAAATTGAACAATATTTGAAGAAGATGAAGAAATATCAAATTGAAAGAAAATAGAAGAAATATCAGAAGATGGAAAGATCTCCCATGCTCATGGAAGATAGGATTAACATAGTAAAAATGGCCATCCTACCAAAAGCAATCTACATATTCAATGCAATCCCCATCAAAATCCCAACACAATTCTTTACAGACCTTGAAAGGACAATACTCAATGTAATAGGGAAAAATAAAAAACTCAGGGTAGCTAAAACAATCCTGAACAATAAAAGAACTTCCAGAGGTATCACCATCCCTGACTCCAAGCTCTACTACAGAGCTACAGTAATAAAAATAGCATGGTATTGGCATAAAAACAGACACATTGATCAATGGAATTGAATCAAAGACCCAGACATAAATCTACACACCTACAGACATCTGATTTTTGTTAAAGAAGCCAGAAAAACACAATGAAAAAAGGAAGCATCAACAAATGGTGCTGGTCTAACTGTATGTCTACATGTAGGAGAATGCATATTTATTACTCTGCACAATACTCAAGTCCAAGTGGTTCAAAGACTTCAATATAAAGTCAGATACATTGGACCTGATAGAAGAGAAAGTAGTGAATAGCCTTGAATTCATCGGCACAGGAGACAATTTCCTGAACAGAACACCAATAGCACAGGCACTAAGATCAATAATTAATAAATGGGACCTCATGAAACCAAAAAGCTTCTGTAAGGCAAAGGACACCATCAATAGGACAAAATGGCAACCTACAGAATGGAGAAAGATTTTTACCAACTGCACATCTGACAGAGAATTAATACTCAAAATATATAAAGAACTCAAGAAATTAGATACAAAAAACAAATAATCAATTAAATATGGGGTACAGATCTAAACAGAGAATTCTCAATAGAGGAATCTCAAATGGCTGAGAAACACTTAAAGAAATGTTCAACATAATTAGCCATCAGGGAAATGCAAATTAAAACTACTTTGAGATTCCATCTTACACCTGTCAGAATGACTAAGATAAAAACAAGTGACAGGTCATGCTGGCCAGGATGTGGAGCAAGGGGAACACTCCTCCATTGTTGGTGGGAGTGAAAACTTGTACAACCACTTTGAAAATCAATATGGCATTTCCTCAGAAAGCTGGGAATCAATCTACCTCAAGATCCAGCAATACCGCTCTTGGGCATATACCTAAAGAATGCTCCATCCTACCACTTGCTCAACTGTGTTCATTGTGGCTTCATTTATAATAGCCAGAAACTGGAAACAACTCTGAGGTCCCCCAAATGAAGAATGGATAAAGAAAATGTACATTTACTCAGCTATTTAAAAAATAGCATCATGAAATTTGTAGGCAAATGATGCAACTAGAAAAAATCATCCTGACCCAGACCCAGAAAGACAAATATGGTATGTACTCACTTATAAGTGGATATTAGCCATTAAGTAAATGATAATCAAGCTACAATCCACAGACCCAGAGAGATTAGGTAAAGAAGAGGGCTCAAGGAGGACAAATGCATCTCCCTGGGAAAGGAAAATAGAATAAATTTAGTGTGTTGACTGGGGGTAGATGGGGATGGGAGTGGCAAGATCAGGTGTAGGGGAGATGTGTAGTTGTGTTTTTTTTTTATTCTTTGGGGGCCTGCCACCCAGCTCCCAAATAAATATATGGAGATTTTATTCTAACTTATGAAAGCCCAGCCTTAGCTTGGCTTGTTTCTGGGCATCTTTTCTAACTTAAATTACCCCATTTCTTTTTTAACTACGTTTTGCCTCTGGGCTTTTTATCATTATTTTATATATCTTTCATTCCTTCTTACTCTGTGGCTGGCTGTGTGGCTGTGTGACTTGCCCCGGCATCCTCCTTTCCTTCTTTTCTCACTCCTCACTCTTCTCTTAAGCCTAGAGTTCTCCTATTTATTCTCTCTACCCGCCAGCCCTGCCTGTCCTTTCTCCTGCTTAGTTATTGGCTACTCAGCTCTTTATTAGACCGTCAGGTGTTTTAGACAGGCAAAGTAACACAGCTCCACAGAGTAAAACTAATGCAACATAAAAGAATGCAACACATCTTTGCATCATTAAAAAAATGTTCCACAGCATAAGTGAATGTAACACATCTTAAACCAATATTCCACAACAGGATGGAGGGAGAGAATATGGAGAGAGACAGCTGGAATTGGGGATTAGAAACCCAGTGCAGTGGAAACTTCCTGGAATTTATGAGGATGACCCTAGTGAGGACTCCTAGGAATGGAGGTTATGGAGCCTGAACTGGCCATCTTTTCTAGCCAGGCAAGGCTTCCAGTGGTGGGACCCCTTTGCATTTGGTTGAGTTGTTGGCCAACGGGGTCCCATGGAGATCCCTAAACAACTCAGGCTGATACTAGGACAGAGGGTTGCTCTCTGAAAACTGACAGTGGGGCCCCATTGCTGAGGACAACATCCACACAGCTTATTGAACAGAGAGAGGTCGAGCTGGTTCCTGCATGAAGCCATCACCCCTATGTGCTAGTCTCTTTGGAACAAGAAGGTACTCTGCAGGCTAGGGAAAGAGAAATCTGGACACCAACCTAGCCACAAAACCCTTGAACTACAATCTGTCCTGCCTGCAAGATACTCGGGGACAACTGTGGCACAGAACTTATGGGAGTGGCCAAACAATGTTTGGTTTAACTTGAGGCCTATGCCATGAGAGGGAGCCCATGCCCTACACTCCAGGAACTGGAGACTGGATAGCCCAGAGACCTAAGGTAGAACTGAACAGGACTGGGGAAAAATCAGTGAAATGATTCCTAATAATATTCTGCTATACTCATAGAATGGTGCCTTGTCCAGTCATAATCAGAGAGACTTCCTCCTGCAGTTGGGAGCAGGTGCAGAGATCCACAGCCAGACATTATGTGGAGAGAGAGTCTACATTAGAGGTCTACATTGGGTCCCTCCCCTCAGAGATCAGGGAACCCCTCAGAAGAGGGGAGAAAGGATTGTAGGAGCCAGAGGTGTTGAGGACACCATGAGAACATGGCCCACAGAATCAACAAAGCGGACTCATAGTGGCTCACAGAGGCTGACATGGCAATCACCGGCCTGCGTGGGACTACACCAGTTCATCTGCCTGTATGTTGTGGCAGTTAGCTGGAGGTTTTGTGGGACTCTTAACAGTGGGAGTGGGGGTGTGCCTCTGACTCTTTTCCTTATATTGGTTTGCCTCATCCAGCCTCAATATGACAGCTTTGCCTTCTCTTATTGTATCTTGTTTTGTCCTGTTTAGCTGTCTGTTGTCTCTTGGAGGCCTGCTCTTTTCTGAAGAGGAAATAGAGAGGGTTTGGATCTGGGGAGAGAGGATGGAGGATGGGAGGAATGGAGAGAGGGGAAACTGTGGTTGGGATATATTGTATGAGAGAAGACTCTATTTTCAATGAAAACAAAATAAAGCAAGCAAGCAAGCAAGAAAATAGAGGAGAGAAATATGAGTGATGCTCTGCAAAGAAGGAATGCCAGCTGAATTCAGCTCCAGCTGCACAGCTCACTGGAGGCAGAAAACAGAGGAAAGTAGAAACCTCCACCAAAGGGCAGGCAGGCAGGCTTGGTGAAAAGGGGCTGGCAGTCATCCTTCATACCATGCCCACAGAAATCAAAGCCTCACTTCCAGTTGCAGGGTTTAATAAGAGAGTGATTGCTCCACAGGACAAAGCGGTATTGCAGATGAATTCCATTTTGTCATTGGTCAGAGGCTGGGTGCCATGTTGAAAGCAACCTATTGTTTTGGGGGAGCCTGAGAACAGAGGGCAACCACAAGTCAAATAACCTGAATTTAACCTGCTAGGGCCATAAGAGTCAACCAGTTATGGAGAGTAAGAAGAAAAAATCTTGCCAAACTGAAAAGTGCAGGCCACGAGAAGTTGGGCTCAGGTAATAAAGTGCACAGAAAAAGATAGCCACACCATCCGTGAAATGGAAGAAACCTTCTCAACTGAGAATAACCTGGGGTTTGATAGCCTTGAGCCTGTAGTCAAAGCATAGATCAACCTCTTGAGCCGTTTAGGAGCCATTCACTATTGTAGAGCCCTAGAACTCTAATGCCCAGTGGAATGCTCAACACCCCCAACTGAATCCCTCCAGCAGAGTGATAAATTCTTGGAAGTCATCCTGTGCCAACATCTGTGCTGTCGTGGCTTTCCCAACTCTCAATGCATTTAGGAGAGAGCCCTAGCTAGAACACTAGGCATCCTAGGAGTTTCGATTTGGAGACGCTTGGGAAGGTAGGAGGAGGAACCAGGCTCACAGAATACAAAGCCAAAAGTGGCCAGGAGAGGCTCCTGGTTTGCAAGGAAGAGAAGCTACTAAAGCGAAGACAGTTGCCCTGGAAACTGAATACTTTTCCCGTCCAGGCTCAACCGCAGCATAAACCATAGGAAAGATGAGAGTCCACGAGTTCAACCGACAATTGCCGAACAGGGAACTGGCTGTAGGTCTTTTGGTTGGCCCTATGTTTCCCCCCTTATTTTCTATTTACTACACAGTAGAATTGGCAAGACCAATGCCTGAAGCACTCTACCAACACACTCCTTACATTTAGTAGTAGTTTCACTTTATTTTATAGACATAATTTTGATGTTTTAACTTTTTATTCCCCCTCACACATTCATCCAATTTGTTTACACATGTTTCATTTCTTTATGCAGTTTTCTTCTTTACTCCTGTTTCCCTTTTAAAGAGTTTTATTGTACTTTCATAAGTATTTTGATGTGATCTTATTTTATAAAATAGAAAAAACTGGTATTGTGGTTTTATTTTTAATTTCCTTTCATAGCTATTTAACTTTGCTTCTAACTTTCTCATTATTGGAACTCTCTATTATATTTACTCATCCTTTCCTTGTGTTTTAATTATTTTATTACGTTTTTACTACATTTCTTTTAGTGCATTTGCACACATAAAGTTCATAGTGTCCATGTAGAGTTTAGAGGAAAACTTGCAGACTTCGGTTTGCTCCCGCCATGTAGTTTCCAGGGATTGAACTCAGGCCTCCACACTTTGCAGCAGATGCCTTTATCTTCTGAGCTATCTCACCGGCCCTGGGTTTTAAGTCTTACCTGGCTCTTTTTTTCATTCTCTCCATAACATTCTGCTACATGTCTCATTTTTAAAAATCATTTTCAACATTCCTTTTCCTTTATTTTACAATTTTCCTTGCCCCTTCCCTTATTTCATTTATTTACTATCTCTATATTCAGTGTAAATAGTGTATTGCTATTAGTAATAGTACAAAATTTAATTGAAATATAATTGCATAACATCCCCCTTCCCTTTCTTCCCTCTAGCCCTTCTCATGTCCCCTCCCTCCAGCCCTTTCTTTGATTCCCTACTCTCAAATTTTCTCTGATTATTAGTCTTGCACACACACACACAAATATGTAAATACAGCCTTCTAAATTAATTTTTGTTGTCTGTATGTATATCGTTTCAGGGCTGACTACTTTGTATTGAAAAACCAATTAGAGTACTCATCCTTGCGAGAAATTAATTCTCCCTCTCTGAGAAGTAATTAGTTGCCCATAGCTCTTTGTCTAATGGCTGGACCCCTTGAGACTTTTCCCTTTCTGCATTGGCATGTCTATATGTAGCCATTTCTAGGAGACAGAGCCTCACAGCAGACATCTTGGTATTATGGCTCTTACCGTTTTTCTACACCCTCTTCAACAATGTTCCCTGAGCCACAGAATCAAGAGCTATACTGTAAATGTATCTATTGGGGGTGGGGTCCCCACAATCTGTTGATCTCTGTATTGTGTCCAGTTTTAGTTTTCCATAATGGTCTCCATTTCCTGTAAAGAGAGGCTTTTTTGATGAGGTGGGGTGGCTATACTTACCTGTAGGTATGAAGATAAGATTTAGAATGTAGTTATACTGATCTAGTATGGTGATAGTAGTAGATTCTCTTCTAAGATACATGATGTTATTAGTCCTGTGTAGTTGGATAGGTTTATAGTACCAGACATGATTTCCCTGCTCTTGAGTGGGCCTTAAGTCCAATTAGCCACATATATGTTTGCAGATATATAGTCATGCTGGTCATTGTTGTGGTTCATAGGTATCATAGCTGGGTAGGATTATTAATAGCTTCCCTCCTTGGGATTTTGTATAGTACTTTCTGGTACTATGAAAGGTCCAACACAGGAAGGAGGCTTTCACGTTAAATCTAGCTCGAATCATACAAGTCCTGTGTCCTAAATGCCTTCAGCAATAGGGAGTTACCTTCAATTCATTAAAGGGAACCAAGGGCAACAGCCATAGGCACATCTTGTTTGGGGAGTCACTTAGACTACCCTGGTCAACCACTCAAAAGGAGGTTTCTCGTGCCTAGTAATAGGGTTCTTGTTAATGTATGGTTCTTGTGGGGAGCATTGTCAACCCGGGTGGCGTAGTTTTGTTTAAGAGAGTTGTGGGGGTATATAATTAATTTTAGGTAAATATAAAATATTTTTAGCTCTGTAGAATTCTTCACACTGATATGCATAGTAGCCAGACCAATTTACAATGCCTTTCCCCACAACCTTACTAGCATTTATTGTCAGCTACTTTGTTGATCTTAGCCATTCTGGCTGGGGTGAGGTAAAATCTCAGAGTTGTTTTAATTTGAATTCCTTAATTGCTAAGAATCATGAACACTTCTTAAATATTTCTTAGATATTTTTATTTCTTCTATTTAGATCTCTCTGTTTAAATCACTAGCTCATTGTTTCCTTGGACCGTTTGTTTCCTTGACTTTTTGTTTTCTGAGTTCTTTGTACATTCTGGATATTAATGATATATCACACGGATAGCTAGCAAGAGTCTCACTCTGTGGGTTTCTCCTTCACTCAATTGTTTCCTTGGCTGTACACAAGCTTTTTAGTTTTATGAGGTCCTATTTGTCAGTTCTTCACCTTGTCTCCAGGGCAAATGGAGCCCTACTCAGAAAGTCCTTCCCTACGTCTATGTCTTGTAGGGTACTGCCTATTTTAGCACCTCAGGTTTCAAATTGAGGTTTCTGATCTACTTGGAGCTAATTTTTGTGCACAGTAAAAGATATGGGACTAATTTTATTATTCTGTATTATAAACATTCAGTTTTCCCAGCACCATTTATTGAAGATGCTGTCTTTGATCCAGTGTATGCTTTTGGTCTCTGACAAATATCAGATGGTTCAAGTTACATGTACTCATGTTTGACTCTTCAATTTTATTCTTTTGGTCTACATGTCTGGTTTTGTGCCAGTACCGTATTGTTTTTATTATTATAGATCTATAATTTAATCTAGAATGGCATTCTTTCAAGTATTATTCTTTCTTACTTTTTGATTTCTCAAGGAATGGTTTCTCTGTATATCCCTGGTTATCGTGCAACTCTGTAGACTAGGTTGGCCTCAAACTCAGAGATCTGCCTGCCTCTGCCCCCTAAATGCAAGGATTAAAGTTGTATACCACCGTGCCCAGATCACTATTTTTTTTTTCACTCAAGACTTCTTTGGCTATTCAAGACCATTACTGGTTGCATATGAATTTTAGGATTTATTTTTCTATTTTTATAAAGAATGTTTTGGTTATTTTTGGAGGGAAGGGTCACATTGAATCTGTAAATTGCTTTTGGTGGGATGTTCATTTTCACAATCTTAATTCTATAAATCAATCAACGTGGACTGTCTTTAAATTTTCTAGTGTCTTTGTCAATCCCTTTCTTCATAGATTTGAAGTCTTTCATATACTAGGTTTTTTTCCAAGATAGTTTATTTCTTCCTATTGTAAACAGAAGCATGTTCATGGTCTTTTTCTCACTGTGTTTGTTGTTGGTATATAGAAAGGATACTGGTTTTCAAAGTTGATTTTGTATCTTCCCACTTTGATGAAACTGTTGTTTCTAGACGTTTTCTGGTAACTTTTGGGGAAATCTTACACATATCATATCATTTGCAAATAGGAATAAATTGACTTCTTCTTTTCCTATTTGTGTCCCTTTAATTTCCTTCTCTTGCCTTATTTCGTCAGCTAGTGTTTAGAGCACCATGTTTAAAAGGAGTGGGGATAGTGGACAGCCCTGCTTCCTTCATGACTTCAGTGAGATTGCTTCACGTTTTTCTCCATATAGGATGATGTTGGCGATGGGTTTCTTATCTATAACTTTTATTATGTCAAGGTATGTTCCCTCCAGTCCTACTCTCTCTAGGATGTTCCTCATGAAAGCATATTGGGCTTTGCCAAAGGCTTTTTCTGCATCTATTATAATACCATTTTGTTTTTAAGTCCATTTCTATAATTTAATCTATTGATTTATGTATTTTGAGATAACCCTGCATTTTTGGTATGAACTAAACTTGATCATGGTAGATGATCTTTATAATACAAGCCTGTATTTTGTTTCCTAGTGTTGTGTTGAGAATTTTTGCATCTATGATAATCATGGATATTAATCTGCAATTTTATTTTTCTCTTGTCTTTACTTGGCTTGGGTATTAGAGTAATTCTGGCTTCACAGAATGAGTTTGGGAGTGATTCCTTCTATTTCTGTTTTTAAAAATAATTTAAGAATTATTGGTTGTAGTTCTTTTAAAGTCTGGTAGAATTTTTTTGTGAATCCATATGGCCCTGGAATTCCTTTTTAGCAGGAAGTCTTTTTGTTACTGTTTTATTCTCCTTTGTTATGGGGTATGTGTATGTTGTTGAGCTCTTCTTTGTTTAATTTTGGTGTTTTGGATGAATCTAGAAATTCATCCACTTTTTTAGTTGTTCTAGCTTAATGGAATATAGATTTTAAAAGTATTCTCATTAAACTCTGGAAATTTTTGGTGTCTGTTGTAATGTTTCCCTGTTAATTTTGGTCCTGATTTCTTCTGTTAGTTGGGCCAAGAGTCTGCCAATCTTGTTTATCTTCTCAAAGAACCAGCTCTTAAATTCATTGATACTTTATATTGTTTTTTTGTTTATATTTCATTGATTTCTGATTTGATTTTTATTATTTCTTTCCATCTGCTGGGTTTAGGTTTTGAGTGTTCTTCTTTTTCCAAGTTTTTGAGTTGTATCATTAGGTCATTTCTTTGTGTTCCTTCTAATTTTTTTTAATGTAATCACTTAAGGCTATAAACTTCCCTCTTGGAACTACTTATAATGTGTCCTAGTGATTCTTTTGTGTTTTCATTTTTATTTAGCTCCCAGTTTATGTTGAGTTCTTTCTTAATTTCTTCTTTGACCCATTCATCATACAGTACTATGGGTTGTTTAATCTCTCTGAGTTATGTGTTTACTGGAGATTTGTTTACTATTAATTTAAAATTTCATCACATTTTGGTCAGATAGGAGACAAGGTGTGATTTCAATCTTTTTGAATTTGTAAAGATTTGTTTTGTGTCACAAGGTGTGATCTATTTTAGAGACACTTCTGATATAGAAATGTCAGATATGATAGGATAAAAGGGTAGATTATTGAATCTACTTTTAAAGAGCAACAACTTGCTTAAAATGTTTTACATTGCTATGGATTTTAGTTTATTGATACAAAGTTAAAGTTAATTTTGTTATACTATATGTATATTTCTACTCTTTTTTAAAATATTTTGTTTGTGTAACTCATTTGAAATTGTAGTACATAGTTGAAAAATACAGATTAGTCATCTATGATAATTACACTTGTAGCCATGTTAGTTAAGTTTTCTAGATATGCATAGATATATTTCAGTTATGTAGGTAATCTTCAAACACTTCACAGACCTACACAATATGGCATTTCAAATGTTTTAAGAATTTAGACTTTGACATGTCTGCTCCTGGCAGCACCAATTACTTCAAGGAAGCTGATGGGCACCAAAGACATTCCATAAGGAGTTTATCTTCTTCATGGCAAAAGCAGCCATTTGGGCAAGAAACTGTTTCTTGCCTGGACTGCTTGGCAAAATGGTGTATAAACTGGACATCCTGGACCCATAGGAAGTTGACCACTAATCTTTGTAAGGCGAGATGGTCCTTCAGGTTCCTGCTTCACAGAAGAAACTGCTAGACATTCTACAGGACACAGAGAAAAATGACTAAGAGACTCTATACCTATGGGCTGAAGATGGATGTCCCAACATTGTAGAGGAACTTTGGATGACTGTCCAGGCAGGCAGGTGTCTCTGTCATTTCCAGAATTTTTGGAAGTTGCTTACAATGCTCTTCCTGTTTACTTAGGTAACATTATATCCTTCTGGAGTCTTTGATGTAGTTGAAGACTAGATAGTTATAATTATAATTTCCTTGGTTATGATAAAAGATAAATTAGATATGAAACTTTAGACTCACAAATATAGGATAGATAGAATATTTTCTTTAATTTTTCCAAATACAAATAGACCAGATATTGTAACTGTAATTCTTGATTGATAACTGTTCTATTATATGTAATTTTACTATGTTAAAGTTAAAGCCTTCCTTTTTAATTAGACAGAAAATTTTCCAACTACACACTTCCATGTGCTGTATGGATATATTTTTTCTTGGTTTGGGAAAGACTTTTTCTTATATGATCCTGTTAAAGATCTGGTCTATGCCAATGACCTGAGATTCTTCTCCCTCATCTATGCCTGTGATTAGAAGATTTCGTCTTTTGATGGTGTCCTACAATATGTCTTACATATTCCTTTTCTGTGCTTTTTAAATTATATTTTTGATAGTCTTTACTTATCTAGTCTGTATCTTCTACTTTATCATTCTACTTGTAAGGATTTCCCCTGAGTTTTCCTAATTGGGATATTGAGTTTTTCAACTCCATTTTCATTTCAACTTGTATTCTCTTCAATATTTCTGTTTATTGAATTTGGTTTTCAAATCCTGAATCATCACCATCATTTTATTCAGCCATGTATTTGTATTTCTTGAACATTACTCAAGCATTTATTGTTATCCTCTTGACTTTCAATGAAGTGTTTATTTGCATCTCCTTTAAATCCCTTGACAAAATTCATGATTGCTCTTTTAACTCCTATGTCTCAGGGTTCATCTAGATAGTTCTCATTAGGAAAAACTTCTGTAGGACTAGTCTGTTTTGGGTTTTTTGTTTGTTTGTTTTGTTTTGTGTCTTGTTTTGTTTTTTGGTTTTTCGAAACAGGGTTTCTCTGTGTAGCTTTGCACTTCTCCTAGAACTCACTCTGTAGCCCAGGCTGGCCTCAAACTCACAGAGGTCCACCTGGCTCTGACTCCCGAGTGCTGGGATTAAAGGCGTGTGCCACCACTGCCTGGCAGGACTAGTGGGTTTGGTAGGAGACATGCTGACTTAGCTATTCGTGTTTGTTTTGGTTTTGTGATTTGACCTTGGCATGTAGACTTCTTTATTTGGTTTTGTATCTGACGTGAGAATCCTGCCTAGTTTAGAAGAGGCCAGTGCAAGAGATACATGACTGGAGTTAAGGAAAGTAAATCAGGTGGAGGGAACTGTTTACTTGAACTAGTCAAAGATGGCTCCTAAACTACGGATCTAGAACTTGACCTGTGGATATAGAAACAGCAGCAGGTGGAGGGAAGGATTGAAGAACAAAGGAGCCTCTTACCAGTCAAAGGTGGCTCACAAACCAAGAGGGTTCAAAGGCCACAAATCTGGATCTAGGCCTAGCAAAGGTGGCCTCATGACCAGGGTTCACAAACTATATGTCTGGACCTACGCTGGTGGGTGTGCAGATTCCTACATAGTTTTTAACTTCATTGTACAATATATATTGGCTTTCTCATTTTTCCTTTAAAGGTTATTGTTAAAGTATTAGTGGACCTGGATTGATTTTAAAGATCCACCTGTTAGCTCTGGCCGCAGCCTGCCTCGGCAGCAGTTACATCAGCACCTGCCACCAGGTGCCTCTCCACCCTCAGCTATGCAGCAGGCACACCCCTTAAAAGTCTCCTCTCTTGCTTCTTTCTCACTTCCCTCTCGCTCCTCTCTTGCCTGTTTGCTCTGTCTGTCTGCCTGCCTGCCTCTTTCATGTCCCCACTCCGAGTAGGCCTTTTCTCTTTCACTCTCCCCCTCCACCAATAAACCTCTTGCACTGTCTGTTGCATGTGACTTGTTCTCTGAGCAGCATACCTAGGCAGGGCCTGCCACAGGTACCCACTCTGCCACGTTCTATCCTCTCACCATCTATATCTTGCATGGTTTGATATTGCTTCTGTTATACTAGTTCGTCTTCTCCTTTATGAGTAATATTAAGAACAGGGCTCCTGCAGAGATATGAAACCAAGAGAGAAAGCCAAATGAACAAATGCACAAATCCCAATAGAAAACAACAATGATACAAAAAACACGAAGCAAAGTAATATGACCCTTCTAAAAGATTGTACCTCCTTGTCTACTGAGTGCAAAAAATAAAAGATGAAATTTTCAAATGTTTACTATTAAACATAATCCATGATGTCAAAGAGGATGAATTCAATCTGGAACTTGGGGAATAAACTCAGCATCTTAGAAAAATACTCTACTAAATGGATATGAAAATCAGCAGCATAGAAAATAGCAGTGTAGGAGAAAAAAATCAGAAAGGAAACTGGAATGCTAGAAAAATAGAAATGTTGAAAATGAAAATCAAACAAGAAACAGTGTAAAATGTGATCAATAGACTCATCTAGGCAGAAGACAGAATATCAGGAAAAGAGTAAAAACCTGCTGCAATACTATAGTCAAACTTCAGTAAAGGGAAGAAAAATAAATAAGTGTGACCACAGTGCTCAAGAATTCTAGGATATGATCAAGAGACTAAACCTCAAAATCCATGGAAGAGAAGAAGGATCAGAGATAGAAAGTAAAGACACAGGCGATCTACCCAATTAAATTACATTATATATTTCCTCAAATTTAGAGAAATAAATTGATATGCAAAGTTGGAAGGTCTTTAGAACCCCAAATAGATATCAACAAAGACCAACTTCTCTAAGACAAATTTTACTCAAGATGTCAAAATTACAAAGCAAAAAAAAAAAAATTATAAGCTGTAATGGAGAAACATAAAATTGAGGACTTAGTAAACATTTCTCAATAATTACATCAAATTTAAATGGAATCAACTTGCAAATGAAGAGATACACAGTAGTTGACTGAGTTAGAAAATATATCCTATTTTCTCCAAAAAATCTCAATATGAAAGACACACACAGACTGAGAAAAAGGATGGAAGTCTATTTTATTGATGGAATGGATATTGAAAACCATGTGGCATAACTTTTCGAATATCTGAGAAACCAAAATTGGTCTTGAAATAAATAAATCACTATAAGTCAATGAAAGGAACAATTCATCAAGAAGATAAAACAGGGCTGGAGAGATCACTTGCTTGGTAAGAGTACCTGCTACTCATGCAGAGGACCTGGGTTCAATTCCAGGCACCCACATGGCAGACATACATGCAGGTAAAACACCTATACACATGAAATAAGTAAGTCATTAAAAACATAAGATAAAACAATGGTAAATATATACACACCAAACATTGAGGTTCTGTTTTTTATAAAAGAAGTATGAATGCATAGAAGTTGCATAGATTCTGATACAATAATAGTGGGTGACTTTAATGTCCCAATCTCATCTTTAGAGGACATCCCAACTAAAATTGAACAAAGAAACTTCAGAGATAAACTACACCTTAGATCAAATATGTATCTTAGAGAAATTTATATATACATAATAATTTACTCATCAGAAAGAGAATACAGAACCCTATACATCCTCTCAGTAGCTCATGAAATCTTCTCTAAAACAGACCATACTATAAGCCATAAAGCAAGTCTCAGTAAATACAAAAGGATCAAATAATAGTGAAATAAACCAGAAATCAATATTAAGAAAAACTCTGAAAGCATATATGGAGACTGAACAATATACTTTTAAATGAAGGAAATTTGTCATTGAAGAAATCACAGAGTAATTTTAACAAATTACTAAACTCAAAGGAAATGTGCTTTCAAAATGAAAGCACAATCTATTAGAACCTTTGAAACTCAGCTACAGTAGTTCTAATAGACGTTTTTATCCCTAAGTGCTTCTATTAAAAAAAAATCTCACGTAAATAATGATACATCTTGTGTTAGGGAACTACAAACAAGCTGAACCCCAAAGCTCTGAGTAGCAGGAAATATAAATATGGAAGAAATTAATGAAATGGGAAGTAAAATAACAATACACAGAATTGATCATAGAAAGAGTTAGTAGATCCCTCATCAATATAAATCAGAGAGACACACACAGAAACAGAGACAGGGAGAAAACACAAGTTAATACAATTGGGGGTGAAAAGGGGGATGTTAGAGTGGATGGACGCCAGTGATGTTTTGGGTATCATTAGGGAATACTTTGAAAACTTACGTTAAAAAACTGGAAAATGTATACAAATTGATAACTTCCTAGACAAATACAGTGTATCAAAATTGATCCATGAAGATTTAAAAATATAAACAAATCCATAACAAGTGTGATATTAAAGCACAAAACTAAAGTTCCCTAACAAAGAAAAGGCCAGAGCCATACAGATTCATTGTCATATTCTATCCAGTCTTCAAAGGACCAACATCAGTGTCCTTCAAACTGCTTCATAAAACAGAAATTGGAGGAATACTACCAAATCTATTGTACAATGTGTGCTGGTAAGTTTTTGTCAACTTTTCACAAGCTAGCTCTTTGGAAAGACAGAACCTCAATTGAGAAAACACCTCCATATGAATGACCTGTAGGCAAATCTGGAGGCATTTTCTTGATAAATGATTGATGCAGGAGGGCCAAGATAATTGTGGGTAGTGCCATCCCTGGACAAGTAGCCCTGGGTTGTATAAAAAAGCAAACTGAGGCATTTTGATCAGTTCCAGCTCAGAAGCCTCTAGGCCCCGTGTCTGAAGTGCATGCTATATTCAGCAATGGGGACCTAGCTTCCACCTTTGGTGGTGGTGGGGTAACAAAGGGCAGTATAAATAGTCTGCAATGCTTTTGTGGTCCCTTGGATAAACCTGACCAACAACTCAAAAGAGAACTTCTCATGCCTGGTGTTGGGGTTTTTTATTAGGTGGTCTTTGGCTTATACCTTGAGGCCTCAACTCTGCACAAAGAACTACTGTCAACTATGGAATGCAGAGAATGGGAGAAATAGTTTTTCCCAGGGAAGAGCACACCACTTGGTTATCAGTACCAGATGATCAGACCTAAAACATGCGTACAAGTAACATCATACAAACTGAGCAGGTTATATTAGGGATATGTATGTATATACATGTATACATACCCATGTAATAAGAACTAATGAAAAAAAGAAACCGAGAGTTTGAAGAGGTTTGAAGGGAGAAAAGAGAGGAAGAAATGATGTAATTATAGTCCAAAAATAAAATAAATAATTAAAAAAAATCAAGCTGAGTAAGCGACAAGGAAGAAGCCAGTAAGAAGTGCTCCTCTGTAGTTCCTACTTCAGTTCCTGCGCCCAGATTTCTGCCATGCCTGAGTTCCTGCCTTGGCTTCCCTCAATGATGGACTATGATGTGGAAATAAAAGGCACATGAATCCTTTTCTCCTCATGGTGCTTTTGGTCACGGTGTTTATCACAGTAAGGGTAAACTAGAACATGAAGCTGGCATTACTCTGAACATAAAAATGAATAAGGAAACCACAAAATATCCAATAATAGAGCAACGTCCTTGATGAACATGAATGCAAATATTCTCAAAACCATTTTTGCACCATGAATAAAGAAGTGTTCCTCTGTCATCTCTATTTTAGTTCCTGCCTCCAGGTTCCTACCCTGCTTGTGCATATTAAGATCAGACACCATGAGCAACTTGGCTTCATTCCAGGGATGCAAAGCTAGTTAGATATACACAAATCTATATGTTGTGATGGTTGATTTTCATTGTCAACTTGAATAGATTTATAATCACCATGTAAGTATCTCTGGGCATGTCTTTCAGGGTGTCTCTAGAAGGATTAACTGAGCAGCAAAGACTCACCCTGAATATGAACCACATCATCCCATGAACTGAGGTATCTGAATCAAATGAAGAAAGCTAGGTGAATATCAGCATTCATCTCTATCTTTTGACTGTGGACCCAATGTTACCAATTGCTTCATGCTCTTGCTGCCATGCCTTCCTCTCCATGATGAGCTGTAGCCTCAGATACTGAAAATAATAACCCATTTCTTGCTTCAGCTGCATTGGTCATGAAATTTGTCACAGCAATGAAAAAGATAACTTAAATGTAATATGTACAGTACATAAATAGATTTAAGGAGAGAAATTATATAGTTATCTTAATAGATGCAGAAGAAGCCTTTGACAAAGGTCCATATCCACAAAGAAACTAGGAACAGAAGGAGCATAACTCTATATAATAAATGTTGTATGGGACAAATCTACAAAATATAAAATTCTGAAAATACTTCCTCTTGAATCAGGCATAACACAGGCATGTCCACACTCACGAATGTTATTCAATACAGAACTCAAAGTCTCATCTAGAACAATTATGACAAGAGAAAGAAATTAAAAATATACAAACAGAAAAGGACCTATCAAATTATTTCTACCTGCAGTTGACACAGTCTTATACTTAAAAGTTCCTAAAGACTCCATCAGAAAACTGTTCATTCTGGTAAACACTTAAAGCAATGTTGCAGGGTATAAATACAAAATCAAACTACAAAAGTAGGCAATCAAAAAGGAAACCTCCCTCCCCCAAAACCTCTCTCACTCTTAATAGCTCCAAAACAAAAGCAAAATGTCTAGTAATAAACCTTACTAGAGAGGTGAAAACTCACCAAAACAAAAACTTTATGACACAAAATCAAGACTGAAGAAGGCACTAGAAATCAGAAAGCCCTTCATACTCATAGATTGGCAGAATTAATACTGTGAAAATATATTACTGAAAGCAATCCACAAACTTAATGCAATCACCATCAAAATACCAATGAGAATCTCCATATAAGAAAAATTATTTCTAAAATGCATATGTAAGCATATAAAACTCCAAATAGCCAAAGTAATTCTAAGCAGGAAGAAGAATGCTTGATACATCACAATATCTGGACATAAATTATACTACACAGCTATAGAAATTTGTTCATCTGTAAAAAAAAATTATGAAATTTGCAGGTAAATTGATGAAATTGGGAAAAATTATACTGAGTGAAGAAACCCAGGCCCAGAAAGACAAATGCTACATGTTCTCCCTTTTATGTGGACGCTAGCCACTAATCTTGAGTTTTATGGTTTTGATTTGGAGTGCTATAGAAGCCAGGAAATTAGAAAGGAGTCACTGAGGTGGGCATTGCATATATGTATTTAGATATTCGTATAAAAGTTTAAGTTGCCATACACAGGGCAATCATTCAAGAAGGCACAGATAACCAGATGAAAATCCTAAACCAAGTTATGTGATGCTACCCCTGGAGCTGTTGTTTACATGTGTCCTAAAGACCCCCAAAATAATTCAAGCTATCGCCATTGTTGTTATTGTTCTTGCTTGCCCACTAGAACTTGATGGTAATTCTCTATTGCATTATTAAGGCCCTTATAGGGAAAGGATGGGGTGCTAGTAGCAAAAGATATAAGAACAGTTGCTCCTCTTAAAGGTTTGAACACTGATTCTGGAGTTATCCTTCAAATTTCTACCTCTGCAAGTGCTGGAAAACCATTGACAGAGCCTTGGTCTGATGAGGTTACTGTTGTAATTTTCACATTTCCTCCTGCCCCCAGGGAATGGAGATCATTGGTTGTCATTAGAATTACGTTACAAAATAAAATTAAGTACCAAAGAATGAGATAAACTCAAACAGAAGCACCATCTACTAAATTGGCCTTACTTTACAAAGCTATTATGTCAATGAAATACAAAGAAAATAAAATATGAAGAATTTTCCAGTCCCAAGACAATTAACACAAACACACAATTAAATAAAACATGAAATACTAGAATGTTTCAATGGCCAAAAATACTGAGAAACTTTCTGTAAAGGAAATTTGCTGGGGAAATTGGCTGCATTTTAATCATTGGTAATGATCATCTAAGCACTGAGTGTAAAAATATTATATGAAGCATAAATTTATATGAAGCATAAATCTAATTAATCTTATCAATAGAAACCAGGAGTCAGATGTTGGGGTAATAACCTGAAAGATCAGAGAAGGAGAAGCAGCTGCCAGTGACTTCTTACCTCTCTGGATGCTCCAACCAAAAGGGGCTGAGACCCTGTTTTCACCTCCCGAGTGCTGGGATTAAAGGTGTGAGCACCACTGCCCAGCTTCTATAGTTAACTAGCGGCTAGCTCTGCCTTCTGATCTCCAGGCAAGCTTTATTTGTCTTTAACCTCTTTGAGATCTGCTGCAAATGACATTTAAAATGTTTAAGTTTTCTGTAATGAACCATGTACCATGCCTAACTGTGACCCCTGAAGTCTCCAAAAGGATGATGGGGCCCACAATGAGGATTCCACCTGGACTGTGATAATGCCACTAAGCTGAAAAACACCACCTAAAGATCAACTTTGGACTACAAACTGCTCAGGACAATTTCAAGGTGGCTAGCTGAGATGGTCCAACCTCACAGACTACTCTAGCCAGGACTAAAGTAAGTCCTGCAATTTTCCATTACAGAGACTGGTCAACAAATGATAGAGCTAGCTCTTCCAGGACTTGAAAATTATCCTAATTTTTTTCAGGATCCCCTAAAGATGCTGTTGAACCCAGATTTTTTTTTAAAAAAGATTTATTTATTTCTTATTATATATAAAGTGTTCAGCCTGCATGTATGCCTGCACACCAGAAGAGGGCACCAGATCTCATTAGAGATGGTTGTGAACAACCATGTGGTTGCCGGGAATTGAACTCAGGACCTCTGGAAGATCAGCCAGCCAGTGCTCTTAACCTCTGAGCCATCTCTCCAGACCAAATAAAGACCCCTAGAGACAGATGCTTTATTAACTTTAGTTTTTCTAAATGCTAATGAGAAAGGAACGACAGATGAAGAGAGACATTGGATAATAGAAAAAAAACTACTGAATTAAGTCAGCCTGCACACTTTATAGATGTGTTGACCTCAGAATGGAAACCAGGATATGTGTTATGTTGGGGAAGAGGTTTTGTTTTTGTTTCCACAAGAGAAGAAATGCTATTGATACCATCAAAATTGATAAAGATTACATTCGAACAAGAACTGGATGTGTGATACGCTGTGGGCTCACAGTACACATTAGGCCCCAAGTAATACATACGATGTTGAAGATTTCTGGACCCATTATCAAATCATTATCTATTGCAAGATATTGCAAGCATGGGATATTTAGGGAGAGCAAGGCAAAGAATGATTATATAGAATTGTGTACAGAGGTGGCAAAAGTATACCAAGGAGAAAAGCACAGCTTTCAATTACTGAGCTGCATGGTAGATACCACCATGGAGGAGATAGAGAGTTGGGGGCATAATGGACACTGTACTGGCTACTTTTATGTCACCTTGACATAAGCATGAATCACTGGAGTGGAGGAAGCCTCAAATGGGAAAATGTCTCCATAAGATTGGGCACTATGCAAGCCTGTAGGTCATTTTCTTAATTAGTGATTGATGGGGGATGCATAAGCCATTGTAGGAGGGGCCACTCCTGAGCTGGAGGTCCTGGTTTCTATGGGAAAACAGGCTAAGCAAGCCAGGAAGCAGGACCCCTCCGTTGCTTCTGCATCAGCTCTTGCCTCAGTTTCCTGACCTGTTTGAGTTCCTGTCCTGACTTCCTTTGATGATGGAGAGTGATGTAGAAATGTAAGCGAAGTAAATAACCCTTTCCTCCCCAAGTTGCTTTGGAACATTGTGTTTCAACACAGCAATAAACAGGAAAAACGCAGTTTTGAGAGAATTTGATTGCACAGTTTCAGGTTGTGCTAGCATATGTTTAGATTGTATAATCATTCATTATTTATCTCCATGTACTTGTTTTGTGTACTTATCACTGAAAGTACAATTTTGTTGGGTGTTTTTACTCTTTTGGGGGCCCACCATCCAGCCCCAAAATAAATCACAGGTGGAGGCTTATTATTACTTATGAATGCCCATCTTTAGCTTGACTTAGTTTTTAGCCAGCTTTTCTTAAGTTAGCCTGTCTACCTTTTCCTCTGGGCTTTTCCCATTGTCTTATTTCTGTAAATCTTACTCTTATGCCTTGGCTTGCTGTGTAGCTGGGTGGCTAGCCCCTGGAGTCCTTCTCATTCTCTGGCTCCTAGATCTCTCCTCCCAGTTTTCTCCTTCTATATATACTCTCTGCCTTCCAGACCCACCTATCCTTTCTCCTGCCTTGCCATTGGCTGTTCAGTTCTTTATTAGACCATCAGGTGTTTTAGACAGGCACAGTAACACAGCTTCACAGAGTTAAACAAATGCAACATAAACAAAAGTAACACACCTTAAAATAATAATCTACTACAGGAGAAAAAAGGGGGTGCAGTGGTAGAACTGGTCTCAGACATGGGAAACACTAAGATTTGAAGGAGGGACTTCATAATGCCTGTATGAAGAAGGAACTGATTTCTGCTCATCACACGAAAGGGCTGGAGGCAGATACTTCTGCAGAGTCTCAGATAAGATCCCTACCTAGTGACAAGTCAGCCTCACCTTTGGGGAATCTAACCTAAGAGTTCAAATGATCCATGGCAGACATTGGACCTGTGGAGCCCAGAAAAGAAATGAGTGCTATTTAAGTCCCTAAAGTGGAACTGATTTTTCATGTAGTTGTAAAAAGTAAGAAACAGTCATTGCCGTTATTGCTGTATTGAATATGCTATGGTTAAAATAATTCTGTGAACAACCCTCTGTTGGAGAGAATGATGAACTAACTTTTGGCTCAGGCATAATCATGTTTGGCTCTCCACGGTGTAGACTCACACGGGTACAGCCAGGAGGACTGTGGGGAATTCTCAATATTGTGGATGGAGATTCATTACAATATATAGCAATGAACGGGCAGCACGAAGATGGGCCCATAGTGGATGGGGAGGACAGGGATGATAGAGGTGGCTCTCAGGCCCTATCCTTTAAATGAGGTGGAGCTGGCAGTTCCATGGCCTCCTGCGGGGCAACAGCAGACAAGCAAAGCAAGATGCACAGGAACTTCGGGGAGGGCTCTGAGTTAAAGGGAATTGATTATGAAGGGTCTGGTGTGAGAGACATTCCCCAAGAGTCAGAGTCAGGGAGAAAGGCTGCAATCAAAAACTCAGTGTTGCTGATCTCATAAATAGTCAGTCTGTCTCTGTCTGTCTCTCTATCTGTCTCTCTCTGTCTCTGTCTCTCTCTGTCTCTCTCTCTGTCTCTCTGTCTCTCTGTCTCTCTCTGTCTCTGTCTCTCTGTCTCTGTCTCTGTCTCTCTCTCTCTCTCTCTCTCTCTCTCTCTCTCTCTCTGTGTGTGTGTGTGTAGCATCACATGAATAAATGCTGGATTGATCAAACCATATACAAACCTTTAAAACCCAATGGATTAACATCTGCATGCATGGTTTTCTACACTATGACAGTTGCACATGGCCTTAATGGCCATACACCCCCATGTGAACCACAGAGACTGCAACAAAGTCCATGAAAAAAGGGGAATTCCTCCAGCATTTCCCAGCTAAGGATTGCTTTGGCTAGGTCTGGAAAAATGAGGATGGTATGGGTTGCCTTGGGTCTCCTTTTAGACATTCATGCTTGCTGCCTAAACACTTAAGGATGTGAATTAGAAGATACAATCATTTATTACTTCTTCCTGCTAAATTTTTATCATTTTCTACTTTGATCATTTTATTTGAAAAACATAGATGAGTTTCATAAGTACTGCCAAACACAATGTTTCAGAAACCAAGAGGTTCTTAGAAAGGCTGACTTGAGTATGGAAGTTAACTATTCACTGACAGCAGAAGCTGCTGAAAATTTGGAATTATGCTAAATATAGAAATTCCTCTTGTGTCATAGGCTCTATTGAAGGCCCTGTGGTTGAACTGCTGTGGTGTGACCATTGAGGCCATATGCAGCTGTCACAGTGCAGAAAACTATGTATGCACATTCCATCAGACACAGAAACCAACGCTGTAAGAATCTGTGCTCCTCTGAAGCAGGCAGGACATGAATAGAGCAAGCCTTCCATCTCTCTAACAGTGCCAGGGACTGTGCCCTTTCCGTAACACAGTGGGAATCAGTGTGGACTTCAGCAGCCTTTGGTCAATGGGGCTGGAGGGAGTGTTCAATAGGAGGAGATTCTGAGAGGCTGAGGACAAGGAGGAATCCCTGCATGGGCTGAGGAGCCAGAGCAGCCAGAATGGGAACAGCACTGAGACAGGAGCTGGGGAAGCTCAGGGGACCTCCTGAGCTGGAGGCTTCCTGGGCAGTCCATTCTGCGGACCCCGGAATTTGACATCATGTACCTGCCTAGCAGCTGCTGGATACTGAAGCATCACATAGGCATCAAATCTTAATGTCATCCCTCCCCATATGCAATGACGCTATCTTCTTCAAAGGATTCTAAGATTGGACAAAAGAAGATGCATGCAACACCTACTGCAGTATACATGCTGAGCACTGTCTCTAAATATTAGTCTCGGGTTTATGTTGTTAGTAATAACAGGGCTTTTTTGTTTATTTAATATTAGAAATTGTTTTCTCCTCTACAAAACATCACATTAGTCACAAAAGGCAGCGAAGAAGCTTCTCTGATTACACAGTGATTCAACCTGCAATCACATCAGGAATGCTGGGGTCTTTTGTGTTCCAGCCATTGTATCCCCGAGGGAACGTTTGATGAATTACCTACTGGAGATCCACTATACAGCCACTGCCATTCCCCCAGAGAGAAAAAGGTGTGTGTGGTACACATAGAACAGAGAACTGGGGGGGCAGGTGTGGATGTTGATGTGAAAGGCACACACCCCCACCTTCTTGTGTGAAAAGACATATGGAGAGATGCCCCAGGTTTAAGGAAACTTCATTTCATGCAACTCACAGACTCAAGAGGAAAGATCCTTTGGGAGCCATGGAACTTTGTTCACAAAATTTATTCAGTCGATGTGTTTTGAGTCCTTGGTAGACACTAGGGCTCAGGGACTATGCTGGCTCAACAGGAAGAAAGGGCATGTTTCAGGGTAGCACCAAGCCTTACACTCCCCTCACCAAGCAGACAGAGAGCCATAGGACCATTCATGGGAGCTATGATAGAAGAGAAGCCAAGGGGAACTTTCAAATTCAAGGCCAGAGAGCAGAACTCCTGCACAATGGGAGTGAGCATAAGGTCCCAAAAGTCTCTTGGAAGAGTTGGGCTTCCTGAGGGACTTGCCCCATTTCATAGATGAGAACTATTGAGGGCAATGGTATGAGCTTCTCTGAGGAGGAAGACTAGCCACTAAGCAAAATCCTTTTCTAGACTGATGATAGAATCAGACATCTTCTTTTGGCTATCATTCCATGTTATCTTGCAGGGGTAACTGGCCTTTCAAAGTGTGAAGTAACATGGCAAGGAGCCACAGGTGTTATTACCGGGAACCCTGGAGGTACTCAGAGGCTTTTAAAAAGAAAACAGATGGCAAGGAGTACATGAAAATGGAAAATACCTTTCAATGAAGTCAGCAATCCTTACCAAAGTGAACTCTTCCCCCCAAGAAGACAGCTATGAACATCAAGCTAAACCACAGCCGACTTCAGCTCTGTACAAAAGTCTTTAGTGAGGGCAAGGTGATTTCAAGAGAGTGCAGGTATGGGAGACACTACACCTGAAGTACAGCTTCCCCTCTAAGCCTTCCCCTTTTCTTTATTCAAATGGATACAATAATTGACTGCCTCCCTTAATTTCTGGGTTGACAGATGTATAGGATAAGTGGGTGACTGGAGAGCTTGCCAGATACAGGGTAATCAACAAATATCACATGGCTTAATCTCACACCCTTCCTTCTCATTCCATGGGAAGTTAAATGCCAACCCCTTGAAGCAGAGGTAATGGGTATACTGGGACAACCATTCTGTCTGTTTTTCATTGGATTCTGAGCACCATTTATGGTTACATGTTCTATCAGGTAGCCCTTGTGTGTGACAAAACGCTCCAAGAAAACAGTACTGTAAAACAGCAATTCCTTATTTTGCTCAAGAATTCTGCAGTCAATTTCGGCTGGGCTCCAATGAGAGCTTTTCCTGCCATCCTTGGCTCGGCTTCCTTAATCATCTCTGGAATCATCTCTGGCAACAGCCCTGTTGTCTGCCTGGCTACGCCGGTGGATGAATGGTCTGCAATGACCATCTTCCACATTTATTGAGTGACTTGGTTTATGCTTGCTGGGATGAGTGGGATGAACTGGCCCTTGGGTCTCTCGTGGTCCACGCAGCCTCTGCTGCTTCACATTACTCTCAAAGTGTTTCAAGCACTAAAACACAGGCAGATCCCCCAGGACAAGCACTTTCAAGTTGGCTTGCTTCAAGTGACTTACATGGCAAAGGCCAGAGACAAGGCCAAAGGGACAGGCACACTTCCCAGTTGTTAGCAGTCTACTACCTCAGAGATCTGTGACCTGCCCTGATTGTCATGAGGAAGAAACTGAAATTTCGACAAGTCATACCTTGCAAGGCTGTTGTCTTAAAAATGACCTTCGTATTTCTGGTGTCTTTACACTGGGTCAGCTCACCACAGAATCCTTTTTTTTTCTTTTGCTGTTATACAGTCTTCAACTCACTTTTTGCTACTGACCTCCTTCACTGTTCTTGCACTTCCTTTCACTGTTTTCCTGAGATCTTTTTCTTCTCATGCAGGCCAAGTCTTGAGCATTCATATTTAGGCTCAACTGTCTTTGCACAATCCAAAAAGTCATAAACAATACTGAAGTCAGTTATCTCGACACCAACAAAATGGGTTCTGACTCCAGCTACGATGATAAAACATCTGGTGTGGTCCTTCACATTTTGTCTAGTTTTCCCTGAATTTCTTTTCCTTCATTAGTGTTGCCTTTCTAGGGTGAAGGCCATCAAAGGCCATTTCTTTCTTCTACAGTAGACAGATGGTCATGAAATGCACATTCTGGTCTGGATAGTTACTGTGTCATTCTTTTTTTTTTTTTTTTTTTTCCGAGACAGGGTTTCTCTGTGTAGTTTTGCGCCTTTCCTGGAACTCACTTGGTAGCCCAGGCTGGCCTCGAACTCACAGAGATACTGTGTCATTCTTGATGGTGGTGACCCTCAAGCAGCAAGGAGGCAAGAGCTCCCTGGCTTTGGTTTAATCAGACAGTTGTGATCTCCTAAGCTTGCCACAGATCCCAGCCCAATCTGCTAGCTTTACGCCTGTGTCCCCTGCTTTACTCAAGGCACTATTCAGTGTCTAAGAAGAACTTGGGACATTTTCCACTATTATTAGGCCTAAACTGAGTTTTTACGACTTCTTGTCTTTTTCATGTGCTTTCTGTTCGTTGATATTGCCCATTTGAATGTCTGTGTTGCAACAGTCTTTTCCATGTGATTGCAGTCACTACACAGGAAAGCAAGCCACTGTTCTTATAAATACTGACATTCCATTCTTTAGTTAACAGGAAAAAAAATAGGTCTACATTTTACCTAAGAATAGATCACCCACAAATCAAATCACATGAATCTTTTAACCAGAATAGTAGACTTTGATCTCTCACAATCTCATTTCACCAGTTCAGAGCTTCTTAAGAAACATTTAAGAATACTGGTTGTAACCGGCATATTCTCTGCTTTTATCTGGTTAACGGCAATCCTTTGTGTGTCTACACCACGGAAGGTGCTTGCTAGCTCTCTTTTCCTACTTTGTCTTTAATCACAGGTTGATCCTCTCCAAAGGTCTTTGACCATTCTTTCCTACGTACCATATCTTCAGTAGCAATAGTATCTCTCTACAAGCCAGTGTCTCCACCTGCATCTGCCCGTACTCTCCGCACAGACCACAGCAGTCATTTACAAAAGTCGTACCTGGCCAAGATAGCTCAGGCATTTGTTATCCACTTTCATTGTTGTTCCTGATTTAACCGGGACGGAAAATGTTGTTCAGTTGATACTCGAAATCTGCCCTGTGTGTGTGTCACAGCCACCGCCCAAGTTTTCCGAGATTACTTCCCTTTGATGGAACTGTTTTCCTTTCCAAAGCAGGGTTCTATTAACCTTTAACCCACCCCAGGACCCGCTTGATAGCACTTGAGTGCTGGTGAGAGAGAGACAAAAAATCCTAAAACGATGGGGGAGACATTCAGTATACCCTGAAATCTAAAAGTCTACAACAGAGAAGGAATGAGAGAAACATTAGAGAAAAATAATAAAAAAGTATGGTTGAAGTTTTGTGTTAATTTTGGACTCTGGGAAGCTGCTTCTCTGGCAAGAGGTCAGTGTGATCAAAGCACACTGACCTTTGCAATCTCCAAAGGAAAACCACTGGGCCAGGGCAATGGCTCACTACTTAAAGTGCTTGGGGCTCCAGCTTGAGGAGCTGAGTTCTGATCCACACCACCCACATACAAGCCAGGCTGCAATCCCAGTGCCAGGGAGCCTCTAGAAACTGAGACTCTGAATTCCTGGGGCTTTCTGGTCTAGTGCAGCCTAATTGTGGAAAACCTGTCCCCAAAGTCATAATGGTGGGAGAGCAATGGAAGCAGTGGAGGAAGAAACCTTTGCCCACCTTGGGCCTACACCTGTTCAGAGTACACACACACACACACACACACACACACACACACACACACACACACACTTGTTTTCAAGGATCACCAAAGCCCTGGATGCTCATCTGTGAGCAGGCCAGGAAAGGGTACAGTGTGTGAGGATGGAGGCTCTGACAGGGAATCCACGACTTTGTGGGGGTGCTGCTCCAGAAACAACTTGCACTGGGGTTGAAACAAGGGTTGTGATAAGGAGTCCCGGGGGTCCATAACTGGAAAACTGAGGAACAGAGAGGCTATGCCAAATGGGAACAGGGTTTGTGTGCAAGTGTTTAAGACTAGGGCTGAGCCAAGATGGTTGACAAGCCGCAGAAGAGAACCTGTTGAAGAAAGCAAGCTGCATGTGACTCAGCAAAGATTATTCTGGCAAGACTGCCATTGGTCATTCTGGCGACACCCTGCCTTCTGCCTAGAAATAAGGCAAGTGCTGTTCATAATGGGAGAGGATGATGACGCGGACCTCGACCCTGCTGCCTGTGCCTTTCACGGGGGTGGGCGGGGGGGGGGGATGGGAGGGAGGCTGGCCCCCGCCGCTGCCATGTCTGGCCCACACTCACACGTGGTGGGGACCCTGCGCAATGTCACAATGGGGTGCACCTCCCCAGCGCACAGGGCGCTAGAAGCTTCCCAGGCACAGCGGTGAGGGGCGCCTGCGCAGTGAGCCAGTGGCGTCGCGCGTTGCGGGAGTCGAAAGACCCCCGCCTCCGCCCCTCGCCCTCCGCCGCGCGCGCGCACGCGGGCCCGGCCACGCGCGCGCACGCGCCTCACCTCGCTCAACCCCTGCCTGGGCAGCCGGGCGGCAGAGCGAGCGCGCGAGCGCGGACAGGCAAGCAGGCAAGCGGGCAAGCGGCAAGCGGGTAAGCAGGCAAGCGGGTGGGCGGGCAAGCGGGTAAGCAGGCGGGCAAGCGGGCAAGTGGGCAAGCGGATGGGCGGGCAAGCCGGTAAGCAGGCGGGCAAGCGGGTAAGCAGGCGGGCGGGCGGGCAGGCGGGCAAGCGGGTAAGCAGGCGGGCAGGCGGGCAAGCGGGTAAGCAGGCAGGCGGGCGGGCGGGGACCGCGCACGGTCCAGTCGGGGGGCTGTGCGGAGGCGCGGGCTCTGGGCTCCCGGCTCCAGGCGGCGGAAGCGGCGCCTCCAATCAGGCGGCGGGCTCGCGACCCTCGGCGTACCCGGCCGGCGCTGCCCTCCCCGGACCGACTGACGCGCCGGCTCGCCCCCGCCCCCGCGCCCGCCCCCGCCTAGTCTCCCCGGGCTCGGGCTCGGCTCAGACTCCGCTCTGCTCTTCTCTTCTGCAGTCCTCGCTCTCCCTGCCCGCAGCAGCAGCAGCAGCAGCGGCGGCCCGCTCAGCAGCTGCAAGCGACCACACACAGTTGGCGGCAGCGGCGGCAGCGGCGGCGGCGAGGATGAAGTGCAAGCCGAACCAGACGCGGACCTACGACCCCGAGGGCTTCAAGAAGCGCGCCGCGTGCCTGTGCTTCCGCAGCGAGCGCGAAGACGAGGTGCTCCTGGTGAGCAGCAGCCGCTACCCCGACCGCTGGATCGTGCCCGGCGGGGGCATGGAGCCCGAGGAGGAGCCGGACGGCGCGGCGGTGCGCGAGGTGTACGAGGAGGCGGGAGTCAAGGGGAAGTTGGGCCGGCTGCTTGGCGTCTTTGAGCAGAACCAGGACCGCAAGCACCGGACCTACGTGTTCGTGCTCACCGTCACCGAGCTGCTGGAGGATTGGGAAGACTCGGTCAGCATCGGCAGGAAGCGAGAGTGGTTCAAGATCGAAGATGCCATCAAGGTCCTCCAGTGCCACAAGCCCGTGCATGCCGAGTACCTGGAGAAACTGAAGCTGGGCGGCTCCCCATCTAATGGAAACTCGGCCGCCCCGTCCCCGCCGGAGAGCGAGCCCTAGTATGTACCGCTCCCGCCCGCCCGGACTCCCGCCTGTCGCCTCCCCGCACTTGCCTCCTGCCTGCCTGCCTGCCAGGAGAGCACCTCTCCTGCCCTGTGCGCCTGCACGGGCAGGAGGGAGGCTTCTTTTGTTTCCTTGGCAGGCAGACCTCTGAATCACGCTTGCAAACTGTCTCTGTTGCCAGGCGCTGTTTGCAGACAATTTGCACGTTTTTTCACATGCTTTTCTAATCGCTTCTTGGTGACACTGTAAAAATCTTGCGGTTAGCCAGAGCTGCATGGGATTTCGTGAAAGGTGCCTTAACTGCTTGCCCTGCTCTTCATAGAGGGTGTGCTTTTGTATGCGTGTGTGTATGGGTGCGTGTCTGTCTGCCCTGTGATGTTTTTGTTTGGGTGGTGTTTTTTTCCTAAACACCCTTTACATGTGTTTGTGCGTGAGTGTGCGTGCGTGCTTTTGATGTCAGGCTTGTGGTTTCTTAGTGGAGGCCTTTAGAGTTCTACCAGCTGGTGGGGCGGGGGATGGCGGGGGATGGGGTGGGGGGCATCTTTTTATGTTTTTCCCCTTGTTTTCTCATTCACAGCGTTGGTTCTTGGCAGTGAGCCATTCTTGGTAAACGTTGACTCAAGCGATTTGTTTGAAATTAAAATAAGAAAAAGAAAAATTTGAGACTTTACATCTTTCTTTTCTGCATACAGTACTTTTAGACCTCAAAACGTCATCTAACATGCCTAGGACAGAAGCTTCCTGTATTTTCCTATGACAGAAAACCATTTTAATTTTCAAGAAAATTTTACAGTTGACTTTTCACTACTGGACATTTTAAATCAGTAGTGAGGAATCACCAACTTTAGAATTTTCTTGAAAATTAAAATGGTTATGTCCATTTCCTATATAATTTACAAGGGGAAGCCCGGCGGTGGTGGCGCACGCCTTTAATCCCAGCACTCAGGAGGCAGAGAGCCAGGAGGATCTCTGTGAGTTCGAGGCCAGCCTGGGCTACAGAGTGAGTTCCAGGACAGGCTCCAAAGCTACACAGAGAAATCCTGTCTCCAAAAACAAAAACAAAAACAAAAATACAAGGGGTTGCCCGGATAGACAGGATATTTCTAGAGACTTGCTAATAAGATACTTTTGATCAGGGTAATTCTATTTATACAATAGTTTTAGCCCACTCATCCAACAGCTTCCAACCCCCAGCACCTTTTTGGATCCTCTTTTAAAAACTGTGCTTTTCTCAGTGTATGTTCATTGTGAAAGTAATCTATACTTGAATTTAGTGACTTCCCAGTTGAAATTCCCTGCCCCTCGGTCACCGCAGGAATGGAATCTTTTATGGTGATTGCATATTTGCAATCCTTCAGACCACTTCCATTCCTTATATTCCTGTTGCTCAGCTGTTGACATACTTCTCAAACTGTGAAGACACATGAACCACCGAGTGAAGGTTTCATTTCTTCCGATAAACCTTCTGGTTGTACTGTTGTTGCTCTTGATACTTGTTTGAAATAAGGAGCCACCTCTAAATATGTCATTGTGTCTTCTGGAACTCTCCTCAGGTCCCCTGCCATATCTGTTTAGGTATCTAGAAGGCACTTTTAAAAGATAATATTAAAGACTGGAAAGATCATTCCATATTTAACAGGAGCATTTTTAAGAAACATCTCCAATGAGGACAATGAATGTACTTGGGGAAAAATGACCATGTTAAAGAACTAAAATCACTTGAGTTAGAGCTGTTTACTTTTTTTTTTTTTTTTTTTTTTTTTTTTTTTTTTTTTTTTTTTTCCGAGACAGGGTTTCTCTGTGTAGTTTTGCGCCTTTCCTGGAACTCACTCTGTAGACCAGGCTGGCCTCGAACTCACAGAGATCCGCCTGGCTCTGCCTCCCGAATGCTGGGATTAAAGGCGTGCGCCACCACCGCCCGGCGAGCTGTTTACTTTTTATTAGCTTATTTTGAAAAAAAATCTCAGACTATATTTTCATCATGCTCTTTCCCCTACCCCAAGCCCTCCCAGGAGCTCCTCACCCCCCAACCCACACTCCACTCCGTGCTTTCTTTCTTGCTCAGAAACCAAGGAAACAAACACAAACACCAGATCATAAAAGCACACAAAATAACATGGGGTCCATTTTGTGTTGCTCAACTATTCCTGAGCATGAGGCCTAAGCTGGAGTTGGGTTGAAAGAGGCAGTGTCACACACACACACACACACACACACACACACACACACACACACACACACGTCCCACCACCCCACCACCCCCGCCTAGAGAAAACAGATTTTCTCTCTCCCAGCAGGTATCAACTGCAAATAGCTTCTTGGTTAGGGGTGGGACTTTGTGCCCACTTCCCCTTCTCCATGCTGGGATTGTGTCTCCCTTGAATTTGGGCAGGCCTTGTGCATGCTGTCACAGGCTCTGTGAGCTCACATGTACTTCAGTCCTGTTGTGTGGGGGGGAGATGCTGTTTCTTTGGTGTCATCCACCACTTACGACTCTTACAATCAATCCATTGCCTCCTCTTCCCTATAGATTCCTGAGCCTTGAGGAGGGCTGTTTGATAAAGATAGCACATTCATTGCTCTCAAATTACATTTTTAGAACATAATTACTGCTAAAAATTTAATGGGGCACCATCTTTTTAAAATTTCATTAATGTACAAATCAATGTGTAAACAATTTGTACTTCATGAACACATAAAAAATATCAGTATGCAGCTCCTGGAATTCATAGTTTCTAACACCAAAGCCATTATATTTTCCTCATCACTATACTGGGTTTCTGCCCTTTAATACCAGAGATAATTTTGGTTTTGAACCCTATGTATAATTTGTTCTTATTGCCTTTTTGTGTGATTTATATTCAGAGCATTCAAATGTTTTTTTCTCCATTTGGCTTTTTGTTATTTCACAATTAATATTGTTTTAAGCTTCTAAAAGTAGGGTCCTTGCATTTTCTGAAGAAATGTGGTTTCCCTTTATGAAAAATTTTACTTCATATTTAAAATATAACTCCTAATTTCCAAAATATACTTTAATCAAAATATACTTTGACCAAAGGAAAGAGTATATGACTAATTTGAAGCATTTATTTATTTATTTATTTATTTTTTGGTTTTTCGAGACAGGGTTTCTCTGTGTAGCTTTGCGCCTTTCCTGGAACTCACTTGGTAGCCCAGGCTGGCCGCGAACTCACAGAGATCCGCCTGGCTCTGCCTCCCGAGTGCTGGGATTAAAGGCGTGCGCCACCACTGCCCGGCTTCAAAATTACTTTTACTAGTTAAAAAGTTTCTAGTAGATTCTGCAATTTTATTTCCATTAACATTAACTTCAATATTGACATTACAGATATAATGAATTTGGCTTTATGGATATTTCTTTTTATAAAAATCTTAGAAACCCTGTCAGAAATGCAATAGAGGCTTTACTTGCTATTACTAGAGTCAGCAATATGTCATCCTTTAAAATTACATTTATTTGTGTGTATGTGCATATACATGCACGTATGTGTGTGTGTGTGTAGCTATAGAGGTCAAAGGACTTCAAGGTGTGGGAGTGGTGGTCTATTCTTTCACCACGCAGGGTCAGGAAACAGAACTCATGTAGTCAGGGTTGGTCACAAGTGCCTTTACACACTGAGCCATCCTGTAGATCCTCTTAGTGCATTTTTAAATTATGCATAATCAAAAGTGTATTCATAATCCATTATTAAGAATTGTTTGCCTATAAATATACTGTGAATTATTTTTCTCTTCAAGAGTTTGTCAGTAGTTCCAGATTTAAACAGGTAATTGGGGATAGTATACTAATTCTACCAGTCAGTCCTCCAAAAGCTGTTTAACAACTGGGTATTTTTCCAAGAGTGCTAAGTCATTTTATATAGTATTTATGATTATACTAATATACAACCAAATTTTACATCCATCTTTCAATTGAAAAGGGAAGATCACTCCATCAGATAATTGTGATTTGCAGATATGAATTAGAAGTTTAATTCCCATACTTTTTTTGCTAACATGTATTATCTATTTATTTATTTTTTTAATTTTATAATTTGATTTAATTTTACATATCAGCCACGGATTCCCCTGTCCTCCCTCCTCCTGCCCCCCTCCGCCTTCCCCCCCAGCCCACCCCCCCATTCCCATCTCCTCCAGGGCAAGGACTGCCCTGGGGATTCAGCTCAATCTGGTAGATTCAGTCCAGGCAGGTCCAGTCCCCTCCTCCCAGGCTGAGCTAAGTGTCCCTACATAAGCACCAGGTTCCAAACAGCCAGCTCATGCACTGAGGACAGGTCCTGGTCCCACTGCCTGGATACCTCCCAAACAGCTAATCAACTGTCTCACTATCCAGAGGGCCTGATCCAGTTGGGGGCTCCTCAGCTATTGGTTCATAGAAAGACAAACATGGTATGTACTCACTCATAGGAGGATACTAGATGTAAAACAAAGGATGACTAGACTGCTATTTCCCATACACTTTATAAATAGCTTTCATTTTCCACTTTTCAAGTATTTTGTTGGTAACTAGGGATTTTTTTCCCAGAACCTCATGCATGCTGAGCATGTACTGAACTACTTAGCTCCACTCACAGCCCCATGGTAAAGTGTTTTGTTCTTCCTGATGTACACAGGAAACATGTTAATATAGGTTTGTATATATACTGGAAACGTAATCTTGCCTATACTTTAGAAACAAACTAAAGACAGGAAATTGACTTGTATAATCCATTTGCTTTATTATTCTGTATAGATTCACTTGGGATGATTAATAAGGTTTTTTCATTGAACAGTATGGTTTCATTTCTCTAAGATTGCCTTACAGGATGTAGATGAAAATTGTCCCTGAGCAGAACTTTTACTTTCAGGCTTACTATTTTCCTGGTAGCCCTCTCCTGATATGACACTGTATGTGACATAGTTAAACAGTTCTGAGCAAACAGAACTATGAGAGGTCAGTATGGCCACAAGAGGTTTTTATGAGAGAACGGGAGGTGATAGAAACTACACCAGGACTTGGAAGTTAGACCTAATTGCAGTTCTTACACTAAATCTGTCATTGTAGATGATACAAATAGATACTGTTGTAAACATCTCCAATGAGATGGTCTTTTAACTGAATTAAGAAACACACTTCTGCCGGGCGGTGGTGGCGCACGCCTTTAATCCCAGCACTCGGGGAGGCAGAGCCAGGCGGATCTCTGTGAGTTCGAGGCCAGCCTGGGCTACCAAGTGAGTTCCAGGAAAAGGTGCAAAGCTACACAGAGAAACCCTGTCTTGAAAAACCAAAAAAAAAAAAATAAAAATAAAAATAAGAAAAGAAACACACTTCTGTGTAATGGTTAACAGTTTGTTGGACTTAACCAATTTGAATTACTCCTGTAAGTCTAGACTCTAGTTTACAAGGTAGAATTCATGAATTTTTTTTTTGCATCTTAATTTCCAATTCCCCTTTGGTATCACTGGTTTCACAATTTTTTGAAAGAGAGAATGGGAATGTGTGTGTATGTGTGTACATGTACCTGTAATTCCCTTAACTGCTGATCGAGGTTCACATTGCATTTGCCTTAGAGCCTGCATGGGCTTTCTAATGCCAAATGATTGGTGCACCTAATATGTCCTTAATAACTGTGCTGCTTGGAAGAATTGTAAATATACACCTGCAAACTGTATGTTTGTTTCTTTTTCCAGATGAACAGAAACCATGTTCCAGATTACACTGAAATAAAATCATTGATGTGAATCCAGTATTCAGTGGTATTGTCAAGTTCACCGGAGCACTTTTAAGGTTCCCTGGAAGACCGCCCATCTGGTTTTCCTTCTACATCTTGGAACACTCCTCTGTCTATTTTACCAACATTTTTTGCTCTGGTTGTTGTACTATTGTATGTGAGCGGACTTAATTCAGCACCTATAGCCTTTTGTTGTGCTTTTCTGATGTGTCTGCCTTCTTCATTAGACTATTACCTTTGAGAGCAACGACTATTTTTCCTTACTCTGCATATTGTGCATCCAAGACACTACTTGAAATATGGTTGGCATCACTGGAGGTCTTTGATTCAATTAATATTTTGTAATCTCTTTGTGGCAAAGCATTTCCCTCCCAATCTGGTGCTAGTAGAGTATCTGCTGTCTCAGCACCATGTGTGTGGCTCATGTGTATTAGGTGTTTCGTAAACATTTCAGGACAGTTGAAGATGTTCCAGGACAAGAATTAGTACTCATTTTATGTCATATCATACAATGGCTGGTACGGTTTTAATATTATGCCATCGCTGAGGGTAACATTTTATAGAATTAGTCCTTCATGTAACAACTTTAGTGTTTTTGTACTGTTGTTAATTTGCTTAAAATTTTATTCAAAAATATCACTTGCTATAAAGGTAATTGTAAAGACACTACAATGAAAACCTATTGTGAGTTTTTATAAAAATAAATTTTAAAATAATATACAAATAATACATTTAATTTTTTGCAATGCTCTATTTCTTAAATGTCAACATTTCCTTGCAGAAAAATGCTGTTTTTTTTTAATTTTAAAGATTCAATATTCTGTAATATTTGATGGTGAGCATGAAGAATACCCGCTTTTAAAGCAGTTTTCAAAGCTCATTATGCCATTTCATTGCCTAAGTGTCTTTTGCCTCTCTCACTGTTTCTGTTGCCTGTGGTTCTCATCCCTTTCCTAGCTTCTCAGTACCACATGCTTTCTGCATGTAAAATTGCAAAGGGCTGAGAGTGCTAAATTGGTGTGATTTAGAAAGGCTTCAGGGAGAAAGACTACTGTAAAAGAGGAACCCAAAATGAAGAATTTAAATGAGGGAGCTTGGGTCAACTCTTTCCAGAGGAGTAAGTTTATGATAACGACAAGGAAATTTTACGGAGTTTTGCCACAGGGTGTGTGATGTCAATACTCTTATTCAGCTCATTACAAGGGTTCCAAAGAGGTACTAATATGGCTGTTGTGTTTTACTTTTTCATTATAAACCATTATATTGGGAAAGGCTTGAACTCCACTTTAGTGTAAACATCCTTCCTCATGGTACCAGTGAAATGTATTGTGTCCCCATATCCTACAGACTTTGAAATAAAACCACATCTTATCATTTACTGGAGTTTCTATTTGTGATATGTACTGTGGTTTTGCTTTCTAAAGAAGCCCATATCTTTTAGAAAACTGTACTGAAAATTTAAAGATATGCTACTGTTATTTGCTTCAATATAATCAGGGTGGTATAAGTTTGTATATAGATGAAACAAGATTGGCTCTGATTTGATAATTGTTGGAGCTGTGTGATAGATGTTTGAGAATTCATTATTCTCTATACTTTTGTATATGTTTGAAATTTTCCGTAATAAAAATTGGAAAGATGTATGCCTTAGAGTTTACTAGTAGGCCACCTCTCTCTTTCAGAGTCTAAGTATGGATGGCTGGTCAGAATAATAATTCACAGAAAGATAAAACTTTATTCTAAAAAGCTAGGTTTTCTTCCTGAGCTACATGTGTTGCTAACTACTGGTTTCTTTCCAAGAAGTTTTTTCTTGGAAGACTTCCAGTTAACCTGTGCAAAAGGATCTTAGTTCACCCAGTATGTAGTATATGAGCAGGATGTAAGTTAAAGTGCAAAAGGAACAACACTCACTGTATAATCTCTGTTTATATATATATATATATATATATATATATATATATATATATATATATATATATATATATATAATGTATGTGTACTGCATGAGGTCACCAGATCCCCTAAATTGGGGCTAAGGATATTTTGTAAGCTGCCAATTTGGCGCTGGGAACCGAAATCAAGTCCTTTGCAAGAACAGCAAGTGCTCTTAACTGCTGAGCCATCTCTCCAGTCCCGCAATTTTCTTTGAAAATAACATTTTAATTCATCTTCATAAAATTCTGAAAATGAAAAATGAGTTAAAAAATCACGCATAATCCCTCTTTCCAGAGATAACCAAGCTTTTTAAAAAGGCAAGTTTCAGTCTTGATTCTTTGCATATAATCTAATGTACTATATGATTATATATTACACACACATAGATAGATAGATAGATAGATAGATAGATAGATAGATAGATAGATAGATCTCCACTAGAATATTTACAAAAAGTCCATGATGTTTCTATTTTAATCACATTCCACACTGACACATTGCTCTTCCTTAGAAAGTTTAGGCTGCTGCTAAGGCCACTATTAAGTTTGTATTGCTTCTGACATGCACAAATACAGGAAACAAAACATAAAACTTGGGTCTGAACTCTAGATACACTATTTACAAATTCTTGGTGCAAGACAAAGTAGGTCAATTGTGCTGTGTGTGTGTGTGTGTGTGTGTGTGTGTGTGTGTGTCAGTGTCTTAATATCTTCACACACGAAGCTCTGAAGCCACAGGTCTTAAAGTAGTCAGTTCAGATGGCATAATAGCTGGTGTCAATCATCAGCTTAGAATCGTATGGGAATTGGGCCTCTGGACAAGTCTGTGGGGATCTGTATTGATGAGGTTAACTGAGGTAGAAAGACCTGCACACTGTGTGTGGAAACATTCCTTGATTGAAATTCTGGACTATGTAAGTAGCCAAAGCCGAGCAACAGCAAACATCCATTCCTGCCTGGTTCTTGATTTCAGACATCATAACCAGCAGCTTCAAGCTCATGCTGCCTTGACTTCCCCATTATGATGAGACTATACTGTTCCATGCTTTTTCATTGGAGCCACCAGGACCAGCTCCCAAATCATGACACAGAGACTTATTAATTTTGAATGCTCAGCCTAGCTTAAGCTCTTTGCTGGCTAGCTCTTTTAACTTAAATTAACCTGTTTAATCTGCCTTTTGCCTCAGAACTTATTACCTTCCTTCTGTATAACTTACTTTCACTGCTTCTCTGGCTAGCTGGAGGTGTGTCCCTCATTCTCTCATTCTTCTCTCTCTTTGAGCCTATATTTCTCCTCCTATTTGTTCTGCCAGCCCCGCCTATCCTTTCTCCTATCTAGGTATCGGCTAGTCAGCTCTTTATCAGACCAATCAGGTGCCTTCAGCAGGCAAGGTGAAACAGATGCAACACATCCTTACATCGTTAAACAAATGCAGGATAAACAATAGCAACACACCTTTACACAGTTAAAGTACTATTCTGCAGCATAAACACATGTAATACATCTTTGCCCAGTTCAATAATATTTTACAGCACTATACCCTTGAACTGAGAACTGAAATGGCTTGAAAATAAATTTCTTCAACTGAAGCAGAGTACACAGGGCCTTCATAGGCCTGCACAGGTCTGCACCAGGTCTTCTGTGTATATATCATGGCTTCCAGTTTAGTGTATTCATGGGACTCCTGAGGATGCAAATGAGTGAGTCTCTGATTCTTGTTCCTTTTCTTGGGCTCTATTCCTTCTCTTGGTTTGTCCTGTACACCTTTGTTGTGATGGTTTGGATTTTATTATATTTTATTTTGTTATATCTTTTAAATGAATGAATGAACTGAATGCATGAATGAATGAATGGAAACCTAGCCACTAGGGTAAAGGTTAACAACTGAACTGTCACTTTTACCTGCTGGGAGAGAGAAAATCTGTTTTCTCCAATGGAGTGGCACTAGGTATATCAGCCACTCCAGGGCAGGCCTCATGGTCAGGGGTAGTTGACAAACATAGAATGGACTTCACAGTTCTTGTGTGCTTTTATTTGATTATAGTTTGATGGGGTTTTGTTTATTGGTTTGTTTTTTTTTTCTTTTTGGGCAGGGTTTTATTGTCTTTGTTCTAGGGGTTTCATTGTATTTGGTGTTTGTTTTTTGAGAAAGAACTTAAAAAGTTGGATGGATAGGGAAGGAAAAAGGATCTGGACTTGGGGGAGAGGAAGAATATGATTAAAAATATTTAAATTCAAAAATGTTTTAAATAAAAACTTTTTTCAATATAATATTATATAATTTTTAATTATAATAAACATGTCTGTAACCTGAATCTTAAATAGTCTTATTAAATAAAAAACCTAGAACCAGATATTGGGGTGAAAGGCTGAAAGACTATAGAAACAGAACAAGCCACAGCCAACCTCACCTCGCCAATTCCTCAGCTGATCCTGTTTCCTCAGACTGGAAGCCTCTGAGTCCTCACACAAATGGATCTCAGCTGAACTGCTGCTAAAAAGCCTAAAAGTTTAAAAGCCTCTAGTCCCTGGTCCTCATGCCTTACATGCCTTTCTGCTTCCTGCCATCACTTCCTGGGATTAAAGGCATGTGTCTTTCCCAAGCAAAGACATGAGATCTCAAGTGCTGGGATTAAAGGTGTGTTTCACTATGCCTGGCTCTGTTTCCAATGTGGCCTTGAACTCACAGAGACCCAGATGGATCTCTGCCTCCAGAATGCTAGGATTAAGAGTGTGTGCCACCACTGTATGGCCTCTATGTCTAATCTAGTGGCTGTTCTGCTCTCTGAAGCCAGATAAGTTTTATTAGGGTACACAATATATTGGGGGACACAATATATCACCACACATCACTACAATGTAAGATTTTAATAGGGCAAACTGGATATAAGGTTCAAGGGACCTCTGTACTGCCTTCTTGATTTTTATGTGAATCAAAAACAAACTTGTTTTAAAAAGCAAAGTACAGCCAGGCGGTGGTGGCACACACCTTTAATTCCAGGACTCAGGAGGCAGAGGCAGGCAGATCTCTGTGAGTTCGAGGCCAGCCTGGTCTACAGAGGGACATCCAGGACAGACATCAAAACTACACAGAGAAACCATGTCTCGAAAAACCAAAAAAAAAAAAAAAAAAAAAGCAAAGTACATTTTAAAATTTCCACAGGAGAAATAAAGGAAAAAGTCCCTCTAACATCTATCACTACCAAAACTGGAGAGTTCGAAGTTTCACATCATAGGCATGGTGGTTCTCATGACTATGAAGTGGAGAAACTTGCTCCCTCAACTCATCTCTCTAGAACCTAGGCTATCTCAAATTTATAGCCCCAGAAAAGAATGTAAACCTGAAGCCAATTAAATGAATCAAAAAGCTAACACTGTGAGTTGAGGATGGAAATCCAGTTTTACCTTCAAAGCTCATGCTCTTGGATGAAGATCATGGGTAAGACTGACAAAATGGTATGGTGAATTCAATGTTACTCATATTTCTGAAATGGTAAATATGGTAAACAAAAAAGTCCATCCTCTGTCTAAGACAACTATTAAAACACTGCTTCGCCAGGTCTACACAGCAATATAAAGAAGCATGCAAGTATTTCTGGGAGTCTGAACTCATTTGAGACCAGTGCTGAGGGGATAGAGGAGGGCTCTGGGCAGAATTGATTAAAAGTAAAATGTTCCCTTTTGTCTGCTCAGTCAAACTTAAGCTTTACTTCTTGGGTGCTACAAAGAAAATATGGAAGACTTCAAAAGCCATTCTGAGTAGGTGGCTCCATTACCTGGTGCACATTTTAGAAATCACTAAGTAATTTTTGTTAACATGAAATTATTTTACACATTAGTGGTAAATTAATAGTGTAGTATGTTGATACACAAATCCAGCATGTACTGATCAAATCACATTGATCCCATTAGTCAAATGCAGATGAGAAAACAGAGGCTCAACATGATTAAGTAAAATGAGCCATTCTCAATAAGGAAGAGAGGTAGAACTGAGTACCAGATATGAAGAATACTATTGTTGTTCTACCACAAAATGAAAGCCAGCTGCTTTTGCTCACACTTTTTAAATGAGGAAACGTGAGTGTATGGATATATTAACTTGTTTCTCTCAACTATCTTGTTATCTATATGTATCCCATAACATCATGATATATATAGATAGATAGATAGATAGATAGATAGATAGATAGATAGATAGATAGATAGATAGATAGATGAATCCTTTCTCAGGAACACTCTCTTTACAAATAACTTCATCTAATTCTCACAGCTGATATGTGAAGGAAGCACCTCCATTGAGTTTCAAATAGAAAATTGTGAGTTCTTTGTGTTTTTTTCTAGCAAGCTTTAGGCACATAAATAGAAAGCCATTCGATTTTATCTAATGCCTCTAGCCTTACAGTTTCAGAAAACCACTCAAAACACTGGGTCGGGAGGCAGAGCCAGGCGGATCTCTGTGAGTTCGAGGCCAGCCTGGGCTACCAAGTGAGTCCCAGGAAAGGCGCAAAGCTACACAGAGAAACCCTGTCTCGAAAAACCAAAAAAAAAAAAAAAAAAGAATTATACTATCTCTATATATACAAGGGTTGAGCAAATTAAATGTGGCCTCTGTCTTCACTAAGCCTTTTGTATAGCCTTTTGTATAGCTTTTTGTATAAAAAAGAAGGAATTCTAACATAATGGATGATTTTTTTATGATAGTGATGATTCACTCAGCTCTGCAGGCTCATCTCATAGCAGGGAACACTAATCCTTCTCAGAGGAAATGCCATGTAATTTGGCACCTAAACAGGAAATAAGGCTGAACCAGAAGTACCAAAATGGAGCTCCAGAGATAAGGAAGAACAGATTTGAGGTTTGGGAAGCCAGACAGAGTGAGGTCTTTTTATAAAAAGAAATTGGTTCATTGTGTCTAAAATGAATGGAAACAAAACCTGAAGGGATCAAAGCATGTGTGGCAATGTACTTCCGTAATTCAGGTATTCCAGAAATCAAGGCAGGAGATTAAATTTGCAACCAACCTGCATTACAGTGAGAGATGCTGTCACACCGACATTTAAGAACAGAAAGGGGTCCTACCCTTGCACTCTCTGCAAGAGACACCTACATCCAAACCCAGAGCCATGTCTTCTCACCCAGGTCTGTGCCCTGCATAGGACCAGCTGGAAGTGGCACCCACATACACACACATCCTCTGTGAGTCTGGGCTAGTCACTGCCTGGCACCAGCCCTGGTGCCCAAGGCCATCCAGGAGTCCCACTTGCACACTCTGTCTGTATATCCACACCAGGTCCCTTGCTCCGTGTCAGCTTTCAACTCTACTCCCAGCTAGGTAGCCGTATCGCCCTCTGTGCAGCTCCATGCCGCTCCATGCCGCTCCATGCCGCTCCATGCCGCTCCATGCCGCTCCATGCCGCTCCATGCCTCTCCATGCCGCTCCATGCCGCTCCATGCCGCTCCATGCCGCTCCATGCCTCTCCATGCCTCTCCATGCCTCTCCATGCCGCTCCATGCCGCTCCATGCCGCTCCATGCCACTCCATGCCGCTCCATGCCGCTCCATGCCTCTCCATGCCGCTCCATGCCTCTCCATGTCGCTCCATGCCGCTCCATGCCGCTCCATGCCCACGCTCAGCTGGGAGCTGCATTCTTGTGCCTCCCTGCCTTACGACTGAGTTGGAAACAACCTCTCTATGATCAAAATTCAACATAATATCTGAAGGACTGACATACAAACTCTTCCTACTTGATCTGAAATCAACCAAGTTTGGGCAACAACAGAAACAGAACCAGATTTTCACTCACAAAGGCAAGCTGAAATCTCATATCAGCACACAATCAATGAAATAAACCTACATGGCCAGGACCATCGAAAAAACACAAACAATATAAAAGGCCAGGAAATTATGTCTACCACAAAGACCACTAGTTCAATAGAAATGTTCTCCAATGTGAATTACCTAGATGAACCCAGGACACAGATTTAATATATTTTTTCCAATTTATTTCTTTTTATTTTATGTGTATGAGTGTTTTGTCTGTATGTGTACCTGTGCATCACATACATACCTGGGGCCTACAGAATTAAGAAGAGGATGTTGTGTCCCTTGGAACTGGAATTATGGATGGATAGGAGCTGCCATATGCTGGGAATTGAACCCAGGTCCTCTGCAAGAATAACTGATTTTAACCACTGGGCCATCATCTCTCCAGCACAGATGATTAAAAAAGTTATAAAAAATTTGAGGAGTTCTAAGAGTACACAAACACCTGAATGAACTTAAAGAGCATATGAATAAAATAATGGAAATTACTGACAGCACAAATAAACATATTGCTGAATAAAATGATGAATGTGGAGAATGGAGAAAGCCATGTAGTAGAATGTTATTTTAAGGTGTGTTACTTTTGTTTATGTTGCATTTGTTTAACTCTGTGAAGCTGTGTTACTGTGCCTGTCTAAAACATCTGATGGGCTAATAAAGAATTGAGTGTCCAATAGCAAGGCAGGAGAAAGGATAGGCAGGGCTGGCAGGCAGAGAGAATATATAGAAGGAGAAATCTGAGAGGAGAGATTGAAAAAAGAAGTAGCCAGAGAAGGAGGAGACATCAAGGGCCATCCATCCAGCTATACAGCAAGCCATGGAGTAAGAGTAAGATTTATACAAGTAAAAGAATGGGAAAAGCCCAGAGGCAAAAGGTAGATGTGATAAGTTAAGGAAAGCTGACGAGAAACAAAACAAGCTAAGGCTAGTTTGTAATTAAGAATAAGCCTCCATGAGTGATTTATTTGGGATCTGGGTGGCAGCCCCCCCCAAAAAAAGAGCAAAAACAAACAACAGCAAAGCCATGAATGAATGTGTGTTGTTGACATGGATATAGTCATGTCAAGGACCAAAAAGCCTCAGACCTATGGGGTCTTTGACAAAGTCTCCCACCCCTCTGAAGCTTAAAAGAGCTAGCAAAGCTTTCCTTGTTTATTTGCATGTAATAACCCCACTTCCTTGTTCAGATGTATGCAATAACTCTACCTCTCTGATCAACTCTATATTAATAAACATGATGTTTTGGGGGTGCTGCTTTTTCTCCATCAGAGAGCCCAGAGCACCTGATCCCAGCATTTCTTTTCATCTGTCTGTTTTTTTCTTCATTCTCTCTCTGCCCCAGTCAGGCCTATCCCTGGAACCCTAGAGCCCTGCATGGCTGTGGCAAATAATGCCTGAACAGGGACAAGAACATGCACTTTAGCTACAGGTGGGGGACTCTCATTGGTCAGACAAGGGAACCATCCCCAGAGAAGCACATTTATAAAGGTAAAATGAAGACATAAGGGGAAAGATGTAAAGAAAAAGGAAGAAACAAAAGTGGATAAAAAGGATAAAAGAACAAACAGAGGAACAAAGAGGGACAATTCTAAGCATTGAGTGTAACACATTGAGACAAGCAGAATCTAGAGAAAGGCATTTATTTATCTGTTAACAAGTAGACTTGAGATACACAGTTATGTATTAGTACTTTAAAAGAGATTTTTGAGATAAATCCTGAGTGAATGTGTGCTGTTGGTCCCCAATAGCCTCAGGCTCAGAGGGATGGCAAAGCCTTCCTTGGGAGACTGGATGGGAATTGACAGTGTACAGAAAATGTCCACCACAGCTTTCTTTTCTGCCTCCACATGTTTACATCCTGAAGAAAGCTTCCCTATAGAGACTGCTCCTACTGAGATTAGCTGAACATGTCACCTTGGTCCAGCTGTATGAAATAACCCACCTCCTTGATAATCTGTATGTAATAACTCCCATTCCTTTTTCAGATATATGCAACAATCCTGTCTCTTGTTCAATTCTTTCTAATCCCAGAGTACTGTGCTTTCTCTGTCTGAGGGCCCAGACCATCCAATCCAACATTTCTGTCCATGTGTCCATCTGTCTATCTTTTCTTCATTTTCTCACCATTAGAGTCAGGTTCATTATTGGAGCCGTGTGTGGACACAGCAGATAAGGCCAGTTCAGGATTTGAAAAGTGAATCCAAATAAAGGGAACTACTGAAGAAAACTCTGGCTGAAATGAATACAGAATTGAAAAATTCAGTATCTCAATTAGTAAATTCAGAAGGAAGCCTTGCCAGTAGAGTTGATCAATTAGAACAGGGAATATCAGGACTGGACAATAAAGTAGAGGAGCTGGACCACATACTATGATACATCTTTTAAAACTAAACATATTCAAGAACTTTGGGACACTATAAAAGGCAAAATCTATGAAGTATAGGCACAGAGGAAAGATCAATGGCATAGATCATCAACAAGATAATTGTTTAATAAGAAATAAGAAGAAAACTTTCCCAATTTAAGACATACCAAATGCATATACAGGAAACACACAAAACACCAAATAGATGGTGCTAGAAAAGAAACCTCCAAGTAATATAGTTAAAACACTAAATATACAGAATAAGGGAAGGTCATTAGGAACTGGAAGAGAAAAGCCACAGTAACATGAAGACAAACCCACAAGAATAACAGCTGACTTTTCAGTAAAATCTGGAAAAGTCAGAAGACTGGAGTAATGCATGGCAAATTCTAAGAGACCAAAGATGCCACTTTACCCAGGAATACTTGCCATAGTGAAAGGAGAAAGAAAAAGACCTTTCCATTATATAAACAAGCTAAAAGAATTCTTGTCCACTAAACTAGTCCTTCAGAGAACATTGAAAACAATACTTTGGATTTATAAGAGGAGTAAGCATGGTCAAGAGGCTACAGAAAGAAAACGGATGAAGCTATAATTACTGAAAACAAAATAGGACTATGAACACAAACAGGAAAAAAGCAGGAAAATGATGGTGATCAATACAAACATTTCAATAATAACTTTAAATAATAACGGTCTCAACTCCTGGTCCAAAAATGCAGGAAAGATGAATGTCCTTCTTTGTGTTATTTACGGAAAACTCATCTTAGCTTTAAAGATGGGCATTGTATTAGAGTGAAAATATGGAAAAATACATCTTGACCAAATGGAACCAGAAAGCAAAATGGTGTCACTATCCTAATTTCTGACAAAATAAACTTCAAGTCAAAGTTAATAAGAAGAACAAAAGAAGGACATTTCATTCTGACCAAAGGAACAATTAACCAAGAAGACATTACAATCCAAAACACGTGCCCCAAACACTGATACAACCAATTTTATATAAAAGGATACTACTAGACTCCAGAGCAGAGATTAATCCCAACTCAGTAATAACAGGTGATTTCAACATCCCACTATCTCAAATGCACAGATCACAGGGACAAAAAAATAGTAAACAGAAAAATATCAGAACTAAATGAAATCATATATCAAATGGATCTAACTGATATCTACAAAATATTCCACCAAAACACCAAAGAATATATATTTTACTCAGCAGCTCATGGAAGCTTCTCTAAAATACAGTGTATTGTAGTACAAAAAAAAAACCCAAATCTTAACAAATTCAGAAAATTGAAATAATTTCAAGTATCTTATCTGATCTTAATGCAATAGAGCTTGAAATCAGTTGCCAAAGAATCGCAACAAACTACAGAAACCCATGGATGTTAAACAACACAGTACTAAATGATGAATGGGTCAGAGGAGAAATGAAGAAATACAAAATTCCTGTACATAAATAAAAAGTATTAACACAATACATCAAAACTTTTGGGACATATTAAAAGCAGTCCAAAGAAGGAAATTATAACTCTGCATACCTATATTTTTTTAAAAAAAAAAAAAAAAACAGAAAGAACACAGATGAACAACTTAATGATTCACCCCAAAATTTCTGGAAAAACAAGAGCAAGCCAAATCCAAATCCAATAGACTGGAATAAATTAAAAAAATTCAGGGTACAAATTAATGAAGTAGAAACAATAACCACAAAACAATACAAAGAATCAATAAATCTAAGATCTCCTTCTTTGGAAATAAAAACAACATTGGCAGACCCTTAACTTAATTCACCAAAAGAAAAGAGAAGTGACAAAGGGAAATACTATGACACACACAAAAATTTTTAAAAATGATAAGGGAACACTTTAAAAACATGTACTCAGTTAAGCTGGAAAGCCATTAAAAATTAATGAATTTCCTCATTTATCTATACCATAATGGTTAAATAAAGAAGAGATCAACAACTCAAACAGATTTATAACAAATAAGGACATTGAGATAGTGAAAAGCATTACAACTAAAATAAGACCAGGTCCAAATGGATACACAGCAGAATTCTACTAGATCATTAAGTGAGATCTACAATAATTACTTCTTAAATGATTTAAAAAATTAGAAACAGAAGGAGCACTTCCTAACTCCTTCAAGCAAACCATCATCACTCAAATACTAAAGCCAGGCAAATAAAAAACAAAAAGAGAGAACTATGCTCAGGTTGGATTTATCCTGAATGACCCATGGAGAGAAGATTCATCATATATAATTCAATACATGTAATAAATCACATAAATGGACTTAAAGAAAAAATCATATGATCATCTCAATAGATGTAGAAAAGGATATTGACAAAATCTAACATAACTTCATGATAAAAGCCTTAGAATTTATGTGGAAGGAACATATTTCAACATTATAAAGGTTACTGATGACAAATCCATAGCCAACATTTTTTTCTGTCATATATTACATCCTGACCACAGTCCCTGCCCCCTCACATCATCCCCTATTCACCAGATCCACTCCTCCTCCTTTCTCTTCAGAAAAGGGCAGGCCTCTGTGGGATCCCACAGAGGTTTCCCAGTAAGATCTGAGCTTGCTTTACCCAGCAGGGCTGCATAAGAGGAGGATTGGACCACGGGCCTGGATACTAGGTGTTTGGAAGGGTCTACACTTGGCTATATTTAGCAAGGGGGAGGTCTTTTGCCTCGCCCTGTGGCATTGTTAAAAAAAAGCCCTTTTGAATAAAGTTCTGAGCCCCAGGTCCTTGAGAAACTATCCTGTGTTTCTGTCTTTCCTCTCATTGGCTAGGCCTATCATTCTATTTACAGGTTTCTCATCCCTCTATCCTCAAGAGTACCCTGATAAAGGTGGGAGTAGGACCATCCACAGATGGCATCACCACATGGAACATAGGTCAGGGACTCCCACAGAACAGGGGCTTGGTGAAAGAAGAGTAGGGGGCACCATGGAAGCAGGGGGGCTACCCAGTAATAAATTAATGAATTAAGTTGAGGCAGTGGTATTCTATTTTCCTTTTCTTTTTCTTTTTTCTTTTTCTTCTTTTTTGTTTTTTGTTTTTTGTTTTTTGTTTTTTGTTTTTTGAGACAGAGTTTCTCTGTGTAGCTTTGGAGCCTGTCCTGGAACTCACTCTGTAGACCAGGCTGGCCTTGAACTCACAGAGATCCGCCTGGCTCTGCTTCCCTAGTGCTGGGATTAAAGACATGCGCCACCACCGCCCGGCACAGTGTTTTATTTTTCAGGAGTAAAATTTTAAATATAAAACAGAGTAGTTCAAGTTAGGCTGAAGTAAGTAGTTAGGTCTCTGTTTCTATGTCTCACTCTTTCTACCAAAGTAAGTCATAACTTTAGTTTGAGGAATGTAGACTTAGGTATATTACGGTAGAATAAGCTTTAGGTATAGGGATATTGTGAAGACTTAAGTATAATAGAAAATTAGAATAGAGTAGTTTTTTCCCCTGAGCATGGACAGAACCTGGGGTGCACAGGGCAGCATCCAGGACCTAGCAGCCACTGCGAGCTTGGCAGTCTGAGCCACTTCAGAAGCTCTAGAAGCCGCCAACAATGGCAGGCGCCAGAGCCAGCGCAAGCGGGAGAAGCCAGGCATCAAGAGCTGAGACCATTAGGTCATCAGTGTAGCGTAGGTGGCAGACACCAGAGACAGCATAAACAGTGAGGGTCTGCGAGCTTTCTGCTGTGAAAAAGCCACAGTGAGAAGCAGAGAGTGCAGTAGAGAATTCAGATCCAAGTTGTCAGAGCAGGTTTGTCTTCTGGAGCCACAGTCCCTAGTGGCCAGAGCCTGGCAGAGATGCCGCAGGAGCAGCAGCCGAACAGGCAGCTGAAACGTGCCCCTACATGGAATGGCAGCAAGAAATGCTGAGGTGACACAGAACCATGTTCCAGGCTGAGCTGCAGAGACGCTGGGACCTAGATCAGTCAGAGCTCTCATCTGCAGGGTGTGGCTGGAACCATGGAGTTTCCCTAGTACTATATTTAGCCATACAAGCAGAGCCGCACACAGAGGTTTCTGGGACACAGGGTGCCGAGCACAGGGCCACAGGTGAAGCAGGTAATGGGACTCAAGGAAGCTGCAGCTCATAGCTGCTAGAATTCCTCCCTGACCGGGGTCTGAAAGCAGGCTCATAACAGGGGTGGCCCCTTACAGCTGTGTGGTGTGAGGCAATTGAAAGCCTCAGGCCTCAAAACTGGGATTCTAAAAACCTGCACAGAGGTTGCAGCTAAAGCCACGCAGTTTCTGTTTGCTGGCTATAAAAAAAGTTTCTTTTGAAAAGACTCTGCCCCATCCAGCTAATAGTTTTTGCCCTGGTGCAGTTTTCGCATAGGGAAAGCTAACTGAAAGTGCCTCTGTGGCTGAGAATGAAAGTTTCAGAGCCGCTTGTTTGAACTAGAATTGTTTACTGCAAAACGTTTTTGGTTGTGGGTTTCTTCGTATTAGAAACTTTAAGATTGATATCAGAAAGCTTTCTAGAACTTTAGGACTGGTACCAGAACTGTTTTTGAATTCTTTGGACTTCAGAAATGAGATGGACAGGAGTGATTCAATTGCAATGGGACAATTTTGACTTTACTTATACATATAGTCTCTATATACAAACTGTTTGTGTTAAAAATGGAACTGTTTTGTGGAACTGTTTATGTAAAAATAGAACTGCTTATGAAACTGGTTTTGTGTTAAAAATAGAACTGTTTAAATGGAGAAGTTTGGGTTTTTTCTACTCAGGTTCAAGATGCAGTTAAAAAATTATAAAGAAAGAGGAGAGTTAATATTCCTCAGTCTCTTTAATTTTTTCTTGTTATTTGAGTGGACAAATGTTAAATTGTGTTAATGTACCCTATGTTTGTATAGCTCTATTAAGAAATTGCTTTTGGATGTTTGCTAAAGTTTTTAAAGTGTTGATGGTTATATTGAGAGTATTGCTTTTGGATGTAGGTTTGTAGGAGTTGTAGTTGTGTACAATAATATTTATGTTAGAGTTATTATGTTAACCTGTTGATATTGATGCACCATGGTTTGGTGAAGCTAAGGGAGCATTTAAGTTTGATGCAGATACATCAGAACTCTTTCCTATATTTTGTTAGCAAGAAATGCAAATGGTTCTATTAAGAGATTGCTTTAAAGTGTATTTTTGCTAAAGATTTTAAAGTGTTAATGGTTCTATTAAGAGTTTGCTTTTGGATGTAAGTTTGAGAACTGTAATTATGTATAGTAATATTTATGTTAGAATTATGTTAACCTGTTAGTTTGGTGAAGCTAAGGGAGTTTTAAGTTTGATGCAGTTGCATCAGCAGTTTGTTGATTTAAAAAAGGATTGGTGCAGCTAAGACTTCTATAGACATCTTAGACTCATTCAAAAGACATTCCATCTTTATCATCCTTTACTCCTTTACTGGGAGGTGCGGCAGCTATAGAAATTGCTGTGGTTGTTCCAACTACTTGTAACCTCTTAGTGGATTCAGAGCTGCATAAAATTAAGCTCCATACCCCTACTTGAGTTTTAAAATATTAAGAAGAGGGACCTTTGGGAGCCCACAGAGGTTTCCTAGTGAGATTTGAGCTTGCTTTACCCAGCAGGGCTGCATAAGAGGTGGATTGGACCACAGGCATGGGTACCAGGTGTTTAGAAGGTTCTACACTTGGCTGTATCTAGCAAGGGGGGGTCTTTTGCCCCTCCCCTTGGCATTGCTATACAAAGCCCTTCTGAATAAAGTTCTGGGCCATTGTGTATTGACCCAGGTCCTCCGGAAGCTATCCTGTGTTTCTATCTTTCCTCTCATTGCCTAGATCTATCATTCTATCTACAAGTTTTTCATCCCTTTCTCCTCAAGAGTGCCCTAGGAAAGGTAGGAGTAGGACCCCTCACAGGTCTCTCAGGGATATCAACCAAACATGACATGCCAAGTTATAATAAAATTGGCACGTCCCTTCATATTATGGCTGGATTAGGCAACCTAGTAGGACGAAAAGGGTCCCAAAAGCAGGCAAAAGAGTCAGAGTCAGCCCCTGCTCCTGCTTAAAATGGTAAATCCATGGGAGTCTATTTAAGAAGTATTAGGGAAATTTATTAAGGAAAATTGAGGAAATACACTCATGAATACAAAACAGAGTAGACAGCTGAAGTCATCCTCTGATCTGACATAGAGTGAATCCACCTCACAGGCAGGCAGCAGGGAGAAGGGACATGTAACCCTTCTCCCTTTCCTTTTAAGAGGTCAGGTACAATGGCAGGAAGCATTGCCTCTTTCAGGCCCTATAGCCCAAGGTCATGGGTAGAGCAAATACCACTATATTTCCCCTTTTTGTCTAAATAAGAAGGTTATAAACAACACAAAATATATACAATAAGAATGATTATCAAGTATTGTCCAGGAAAAACAAAGGATAATAACATAAACAGAAATGGAACTACAACCAACAAGAATAACATCAAACAAGAAAGACATGTTAAATGTCAAATTACCAAGATTATTCCAACAACTGTCCTATCTTGAAGATTCTAACTCTAGTACTAATATATTCTATTTAAGATATGAGAAGATTGTAACTGTAATTCTTGCTTGATAACCATTCTATTATATGTAATTTTACTATATTAAAGTTAAAACCTTCCTTTTTGATGAGTCAGAAAAGGGGAAGTGCTGTGGGTTGTCTTTCTGTATGCTATGAATATGTGTTGCTCTGATTGTTTGATAGATACAGCTTTTTGGCCACTGGTGAGGCAGAATAAGGTTAAATGCTACATTCGAACTGGAGAGAGAGGAGAAGAAAGGAGAATGGTGAGACACTGTGAGCTGCTGCCAGGAGAATCAAGATGTGAAAGTACCGGTAAGTCAAGAAGCCACGTGGCAATGCATACATTAATAAAAACAGGCTGAGTTAAGCTGTAAGAGCTAGCTAGCAAGAAGCCTGAGCCATTGGGCCATATAGTTTTTAAGAAATATAAGCCTCTATGTGTTTACTTTGGTCCGAGTGGCTGTGGGACCTGGCAGGGCACAGAAAAACTTCTGGCTACATTTGGCACCCAATTTTCTGAGAAACCACCATATTGATTTCCAAAGTACATAGCCAACATGTTAAATGAAAAAAAACTTGAAGAAATACCATTAAAATCATGAGTGAGAAAGGACTACCTACTAACCCTCAATCCTTTTCAATATAGTGCTGGAAGCCCTATAGAGTATAGAGTAATAAGACAAGAGAAAGAAATGAACGTGATACAAATAGGAAAACAGTTAACTTATACCTACATACAGATTATATATTATACAGAGGTGTCTTAGCTAGGGTTACTATTGCTGTGATGAAACACCATGACCAAAGCAGCTTGGAGAGGAAAGAGTTTATTCTGCTTATGCTTACACATCACAGTTATTCATCAAAGAAGTCAGGATGGGAACTCAAACAAGAACTTGAAGGCAGGAGCTGATAGAGAGGCCATGAAAAGGTGCTGCTTACTGGCTTACTCCCTGTGGCTTGTTCAGCCTGCTTTCTTATAGAATCTAGGACCAACTGCCCAGGGATGGCCCCACCTACAATGGGCTGGACCTTCTCATCAATTAATAATTAGGAAACTGTTCTACAGGCTTGCATACAGCCCAATCTTATGGAGGCATTTCTCAATTAAGGCTCCTTCCTCTCCAGTGACTCTAACTTGTGTCAATTTGACATAAAACTAGCCAGCACTACAGGATAGCCCAACAACTCCACAAGCAAACTTCTAGAAATAACCAGTTCTTTTTACAAAGTATCAAGATACAAAATCAACTTACAAAACTGTCAGTAGTCATTTTATATACTAAAACCAACCTAAGTGAAATAGAGAGTATGGAAACACTCTTATTCACAATAGCCTCAAATAAAACAAAATGTCCAGAAATAAAGCTAACCAAGAAGGTGAAAGATGTCTACAATGAAAACTATAAATCTCTGAAGAAAGAAATTGAAGACAATAAAAGATAGACCTCATATGCTCATGAATTGGCAGAATTAATATTGTGAAAATGACCATCCTACTAAAACTATAGAGTCAGTGTAACATCAATGAAAGTTCCCATGACATTATTTACAGAAATAGAAGCAAATATCTTAATTTCACATAGAAGTACAAAAGATCCTGGATAGCCCAAGCACTCCTCAGGAAGAAGAACAATACTAGAGAGATTACAATCCCAGATCTAAGTTATTACAAAGCCATACATACTAACATCAGCATGATATTGTGTGGTGGCCTACAGAGGCTCTTTAGTGAGACCTTACTCAGGGTCGGATAATCTGAGCTTGCTTTACCCAGTAGGGTTGCATAATGGGATTTAGCCTGGGGCATGTTTACCAGGTGTTTGGAAGGGTCTACACTTGGTTGTACCATGTGCTTTGATCTTACAAAGGGGAGGTCTTTTGCCTCTCCCCTTGACATATTATAAAAAAGCCCCCTTGAATAAAACTCTGGGTGACTGGGTATTAACTCCCAAAGCTATCCTGTGTCTCTGTCTCTCCTTGTCATCTAGGTATATCATTCCACCTAATATTCCTCATTCCTCTCTCCTCCACCTAAGAACCCATCAAAAGGTAAGAAAAGGGAGGAGCTGGTCTCCCACAGACTCCCACAGTACTGGCCCCAAACCAAACATGTAGATCAGTCTAACAAAATAGAAACTCAAACATGAGTGCACATAACTAAAATCATCTGGTATTTGACAATGGTGACAAAAATGCACACCAGAGGAAAAGTAACATCTTCAGTGTGAATGGTCCTGGGAAAATTGGATGTCCACAGGTAGAGGAATGAAATTAGCTCTGTAACTATCACTTTGCAAAAAAGACGATCTCCAAATGGATCAAAGACCTAAACGTGAAACCTGAAACACTGAAACTGCTGGAAGAAAACATATGCAGTACCCTACATGATACAGGTGTATAGGAAAGGACTCCATGAATAGGACTCCATTTATCTAAGAATTAGGGACAAAACAAGAGGGACTTCATTAAAATAAAAAGCTTCTGTACAGCTAAAGAAATAATCAACTGGTTGAAGACGAAGCCCACAAAATGGGAGAGAATCTTTGTCATCTATACATCTGGCAGAGTATTAATATCGAAAATGTACAAACAACTAAAAAAAACAGTGGAAAAAAAGACTCATTTGAAAATTGGGCCTGGGACCTGAATAAAGGGTCTCCAAGGAGGAAAAAAATGGCTAGATATCCACAGTGATATAATAGTGGCACTAGTATTATAAGGGCAAGCAATAGTTGTCTGATTGGACTTAAGACCGGCTCAATAAGCAGAAACTCATTCTTGGTACTGTAAAACTTGGCAAAAATCCATGGGAGGAGAGGCAATAGTTCCTAGTAGAGGACCAACTACTGCCATTTTCCTAAATTAATACAGCCTCCAACTCTAAATATTCATATCTACAGATATGTGCAGTTCTTATATCTCATCAAAGAAGTTTCTTTGTTTAGCAAGTAGAAGCTACCACAAAGATCCACAACTACTAAAAAGGCAGAGTATTGTGATTTGGGGATTCCAGACCATACAGATCATCTACAACACAACCCCTGTACCTAAAGCTCAGGGACATCACAGAAGAGGGAGCAGAATGTTAGTAAGAGCCAGAGGAGCAGGACAACTTCTGCAAAACAGTGTCTTCTAGACATGACAAGGATACTATATCTATGAACTTTCAAGAATATAATTGCTTACAGAAGACCTGCACATAGCAGTTGACATGTGTTTTAGTTAGGGTTTCTATTGCTGCGAAGAGACACCATGACCTTGGCAACTCTTATAAAGGAAAGCATTTAATTGGGGCTGGCTTACAGATGTATAGTCGATTATAGTCATGGGGGCACAAAGGCAGACATGGAGGCTGGAGAAGGAGCCAAGAGTTCTTCATTTTGATCCACAGGCTGCAGGAAGAGAATGCCACTGAGCCTGACTGGTGTTTCTGAAACCTCAAAGCCCACCCCCAATGACACACTTCCTCCAACAAGGCCACACCTACAAATAGTGCCACTCCCTCTGAGCCTATGAAGGCCATTTTCATTCAAACCACCACAATATACCAGCACTGATGGAGAACATTCCACAAGTCCCTTCTTTGAAATAAAAAGTTACAGGCAGTCAATGGCTGCTGAGGAGAGCCAATCAGTTTTATCCAAAGACAATCCTCATGATAGGTTCTGCAATCCTAAATGGTCAGTCCTAAATATATGTATATACAAACAACACTACATGAACTCAAGGTGTGTGTGTGTGTGTGTGTGTGTGTGTGTGTGTGTGTGTGTGTGATAGAGGGAGAGATTATATATGTATATGTGGCAATAGTATAGAATAAGAGGTCATGAATTTGAGAGGGGCTTTGGAGGGACATGGGAGGAGTTGAAGGTGAAGAGGGAGGGTGGAAATTGTGCAAATACTGTGTACTCATGTATGAAATTCTTTAAAAATTTAAAAAGGGATTCTTCTTGCATGGGGGAAAAGGATAGATAACATAAAGCAATATGTTAATTATTCAAAGATTTGTAGAGAGTTAATGCCTCATTTGGAAGAGTGGACATTATTTTAAAGGGATAAGAAGATGCTAACATTAATTTTCCAGGTCATAAATGATGGTATCCTAAACAAAAGTTTAAAGGACTTTGAGCTGACTAATTGGATATAGAAGATACAGAGAAATTAAAGTAACAAATATATTTGAAGTTAACTTACTGGAGTAATTAAGTTGATGATGCTATTCTCTTAAGTGGAATTTATGAGAAGAATATTAGTTATACAGGACTGAGAAATATGAGATTAATTTTATGGAAGTTTCTACTACTGAATGGGAATTAACTAGGATATATTCAAAAATAGAGAGGACATTGATATGCAGACTAGAAAAGAACAAATATCTGAAGATATATGTTTTAAAATTAAGTGAGAGTCAGTAGGAAAATATATGGAAATGCATCTGGTCATTAATTAGGGAGAGAGTCAAGAAAGAACACTTTTCAGAAGAGTTTCCAGAGGCTTTTAATAGACATAGTCCCCAGAGAAATACCATGGGTCAGTGACAATTATATAAACACATAGAAGTTCTCATAAAAGCAAGAGGAAAATAAACACCATTTGTTTAAGAAAATATACTAAATTGCATCTATGTGTGGTGATGCCTGTCTAATATCCTAGTTGTTGTGGTTTGAACAAAAATGGTCCACAAAGGCTCATTTATTTGAATTCTTAGTTATATAGGGAGTAGCACTATTTGAATAGGAATAGAAGATGGCTCAATTGAGGTAGGTGTGACCGTGTTGGGGGAAGTGTGTCACTAAATGTGGCATTTGAGGTTTCAAAAGCCCAAGCCAAGCCCATTATCTCTCTCTGATGTAGAACGCTCAGCTCCTTCTCCAGCACCATGTTTGCCTGCATGCTGTCATGCTTCCCACCATGATGACATAGGACTAAAACTCTGAAACTGTAAGCCAGCCCCAATTAAATGTTTTCCTTTATAAGAGTTGCCATGGTCATGGTGTCTCTTCACACCAATAGAACTCTAACTAAGATACCAGTGCTTAAGAAGGTAAGGTAGGAGGATAGTGAGTTGTAGGCCAGCACAAAAATAAAATCTAAGAATGTCAAATAATGTGACGCTTAACTTGTTCCATCTAACCAAGTTTTATGTTATAAGCTATGCTCTAGTCCTTTGCAACATGGAGGCTCATAATCCCCAGGGTCTAGTATGTGGTTTCATACACCACAAATGCCACCAGTACCTCTCATCTCCAATACTCCAGTCTTGTATAAGTGCTATTCCAATGAAGACTAGACCAGAGTGTGGTGATATTTTATTTGTGCTGAAATGTGGTGATATTTCATTTGTGCTTTAATAAATAAAGCTTTCCTGGAGATCAGAGGAAAAAGCAAGCCATTATACATAAACACAAAAGTCATACAATGTTAGCACATGTCTTTAATCCTATCAGTTGGCAGGCAGGGATCTGTCTGGATCTCTGTGAGTTCAAGGCCACACTGGAAACAGCCAGGTGTGGTGGCACATGCCTTAAATTCCAACACTACTTAACCCTGGAGGTCTGGAGGGCTGTACAAACAGACAGGAAGTGACAGAGCTGGGCAGGAAGAGGAAGTGATGTAGCTGGACAGAGAGAGCAAATCAGATGGCAAAACAGCAAGGCATACAGGAGTAGGTAGACAGGAAGTCCCTCACATTTGGAACCTGAGGTATCAGTGAGGTAAGATTACCTGGGGCTGTTCCTAGTCCTCTGATCTCTCTCAGGCTTTAACCCTATAACTGGCTCCATGTTCTTTACTTAATAAGACCATTTAAAAATTCATCTACAATTGGCGCCCAACAATTGTGGCAAGAATTCATTTAAAAGTTGCTTGTCACAAGCCCCCTGGATCAGGTCCGAGCAACAAGGCTCAGGCTGAGGTGCATGCTGCCAGAGTCTCTCTGTCTTTTTTCTCTCCTGGTGGGTGATGGGCTCCCTCTGGATTCCCATCTTGGATGGCCACCTCACTAGGTAGCTGTTTGAACTTCCCTCAGACTTCTACTGTTCTCCACAGTGGAAAAATTGGTAAGTCAATTAAGATATCTTAAAGGAAGAAATTAGTTAAAAGAGAATTTGCCCACTTTAAATAATGTGAAACATTTTTACTATGGAAGGAATTTGGTCACTGTTTGATAACACATTAGGCATTCTGAAAGAGGAACAATTAAATGAGAGGATAATTAACAATGTTGGGATGTACATAACATAAATTATGAATATTATTAGCTTGATCATTTTAACTTTAGCATTAAAAAGGTTGGTTAATTTGAGTGTCAAGATAAAAGCTTTAGAAAAACCTGTTAAAATGAATTATACAAATTCAACCTAGAGAGGAGAATTTAAATGGGAACCTAACTCAGGAAAAACCTGTTAAAATGAATTATAGAGAAATTCAGACCCAAACAGAAGAATTTAAAAGTGAAATTATCTCAGGATTGAATTATATGGTTACAGAGAAACAACCTCGGGTTACCAGACAGGAAACTTTAGTCTACCTGCTAACCTTACAGGAACTGCCAAATGCTCAAGGGTGTGTACAAGCTAACTGGACTCCAGTGGAAAGGTTAGATTTAAGGAGATTTAAAGAAGCTATAGTATCATATGGCATGCATTCTCCATTTGTAAAGCAGATGTTAAACTCGTGGTCAACTTGTAATAGAATTATCCCTCAGGACTGGAAAGAGTTAATTACAGCTGTCCTAGAGACCAGTCCACAGTTGCAATGGAGGGCTTTGTTTAAAGAGGAGGCTAAAACAATAGAGTAACAATGTAGGACTAGAGGTGTGGAAAATTCCCAGGACCAGCTTCTTGGAGAAGGCGAGTATGCTGATATACAAAGACAATGTTGATATGATAACCAAACCTTAATTCGATGCCTCATGGCAGCCATGAATGCGTGGGACAGAACTGAAGTAGCAGGAAAAAAATTGAGTCGTTTACAAAAGTTATACAAGGACCCAGAGAATCCTTCATGGGTTTCTTACAAAGGCTGTCTTCAGCAGTAAATAGAATGATACCAAGTTCAGAAGCTAGAAAGATAATAATTGAATCTTTGGCTTTTGAGAATGCAAGTGCAGCATGCAAGAAGGTAATCAGGCCATTAAAGGCCAGATCAGCACCCTTGGAGGAATGGATCAGGGACACAATTAATATTGAGTCTCATGACCATGATGATATGTGGATAGGAGAGGTGATGTCAAAATTTTTGAGGGAAAATAATAATGTCAGATGTTTTAGTTGTGGTAAACAAGGTCATTTGTAAAGGGATTGTAAACAGGGTGTTCCTAGAAACAATGCTTATTCAAGGAACAGTGGTAACAGAATGCCCCTCCCTTCTGGATTATGCAGAAGGTGTGGTAAAGGTAAACATTGAACTAACAATGTAGATCAACAAGGGACAGACAAGGTAATCCTTTGCCTCTGCCATCGGAAAACTCACTGAGGGGCCTCATGCAGGCCCCCACGGCAAATTCAGTTCAGACTTTTCCTGCCATCGTAGAAGAAAGCCCTTCTCAGAGCAATTAAATAACCAAATGCCTATTGGAATAAACCAGGCTGCTGGGGTGATAGAACAGCTGTAGCAGAGATAACAGAAAATTCAGGAGAAACCACAAGGTGAATTTTTTGGCAAACTTCTATAAATGAACAAAGACCAAAATTAAAAATATGAATAAATGATGTTCTCTTGGAAGGTTTGGTAGACCCAGGTGAGGACATTACAATAATTGCACCAGAATTTTGGCACCCAAATTGACCTCTTCAGGAGGTAAATGTTCAGCTATTGGGGATTGGAACATTATCTCAAGTGAAACAGAGTGCAAGATGGCTTGAATGTATAGGTCCAGAAGGACAGAGAGGAAAATTAAAGCCATATGTGGCTAATATAGCTATGAACTTATGGGGCCGTGATCTGTTACAACAGTGGAGAATAATCAGATAAACATTCCTCCAACCTCAAAAACAAACCATAAACTAACACATGTTTCTGAGAGAAATATTAGGAGGTATTATTAGAAAGAGCAGTCACCGGCCATCCGGACTGTACAAGAACAGGGCACAACAACTGCTGATCTTTCAAAGACACCAACAGCTCTATCTTTAGAGTGGTTAACAGACAAGCCTGTATGGGTTCATCAGTGGCCTTTAACAACAGAGAAACTGCAGGCTTTAGAAGAGCTGGTACTAGAGCAGTTAAATGCTCAGCATATTGAAGAATCAACCAGCCCTTGGAATTCTCCTGTATTTGTTATTGAAAAGAAATCTGGTAAATGGAGAATGGTAACAGACCTAAGCGCAATTAACAAAGTAATTCAGCCAATGGGCTTGCTATAATCTGGAATTCCTTTGCCTACTCTGTTACCTAAAGGATAGCCTCTTGTCGTTATCGATTTAAAAGACCGTTTCTTCTCAATATCCTTACAAGAAAAAGACAGAGAAAGATTTGCCTTTACGGTACCTACTTACAATAATTCTCAGTCAAGAGATACCAATGGAAGGTTCTCCCACAGGGAATGTTAAATAGCCCAACCCTGTGCCAATATTTTGTACGACAGCCGTTGGAAATAACATGTAAACAATTTCCTAGACCTATAATTTATCATTACATGGACGATATTTTACTAGCTGACTCAAATGCAGATACTTTAGAAAGAATATTTGAAGAAGTAAAGAAAATTTTGCCTTGTTGGGGATTACAAATTGCTCCCAAAAAGATACAAAGAGGAGATTCTATTAATCATTTAGGTTATAAAGTAGGTCTACAAAAAAATTAGACCCCAAAAGGTGCAAATTAGGAGAGATCGATTACGGACTCTTAATGACTTTCAAAGATTATTCGGAGACATTTCCCATCTACGAACTGTTGTTGGGGTAAAAAATGATGAACTGAGTAATTTGTTCAAAACCTTAGAAGGTGACAAGGACTTAAATAGTCCAAGAGAATTATCAGCTGAAGCTGAGAGAGAATTGGCCTTGGTGGAAAAGAAAGTACAGGAAGGACACGTGGATTGTGTGGATCCAAAGCTGGATTGCATTTTGGTTATTTTACCCTCTAAGCATTCTCCTACAGGAATTTTAATGCAGAGGGAAGATATTATATTGGAATGGATATTTCTACCAAATAAATAGAGTAAAAAATTAAAAACTTATGTGGAAAAGATCTCTGACTTGATTTTAAAAGGAAAATTGAGACTTCGTCAATTAGCAGAAATAGACCCAGCAGAAATTGTAGTACCTTTAACTAAGGATGACATTGAAAAATTATGGGCAGAAAGTGAACCTTTGCAAAGAGCTTGCAGTAATTTTTTTGGGAGAGATTAACAGCAAATATCCCAAAAGTGATAGAATTAAACTTATAAAGAGAGCTAACTGGATCTGGCCTCCCATTGTACGGGAAACACCAATATCGGTGTTTCCCTACATTTTATATAGATGCAAACAAGCAAGGAAAGGCAGGTTACAAATCAGAAAACTTAAGTAAAGTGGTACAAAGTCCTTATAATTCTGTCCAAAAATCGGAATTATATACTATTCTGATGGTATTATGGACTTTTTTGGAGCCTCTCAACATAGTAACTGACTCTCAGTATGCTGAAAGAGTGGTCTTACATATTGAGACTGCAGAATTTATCCCTGATGAGTCAGAATTAACTTTGTTATTTATTCAGTTACAAGATATAATCAGGAATAGGAAGCATCCCTTATATATAACTCACATCCGATCCCATACAGGTCTGCCAGGCCCTCTAGCACAAGGTAATGACGAGATTGATAAACTATTCATAGGAAATGTGCTGGAGGCCTCAGAATTTCATGAAAAACGTCATGTCAATAGTAAGGTTTTAAAAAAGGATTTTTCCATAACCTGGCAACAAGCCAAGGAAATACAAGGAAATGTCCTACTTGTTCTTTTTACAATCAAATTCCACTACCAGTAGGATGTAACCCAAAGGATACTCAGAGGAATGAAATCTGGCACATGGATGTGTTTCATTTTGTAGAATTTGGAACATTGAAATATGTACACTACACCATTGATATCTATTCAGGATTTCAATGGGCAGCTGCTGTGAATTCCAAAAAGGCTGATTCTGAAATCAAGCATTTGCTAGAAGTTATGGCCATGATGGATACACATGCACAAATTAAAACTGACAATGCTCCAGCATATGACTCTGGTAAAATGAAACAGTTTTTTGCTTATTACAATATAAAGCATATTACAGGTATACCACACAATCCTACAGGCCAAGCAGTCATAGAAAGATCAAACAGAATTCTAAAGGGTATGCTAAATAAACAGAAAGGGGTAACAAAACCCCCCAGAAATAGATTACATAATGCTGTATTAACTTTGAATTTCCTAAATGCTAATGAGAAAGGAACAACAGCTGCTGCAGAGAGACATTGGATAATAGAAAAAACTACAGAATTAAATCAGCCTATATACTTTAAACATGCACTGACCACAGAATGGAAACCAGGATATGTATTACATTGAGGACAAGGTTTTGCTTTTGTTTCTACAGGAGAAGAAAAGCTATGGATACCATCAAAATTGATAAATGTTCGATTTGAACAAGAGAGAGAGACCTCTTTTTTTTTCTTTTTTTTTTTTTTTGATCTTTTTTTTTTAAAAATTTTTATTTTGCAATGCAATTAAGTTCTACATACAGGCACAGATTCCCTTGTTCTCCCCCATCCCGCCCCCCTCACCTTCCCCCCAGCCCGCCCCCCATTCCAATCTCCTCCAGGGCAAAGCCTTCCTCACAGACTGAGATCAACCTGGTGGACTCAGTCCAGGTAGGTCCAGTCCCCTCCTCCCAGGCCGAGCCAAGGGACCCTGCATAGGCCCCAGGTTTCAAACAGCCGACTCATGCAATGAGCACAGGACCCGGTGCCCCTGCCTGGATGCCTCCCAAACAGATCAGGCCAATCAACTGTCTCACCCACTCAGAGGGCCTGATCCAGTTGGGGACCCCTCGGCCATTGGTTCATAGTTCATGTGTTTCCGTTTGTTTGGCTATTTGTCTCTGTGCTTTATCCGACCTTGGTCTCAACAATTCTCTCTCATATAAACCCTCCTCATTCTCACTAATTGGACTCCCAGAGATCCACCTGGGGCCTAGTCATGGATCTCTGCATCCAGATCCCTCAGTAGTTGGATGAGGTTTCTAGCACGACAATTAGGGTGTTTGGCCATCCCATCACCAGAGTAGGTCAATTCGGACTGTCTCTCGACCATTGCCAGCAGTCTGTTGTGGGGGTATCTTTGTGGATTTCTGTGGGCCTCTCTAGTACTTTGTTTCTTCCTATTCTCATGTGGTCTTCATTTACCATGGTCTCCTATTCCTTGTTCTCCCTCTCTGTTGTTGATCCAGCTGGGATCTCCCACTCACCCAAGCTCTCTTTCCCTCGACCCTCGCCCTTCACTACCCCCACTCATGTCCAGGCTGTTCATGTAGATCTCATTCCATTTCTCTGTCATTGGGCGATCCCTGTGTCTTTCTTGGGGTCCTGTTTTCCAGGTAGCCTGCCTGGTGATGTGAGTAGCAGTCCAGTCATCCTTGTTCCACATCTAGTATCCTGTTATGAGTGAGTACATACCATGTTTGTCTTTCTGAGTCTGGGATACCTCACTCAGGATGATTTTTTTTCTAGGTCCATCCATTTGTCTGCAAACCTCATGATGTCATTGTTTTTCTCTGCTGAGTAGTATTCCATTGTGTATATGTACCACATTTTGTTTATCCATCAAGAGAGACCTCTTAATTAGAAGAGGGAATAGTTCATCAACCAGCATGACCATTCAATTTAAACTAACTTATACTACTAACAAATGCTTTTCATTTAGTCAGATATAACTTGCCAAAAGGGACCCCCCCTCCCAAACTTAGGGTTGAGACAAGCCCTGCACTTTCCCATTATGCAAAGACTGAACAAATGATACAGCTAACTCTCCCAGGACTTGACACGTAACCCAAAAATTTTCTTTTCAGGATCCCCTAAAGATGTCTTCACCCACAAATAGCAGGAAGAAATTTTAAGAACACGACGCCCATATTCCCAAGAGGTGGGGCAGGTAGTTTTTCATCTTTCAATGGGTTTTTTGAATAATTGTCATTGTTTAAGGTGTTTCATTACAAAGGAGATTAGATTCATGGTTCTTTATTTTTTTTTTTTAAATTTTGCAATACAATTCAGTTCTACATATCAGCCACGGATCCCCTTGTTCTCCCCCCTAACGCCCCCCTCACCTTTCCCCCAGCTCACGCCCCATTCCCACCTCCTCCAGGGCAAAGCCTCCCCCGTGGACTGAGATCAACCTGGTAGACTCAGTCCAGGCAGGTCCAGTCCCCTCCTCCCAGGCCGAGCCAAGCGACCCTGCATAGGCCCCAGGTTTCAATCAGCCAACTCATGCAATGAGCACAGGACCCGGTCCCACTGCCTGGATGCCTCCCAAACAGATCAAGCCAATCAACTGTCTCACCCATTCAGAGGGCCTGATCCAGTTGGGGACCCCTCGGCCATTGGTTCATAGTTCATGTGTTTCCATTCGTTTGGCTATTTGTCCCTGTGTTTTATCCAACCTTGGTCTCAACAATTCTCGCTCATATAAACCCTTCTCATTCTCGCTAATTGGACTCCCAGAGCTCCACCTGGGGCCTGGCCGTGGATCTCTGCATCCAGTTCCCTCAGTCATTGGATGGGGTTTCTAGCACGACAATTAGGGTGTTTGGTCATCCCATCACCAGAGTAGGTCAGTTCGGGCTGTATCTCGACCATTGCCAGCAATCTACTGTGGGGGTATCTTTGTGGATTTCTGTGGGCCTCTCTAGCACTTTGCTTCTTCCTATTATCATGTGGTCTTCATTTACCATGGTCTCCTATTCCTTGTTCTCCCTCTCTGTTGTTGATCCAGCTGGGATCTCCCACTCACCCAAGCTCTCTTTCCCTCGACCCTCGCCCTTCACTACCCCCCACTCATGTCCAGGCTGTTCATGTAGATCTCATTCCATTTCTCTGTCATTGGGCGATCCCCGCGTCTTTCTTAGGGTCCTGTTTTCCGGGTAGCCTGCCTGGTGATGTGAGTAGCAGGCCAGTCATCCTTGTTCCACATCTAGTATCCTGTTATGAGTGAGTACAGACCATGTTTGTCTTTCTGAGTCAGGGTTACCTCACTCAGGATGATTTTTTTCTAGATACATCCATTTGCCTGCAAACCTCATGATGTCATTGTTTTTCTCTGCTGAGTAGCATTCCATTGTGTATATGTACCACATTTTGTTTATCCATTCTTCAGTTGAAGGGCATCTAGGTTGTTTCCATGTTCTGGACATATAATTTTTGACAAAGAAGCCAAAAGTGCACAATGGAAAAAAGAAAGCATCTTCAACAAATGGTGCTGGCATAACTGGATATCAACATGTGGAAGGCTGCAAATAGATCCATATCTATCACTGTGCACAAAGTCCAAGTGGATCAAGGACCTCAACATAAATCCAGCTACTCTGAACCTGCTAGAAGAGAAAGTAGGAAGTAGTCTTGAATGCGTTGGCATAGGAGATCACTTCCTAAATGTAACATCAGTTATATTAGCACAGACACTGAGAGAAACAATCAATCAATGGGACCTCTTGAAACTGAGCGGCTTTTGGAGAGCAAAGGATACGGTCAACAAGGCAAAGCCACAGCCTACAGAATGGGAAAAGGTCTTTACCAACCCCACATCTGACAGAGAACTGATATCCAAAATATATAAGGAACTCAAGAAATTAGACATCAAAATGCCCCAAGAGTCCAATTAAGAAATGGGCTATAGAACTAAACAGAGAATTCTCAACAGAGGAAACTCAAATGGCTGAAAGACATTTAAGGAATTGCTAAACATCCCTAATCATCAGGGAAATGCAAATCAAAACAACTCTGAGATACCACCTTATGCCTGTCAGAATGGCTAAGATCAAAAACACTGAAGACACCTTATGCTGGAGAGGATGTGGAGCTAGGGGAACTCTCCTCCACTGCTGGTGGGAATGCAAGCTTGTACGACCACTTTGGAAATCAATATGGCGATTTCTTAGAAAATTGGGAATCCATCACCCCAAGATCCAGCTATACCACTCTTGGGCATATACCCAAGGAATGCTCAACCACACCACAAGAGCACTTGTTCAGCTATGTTCATATCAGCATGTTTGTAATAGCCAGAACGTGGAAACAACCTAGATGCCCTTCAACTGAAGAATGGATAAACAAAATGTGGTACATATACACAATGGAATGCTACTCAGCAGAGAAAAAACAATGACATCATGAGGTTTGCAGGCAAATGGATGTATCTAGAAAAAAATCATCCTGAGTGAGGTAACCCTGACTCAGAAAGACAAACATGGTCTGTACTCACTCATAACAGGATACTAGATGTGGAACAAGGATGACTGGCCTGCTACTCACATCACCAGGCAGGCTACCCGGAAAACAGGACCCTAAGAAAGACGCGGGGATCGCCCAATGACAGAGAAATGGAATGAGATCTACATGAACAGCCTGGACATGAGTGGGGGTAGTGAAGGGCGAGGGTCGAGGGAAAGAGAGCTTGGGTGAGTGGGAGATCCCAGCTGGATCAACAACAGAGAGGGAGAACAAGGAATAGGAGACCATGGTAAATGAAGACCACATGATAATAGGAAGAAGCAAAGTGCTAGAGAGGCCCACAGAAATCCACAAAGATACCCCCACAGTAGATTGCTGGCAATGGTCGAGATACAGCCCGAACTGACCTACTCTGGTGATGGGATGACCAAACACCCTAATTGTCGTGCTAGAAACCCCATCCAATGACTGAGGGAACTGGATGCAGAGATCCACGGCCAGGCCCCAGGTGGAGCTCTGGGAGTCCAATTAGCGAGAATGAGAAGGGTTTATATGAGCGAGAATTGTTGAGACCAAGGTTGGATAAAACACAGGGACAAATAGCCAAACGAATGGAAACACATGAACTATGAACCAATGGCCGAGGGGTCCCCAACTGGATCAGGCCCTCTGAATGGGTGAGACAGTTGATTGGCTTGATCTGTTTGGGAGGCATCCAGGCAGTGGGACCGGGTCCTGTGCTCATTGCATGAGTTGGCTGATTGAAACCTGGGGCCTATGCAGGGTCGCTTGGCTCGGCCTGGGAGGAGGGGACTGGACCTGCCTGGACTGAGTCTACCAGGTTGATCTCAGTCCACGGGGGAGGCTTTGCCCTGGAGGAGGTGGGAATGGGGCGTGAGCTGGGGGAAAGGTGAGGGGGGCGGGAGGGGGGAGAACAAGGGGATCCGTGGCTGATATGTAGAACTGAATTGTATTGCAAAATTTAAAAAAAAAAAAATAAAGAACCATGAATCTAATCTCCTTTGTAATGAAACACCTTAAACAATGACAATTATTCAAAAAACCCATTGAAAGATGAAAAACTACCTGCCCCACCTCTTGGGAATATGGGCGTCGTGTTCTTAAAATTTCTTCCTGCTATTTGTGGGTGAAGACATCTTTAGGGGATCCTGAAAAGAAAATTTTTGGGTTACGTGTCAAGTCCTGGGAGAGTTAGCTGTATCATTTGTTCAGTCTTTGCATAATGGGAAAGTGCAGGGCTTGTCTCAACCCTAAGTTTGGGAGGGGGGGTCCCTTTTGGCAAGTTATATCTGACTAAATGAAAAGCATTTGTTAGTAGTATAAGTTAGTTTAAATTGAATGGTCATGCTGGTTGATGAACTATTCCCTCTTCTAATTAAGAGGTCTCTCTTGATGGATAAACAAAATGTGGTACATATACACAATGGAATACTACTCAGCAGAGAAAAACAATGACATCATGAGGTTTGCAGACAAATGGATGGACCTAG